>NC_133326.1:306621481-306958981 GCF_042186555.1 Aquarana catesbeiana
TATATTACAGAACTAAATTAAATTATAATGTAGTAAAGACCAAACATGACATATTTGGATGTCTATATTACCTAGAATATTTAATGTGACCAATGCATCTTCTCCATTATAGCAGAGGCATGCTTGGTATTGGATTGATGCTCAGGGTGAACCTGCTCTCATCTGTGAAAAGCACAGGACACTAGTGGCGGACCTGCCAATCCTGGTGTTCAATGGTAAATGCCAATCAAGCACCAGGCAGTGAGCACAGGGCCCACTAGAGGATGTCAGGCCCTCAGGCCCCCCTCATGAAGTCCATTTCTGATTGTTTGGCCAGAGACATTCACACAAGTGGCCTGCTGGGGGTCACTTTGTAGGACTCTGGCAGTGCTCATTCTGTTCCTTCTCGCACAAAAGAGTAGATAACCCATCAGCAGGACCGGTAAGGACCTTCTACTGCCCTGTCCAGCTCTCCTAAAGTAACTGCCTGTCTCCTGGAATCTCCTCCATGCTCTTGAGACTGTGCTGGGAGATGCAGAAAATCTTCTGGCTATGGCATGTTGACCTGGCCTCTTTATACACCATTATTTCCCATCACCATGGTAGAGAAGCTGTGAAGTGCTTTTTGGAGAGAGATTCGAGAATTTGTGGGTTGAAGCAACGGTTCCTTCTCTATCTCCTCGACTTTGCTATGAGCCACAACTATTTTTGGTTCAATGGTTCTTACTATCTGCAAGGTCTGGGAGTGGTGATGGGTGCCAAGTTTGCGCCTAGGATGGCTAATCTTTTTATGGCCAAGTGGAAGGAGGATGTCATCTATGGTCGACAGAGGACTGAGCTGGTCTTCTGGGGACATTTCATTGATGACTTCCTCCTCTTATGGGAAGGAGACTGTGCCTCCTTGGATCTCTTCATTGGTGAGTAGGGATGAGCTTCGTGTTCGAGTCGAACCCATGTTCGACTCGAACATCGGCTGTTCGATCGTTCGCCGAATTGCGAACGTTATGGGCCGTTCGCGCTAAATTCGTGTGGCGCGTCACGGCCCATAATTCACTGCGGCATCGCAGTGCATTGCTGGCTGATGATTGGCCAAGCATGCACTATGACCCGCATGCTTGGCCAATCACAGCGCCGTCAGTAGAGAGAGCTGTAATTGGCCAAAGCCAGGGTGGCTTTGGCCAATTATGGCTCAGGGGATTTAGTACACACCCCACACTATATAAGGCCGCCTGCACGGCGGCCCTGTGTAGTGTGTGTTCCGGTGTGCTGAGAGATAGAGAGAGAGAGAGAGAGTGTCATTTGATTTGAGTTAGATAGATTAGGCAGAACAGTCAGTCAGTTAGCTGCACTTACAGTGTATTGTGTATATATATGCATCCCAGGTGTTGCATATATATATATACACTGTATTCAGTTTAGCTAGATCCGTTCCTGTTATCTTCTATCTAGACTATTTACATTTAATGCAGTGCGTCCTGCTCACAGTGTTCAGCTAGATCCGTTCCTGCTATTTACATTTAGTGCAGTGCGTCCTGCTCACAGTGTTCAGCTAGATCCGTTCCTGTTATCTTCTAGACTATTTACATTTAGTGCAGTGCGTCCTGCTCACAGTGTTCAGCTAGATCCGTTCCTGCAATTTACATTTAGTGCAGTGCGTCCTGCTCACAATGTTCAGCTAGATCCGTTCCTGCTATTTACATTTAGTGCAGTGCGTCCTGCTCACAGTGTTCAGCTAGATCCGTTCCTGCTATTTACATTTAGTGCAGTGCGTCCTGCTCACAGTGTTCAGCTAGATCCGTTCCTGCTATTTACATTTAGTGCAGTGCGTCCTGCTCACAGTGTTCAGCTAGATCCGTTCCTGTTATCTTCTAGACTATTTACATTTAGTGCAGTGCGTCCTGCTCACAGTGTTCAGCTAGATCCGTTCCTGCAATTTACATTTAGTGCAGTGCATCCTGCTCACAGTGTTCAGCTAGATCCGTTCCTGCTATTTACATTTAGTGCAGTGCGTCCTGCTCACAGTGTTCAGCTAGATCCGTTCCTGCTATTTACATTTAGTGCAGTGCGTCCTGCTCACAGTGTTCAGCTAGATCCGTTCCTGCTATTTACATTTAGTGCAGTGCGTCCTGCTCACAGTGTTCAGCTAGATCCGTTCCTGCTATTTACATTTAGTGCAGTGCGTCCTGCGCACAGTGTTCAGCTAGAGCCGTTCCTGCTATTTACATTTAGTGCAGTGCGTCCTGCTCACAGTGTTCAGCTAGATCCGTTCCTGTTATCTTCTAGACTATTTACATTTAGTGCAGTGCGTCCTGCTCACAGTGTTCAGCTAGATCCGTTCCTGCTATTTACATTTAGTGCAGTGCGTCCTGCTCACAGTGTTCAGCTAGATCCGTTCCTGTTATCTTCTAGACTATTTACATTTAGTGCAGTGCGTCCTGCTCACAGTGTTCAGCTAGATCCGTTCCTGTTATCTTCTAGACTATTTACATTTAGTGCAGTGCGTCCTGCTCACAGTGTTCAGCTAGATCCGTTCCTGCTATTTACATTTAGTGCAGTGCGTCCTGCTCACAGTGTTCAGCTAGATCCGTTCCTGTTAAATTCCTACTGACCGGCAGGCTTGTCTGGTTACAGTATATAAAGCTACCTGAAGAAAATTACAGGTGTTCTATTTGATCCTATTAGTACCACGGTCAGGCAGCTAGACTATTTACATTTAGTACAGTGCGTCCTGCTCACAGTGTTCAGCTAGATCCGTTCCTGTTATCTTCCTACTGACAGGCAGGCTTGTCTGGTTACAGTATATAAAGCTACTTGAAGAAAATTACAGGTGTTCTATCCCAGCTTAGTGCAGCTACAGGCCATTAGTATGTCTGGAAGGCCAAGAAGGAGAGGCAGACAGTCACAAGCCAATAAGAGAGGGCAAGCAGGCTCTGTGTCTAGTGCTGGTCGTGGAGACGGTGCATCCTCATCAGCACGTGGCCATGGGACACGCTTGGCCTTTTTTTCGGCAGCTGGCCATGTTGAGCCGCAACATGCGGAAGACTTGGTCGAGTGGATGACCAAGCCGTCCTCATCCTCCTCATCCTCTCTCACCCATGCCCAGGGTGCTTTGTCTGGCAAAGCAGCGGCCTCTTCCCTCAGCTCAATGTCATCAGTGACTCCTTCCCTAGCTCCACCATGTCCTCATGAGGATTCCCTCGAACTGTTTGACCACAGTGTTGGGTACATGCTCCAGGAGGATGCCCAGCGTTTGGAAGGCTCTGATGACGATACTGAGCTCGATGAAGGCAGTAACATGAGCGCGGACAGAGGGGGTGCCCAAGAAGGACAGCAATCTGGCAGTCATGCTCCCCCTGCTGCAGCATACTGCCAGGTTTGCTCCAGTGATGAGGAGGGAGGGGATGATGAGGTCACTGACTCAACGTGGGTGCCTGATAGGAGAGAGGAGGAGGAGGAGGAGGAGGAGGAGGAGGAGGCGGCAGCACATCACCAACGAGGCAGGATGCCCTCCAGGGGCCAGCCTAAGGGCAGCACATTGACTGCATCACACCCCAAAGCTCCACATGTGCAGGGCGCTGCAGTCTCTGCGCGTTATTCAAAAAGTTCTTTGGTGTGGGCCTTTTTTGAGACGAGTGCATCAGATCGCACCGCTGCTATTTGCAACATATGTCTCAAGCGTATCTCGCGTGGCCAAAATATCTCCCGCTTGGGTACCACATGCTTGACCAGACATATGTTGACCTGCCATGCAGTTCGTTGGCAAGCGTATCTAAAAGACCCACACCAAAGAACAAAGAGGATCTCTCCTTGCTCCTCATCAGCTGAGATTTCCAACCCCACTAGACCTTCAGTCCTCTCTGAGACCTGCAGTGAGAGGAATGAAGGTGTAGAATTAGGTGTGTCACAGCCAAGTACTTGTGGGCAATCTGCTTTTGGTACACCGACGTCAGATTGTACCAGGCAAATTTCCCTGCCCCAGCTGCTGCACCGCCGAAAGAAGTTTGCTCCCAGCCATCCACATGCCCAGCGGTTGAATGCTAGCTTGGCAAAATTGCTAGCACTTCAACTGCTGCCTTTTCAGTTGGTAGACTCTGCCCCCTTCCGTGAGTTTGTGGAATGTGCGGTTCCTCAGTGGCAGGTACCCAAACGCCACTTTTTCTCACGGAAGGCGATTCCGGCTCTCTACCGGCATGTGGAAGGCAATGTCCATGCCTCGCTGGACAGGGCGGTCAGCGGTAAGGTGCATATTACCGCTGACTCATGGTCCAGCAGGCATGGACAGGGACGTTACCTAAGTTTCACGGCGCATTGGGTGACTCTGCTGGCAGCTGGGAAGGATGCAGGACAAGGTGCAGTAGTGTTGGAGGTTGTTCCGCCACCACGCCTCCAAAATGCTGATTGTGACACACCTCTCTCCTCCACCCCCTCCTCTTCTTCTTCCTCCATGGCCTCTTCCTCGGAACCAGCGGTGCTCCGTAGGCGTTCAAGGGGCTACGCAAGTACGCAGGCCAAAAGATGCCATGCGGTGCTTGAGCTGGTGTGCTTGGGGGACAGGAGCCACACTGGGGCAGAGGTTCTGTCAGCTCTGCAGGGGCAGGTTCAGAGGTGGTTGACGCCACGCCAACTTAAGGCAGGAATGGTGGTTTGCGACAATGGCACCAACCTCCTCTCTGCCCTCCGACAGGGACAAATGACCCATGTGCCCTGTTTGGCTCACGTCCTTAACTTGGTGGTGCAGCGGTTCTTGGGCAGGTACCCGGGCTTACAGGATGTCCTGAGGCAGGCCAGGAAAGTCTGTGTGCATTTCCGCCGGTCATATAATGCCAGTGCTCGGCTGACGGACCTCCAAAAGGAGTTTAACCTGCCCAAGAACCGCCTAATCTGTGACATGCCCACCAGGTGGAACTCAACGTTGGCCATGCTGCAGCGGCTGCACACGCAGCAGAGGGCCATCAATGAGTACCTGTGCGACTATGGCACCAGGACAGGGTCAGGGGAGCTTGGTTTTTTTTCCCCACGCCAGTGGGCCATGATCAGGGATGCATGCACTGTCCTGTCACCATTCGAGGAGGCCACGAGGATGGTGAGCAGTGACAGTGCATGCATCAGTGACACTGTCCCCCTTGTCCACCTGTTGGAGCACACGCTGCGTGGAATAATGGACAGGGCACTTGAGGCAGAACAGAGGCAGGAAGAGGAGGACTTCCTTAGCTCTCAAGGCCCCCTTTATCCAGACAGTGTTCCTGCGTGCCCGCCGATCACACAGGAAGAGGACGAGGAGGAAGAGGAGGAGGAGGAAGATTGTGTCAGTATGGAGGTGGAGCCTGGCACTCAGCATCAGCAGCAGTCTTTAAGGGATCAGTCCCAAGAAACACATGGACTTGTACGTGGCTGGGAGGAGGTGGCTGCGGACCATGTCGTTCTTAGTGACCCAGAGGACTCCGGACCGAATGCCTCAGCAAACCTACGCTGCATGGCCTCCCTGATCCTGCAAAGCCTGCGTAAGGATCCTCGTATTCGTGGTATCAAGGAGAAGGACCAATACTGGCTGGCAACCCTCCTTGATCCACGTTACAAGGGTAAGGTTGCGGACCTTATCTTGCCATCGCAGAGGGAGCAGAGGATGAAACATCTTCGGGAGGCCTTGCAGAAAGGTCTGTGCAACGCGTTCCCAGAGACTGGGAGGTTACAAACTCCTGTTTCTGGACAACGTGTTGCTGAGGCTTCGGTCAGTCAAAGAAGGAGCGGTGGAGAAGGTGGCCGTCTGACCGATGCGTTCAGACAATTTTTTGGTCCGCAGCCCCAAGGTATGATCGGTTCCAGCAACCATCGCCAGCGTCTGTTTTACATGGTGCAGGAATACCTAGGGGCAAGATCAGACTTGGACACCTTTCCCACCGAAAATCCTCTGGGTTACTGGGTCTTGAGGATGGATCACTGGCCAGAGCTTGCACAGTATGCAATTGAGCTACTGGCCTGTCCTGCATCCAGCGTTCTTTCGGAACGCACATTCAGTGCTGCTGGAGGCGTGGTAACCGATCACAGGGTGCGTCTGTCCACCGACTCGGTCGATCGGCTGACCTTCATAAAAATGAATGAGTCTTGGATCACCACCAGCTACCAAGCACCTGATGCTGATGTAACCGAATAATTTTTTTTGAAATCTCAGATCCCTTCAAAGACTGCCTATGCTGATGCTGAGTGACTATCCCTGAGTAATTATCCTCTTCCTCCTCAATCATCACGCTGATAGCTTGTAAGAACATTTTTGGTTCTGGGCGCCACCACCAGTGCCTAAGGCACAATTTTTCAGCCCCTGTTTAACAGGGGCGTGTAATTACAATTTTTGATGTAATACTTTGCAGCAGGGCTCGTTCCTGCATTCCAACTAGAGTGTCTGTGAGGGGTTGCAGTGTTGTGGCACCAGCACCAGTGCCTAGGGCCCAATTTTTCTGCCCCTGTCTAACAGGGGCGTGTAATTACAATTTTTGAAGCAATAATTTGCAGCAGGGCTCGTTCCTGCGTTCCAACTAGAGTGTCTGTGAGGGGTTGCAGTGTTGTGGCACCAGCACCAGTGCCTAAGGCCTAATTTTTCAGCTCCTGTTCAACAGGGGCATGTAATTACAATTCTTGATCTAATATTTCACAGCAGGGCCCTGTGAGGGCTTACAGTGTTGTGGCCACAGCAACACCTAAGGCCCAAATTTCTGCTGAGTATATAGGGCAGGACCCTACTTTCAAACATCTAACTTACAAACGACTCCTACTTGCAAACGGAAGGAGACAACAGGAAGTGAGATGAAATCTACCCCTAGGAAGGGAAATTCTCTCCTGTAAGAGTTAATATGGGAAAACAATTTCTCCTTTCCACTGATGCTTTCCAATCCTTGTTCCACAAAAAAAAACAAATTTTCAAAAAACATTTTTCATTGGGACAAAAAAGTGAGGTGAAATCTTCTGAAGAGGAGGAAAGACAGCAAAACAAATGTCACAGGGGTGATAACCCTTCCCTATGTTTTCCAAAAAGCTTAGAAAAGATTTTTTGGCTGGAGCTAAACACGTTAAAAATGTTCAAAATTACAAACAGATTCTACTTAACAACAAACCTACAGTCCCTGTCTTGTTTGCACCGCCTGTATACTGCTGTTCAGAGTATATAGGGCCTGGTGGCCCCACACCTTTCCTTATTTTAATTTGGGTGCGGGGTTCCCCTTAATATCCATACAAGACCCAAAGGGCCTGGTAATGGACTGGGGGGTACCCATGCCGTTTGTCTCACTGATTTTCATCCATATTGCCATGACCCGACATGACATTAAACCCGCAAGCAGTTTTAAATGAGATTTTTTCCTTTAAAAATGACATTTGGTGCAGGGACTGTTCTAAACATGGGAAACACGCGTCACTTTACAGGCATACTATAGACACCCCCCAGGTACGATATTTAAAGGAATATTTCACTTTTTTTTTTTTACTTTAAGCATCATTAAAATCACTGCTCCCGAAAAAACGGCCGTTTTTAAAAGTTTTTTTTGCATTGATACATGTCCCCTGGGGTAGGACCCGGGTCCCCAAACCCTTTTTAGGACAATACCATGCAAATTAGCCTTTAAAATGAGCACTTTTGATTTCGAACGTTCGAGTCCCATAGACGTCAATGGGGTTCTAACGTTCGTGCGAACTTTCGGTCCGTTCGCGGGTTCTGGTGCGAACCGAACCGGGGGGTGTTCGGCTCATCCCTATTGGTGAGCTTAACACCAATGATCGAGGCATTGTTCTCCAACACAAGGCCAGTACTTCCGTTATACATTTTTTAGACCTGGAAATTAGGGTACAAAACGACAGAATTATTACTTCTACATACTTCAAGGATACGGATAGGAATGGCTACATAGGGACAGACAGTTGCCATCATGAGTTTTGGCTCAGGTCTGTCCCTACGAGTCAATTCCTCAGATTGAGGAGGAATTGCTCCTTACAGGAGGACTATCTGAGGGAGGTGTAGTTCTTGAAAACTCGCTTCCTACAGAAGGGATATGCAGTTAAAGATCTTGATTGGATGATAACTGATGTCGCCTCAAGAGAAAGAGATGATCTATTGAAGCCTAAAATAAGAGATGAAGAGGGAGAATTTTCTTCCCTTTTTTCGTTTTATACTACCTATTTGAATCAACATTTTTCAATTAAAAAGATGTTTAGAAAATACTGGCGTGTTCTAAAAAATGATACAATTCTAGGTCCTTTGCTCCCGGAACTACCCAGGGTCACCTATAGAGGTGCACCCCCTCTGAGACTCCAGATAGCCCCAAACATAATTAGACCCCCAGTAACCAAGTTTTTTTGGAGATTTTAAGGGCTCCTATCGATGTAGAAAGTGCGAGGTTTGTCAAAATAATTGTCTCAGGGAGAGAAAGTACCTCTCCTTCAGTTCTAATGTTACTGGTTGAACATATGATGTGGGATCTTTTATCACTTTTTTGACCAAGAATGTGGCGAATATGATCACGTGCCCTTGTGGCCTACACTATGTGGTCGCACTATTCATAAGATAGAAACTAGACTTAAGGAGCGCTTTGCAAATATTCGTAAAGGTTTTTTGAACCATAGTTTATCAAAACACTATACTTTGTGCCATGATAAGAGCTTAAAGGGCACATCCTTTATGGCTATAGATAGGTTTGAGCCTCATTGGAGAGGCAGCCATATCAGGAGAGAGATCTCAAAGATGGAGACCTGGTGGATTTTCTGTTTAAAATCTAACAGACAATTTGGCTTAAACATAGAATGGGTTTTTAATGCCTTTATCAACAATAGCTGAATCCCTTGATTATTCTTCCTTTTTTAGCAATTTTAGTTTTTTTTTCATGTTGTTCTTATGCATTTATATTTTCTGTACTACCTATTTTTGAGTATCTTCATTTTATATATCTATTATCTTTGTTTCCAATTTGGCCCAGTTCTTTCTCCTTCCCTCACTCAGAAACTAGTTTGGTATACTGTATAATGTTTCCTATCTGGTCTCCCTAAGCATGGCTGCCATTGGTGTGTCTAGTCATATATGTCTAAGCCGTGGTGTAAACATCCGGTTATGACACAGTTCTGCTTCTGGCGGATGAGAGAGAGGCTTGGAGTGCAGGAGGAATGGGCGTTTCTATCCCACCCTCACTCCTATATAAAGAGGATATGACAAATTCTGACCACACTCCTGACGACGTTCCATTGGGTGAAACGCTGCATAGGGTGGAGCTCTGACATCACAAGGCTGTAACGTGCTGATCATGGCCATCTTTGTGGTTGGAAACAAGTGCTATCCACGACAGACTGCAGCTTCTGACATACCTGTTTTTATTTAACAAAATGTGAGAACCCTGGCTGTTTTTTAATAACCATATCCTGGTTTTAAATACTACACCATGAGGAGTTGCTTTCTTGTATTCTATGCATGTACCTATGAATTTCCATCTGGTGAGACTACAAGACCCAGCCATCTATGATCCAATTGAAGTGGTTTTGTGGCGCTGTGGACATATCATGCTTGTTTGACCACCTGTAATTCAGTGGTCCATTTTCTTTGGTAAGAGGCCCAGTGTGTTGATGTTCAGTGGAGGATAATCTCATGCTCACCTAATTGTGTCTTTGTCTACACCGTGGGTGGTTCCCATTTTTTCCCTGAACAAGGACTTTGTCTTAAACACTATGGACTCTTAATTTTATGTTTTTAGCGCTGCATACACTTATCTTTAATGTCATGTATTGATGTGCCATCCTGGAGGAGTTGGACTGCCTGTGCAACCTCTATAGGGTCCAGATATCACCTCATGCCACCAATAGTGACACTGAACCTAGCCAAATGCAAAACTAGTGAAAAACAGTCAGAAAAGATGAGTAGGGAAAAAAATGTCAGCGGCCTCCACCTGTAAAACCATTTCTGTTTTAGAGGGCATCTCATTGTTGCCCATCAAGTGCACCTGTTATTAATTTCATTAACACCAAAGCAGCTGAAACTGTTAAACAACCCCCTCTGCTACTTAACTGGCCTGATCAATATCCCAGGAGTTTAATTGACTTGATGCTATACTCTGATTAAAAAGTGTTCCTTTAATTTTTTTGAGCAGTGTATAAGCACTTGTTATAAATGTAGTGCCATTGTAGCATTAATTATGGAAATTGTATGAAACTTAACTCTGGGCAACTCATCTGCATGTTAGCATAGATATGACAGATGCCTATTCCTCCAGACTTTTTCAGATTAGTGAATACCTGAACTGCTTGGTTCAGTTTGGCAGGGATTCTGCAAACTTCACAGATGTTTGAAAGTCAAATCTGTCAAATTAAAAATGGCCATTTTTCCTGGGTTACTAACAAAGAAGTGTCATGTACCAAAGCAAAAAATAAATTAAAATTTAAAAAATTCCATGCAGTCGGGAGCCATGTTTTTTTTTTGGTAATGACATTTACATTTTCTGGTTTATTGTTTTTTTAAACAGCATACACCAAGGATCTGCTGTGTATTTTTGGAAACCTTTGGAGAGGTTTGCATTCTGTGAGGAAATACACTTGTGTGTTTGGCAGTAAAATCAAGCGCTTGTATAAAAGAATACAGTGGTATGCTGAGACCACTGTCTTCTTTTATACAAGTGCTTGATTTTACTGCTAAACATGTGAGTGTATTTCCTTTGCTTTTCATGTATTAAAATTTCCAGTTACGCTATATGCCTTCCTCTTTCTTTTAATGGTGGGGCTGACTGCCTATATCTATAGTCCATCCATACCTTACACCTGTTCGGAGGTCCATCTGGAGGTCATATCTGGATAGAGCATCTGATCCCCTTGGTATATTATACCACAAAGCTTGATTGACTCACTAAGTGTACAGCTATTTTAGTTCAATCCCTCTGGTAAGCAGCTTCTGGTGTCTTTGGTAGTGGATCTACTATCAACTGTTATTACATCATACATATTTGAAGTTAAAGACTGTCACTATATTATATCCACATGTGGTTGAGGAATATCATCACACATGATTGAAGCTTGTCACTGACTTTGTTCTTTTTTGGACATCATGCGTCCAAGTTCCTCTGTTTATAGACATCACATGTCATAATAGAGGACCGCTTGGAGTATTTTTGAGCACATCATTTATTATTCACGTTTTTTGTACTCATATTATTTGTTATGGTTTATATGATCACATAAGCGCTGTACATTTCACCCAATTTGTATTTTTGCAACTTTATCCACTGCTGTGCTGGCTGCTTTTACTTCTTTTATAGACAGCGCGGTATATATTTGTTTATAATTTACATCTCACTATTTCACTTATCACCTGTCAAATGAAATATTCCAGTGGATGACAGTTGTTTTATACCAGGGGTATATATGATCAATGACATCTGTGGGAACTCGCTCCTTTGCTTACATAGCCAGGAATTCCTGACAACGCTGGTTGTTAAAGACTCAATGATGCCCGCAACTGCTGGGGTCCTCAATAACCATTGACAGCAGGAAGCTGTCATGTATAATAGCTGTAGTAATGCCACTGTTATGCCCCGTACACACGGTTGTACATTGATCAGACATTCCGACAACAAAATCCATGGATTTTTTCTGACGGATGTTGGCTCAAACTTGTCTTGCATACACACGGTCGCACAAAGTTGTCAGAAAATCCGATCGTTCCGAACGCGGTGACGTAAAACATGTACATCGGGACTATAAACGGGGCAATAGCCAATTGTTTTCGTCTCTTAATTTATTCTGAGCATGCATGGCACTTTGTCCGTCGGATTTGTCTACACACGATTGGAATTTAAAGGATCGGATTTTGTTGTCGGAAAATTTTATAGCATGCTCTCAAACTTTGTGTGTCGTAAATTCCGATGGAAAAAGTCTGATGGAGCCCACACACGGTCGGAATTTCCGAAAACAAGCTCTGATCGCACATATTTCATCGGAAAGTCCGACCGTGTGTACAGGGCATTATACATGATGTTTATCTCACACCAAATGGGCAAATGTCTGGGAGTTCATTTGAATGCCTGAACAGCCAAAGTTCTGCTCATACTTGTATTCAGACCAAACTTTGAACTTATCCTTTCTAGCTTTTCCAGATTTCCAGCCTTTAAGTACTGTTTACAATAACCATCTGGCCATTTATGATGGAGTTTGTTAACAGGCTGTGCCTGCCCTGGCACTAGGAAAAGCGGAAAAGATTGTTTTGAGGAAGCGCTGCCTCTCTGCTCACGCTCGAGAGCCGGCGTGCTTTCCACTGGCTGATTGGTGAAAACTGGAAGGCAGGGATCCGGAAGTGATGTGACCGGTGAACTACGCCTCAATGTTTGTTTTGTCATCTGACATCACGAGGAAGCATTACGGTCACTCTTACTCAAATGTTTTATACGCTGGAAGTGGCATGTGATTGGTGGGATGTTCGTTACCCAGCCAACACATTAACTCCAGGTATACATTAAGGCAGACTAATAGAATTGCACATGCACAATATTTTAAAACACAAAATACAATATTAGATAAATAGATTCAATCACAACCTTCTCATTAACCATTCAGACTCTGTTTGACGATCTTGTAAGCAAATTCTCAAAAAGTACATGCAGAGTGCAGAGTTCAGGAGTGCCCTGTGTAGAGTGCAGAGTTCAAAAGTGAGCATTTTACAAAGTTCAGGAGTGTGCTAAATACAGAGTGCAGAGTTCAGGAGTGTGCTATGTACAGAGTGAGGGTTCATGGGTTCCCTGTATACAGATTGTAGAGTTCACAAGTGTAATGCATACAGAGTTCAAAAGTGCACTGCATACAGAGTGTAGAGTTTAGGAATGCACCACATACAAATGCACTAGATGTACAGAGTACAGAATCCAGGAGTGTGCTACATACGAACTACAGAGTTCATAAGGGCCCTGTGTACAGAGCTCAAAAGTGCACAATGTACAGAGTGCAGGGTTCAGGAGTGTGCTAAATACAGAGCGCAGAATTGAGGAGTTCCCCATGTACAGAGTGCAGAGTTCAGGAGTATGCTACAGAGTGCACTGCGTACAGAGTGTAAAGTTCAGAAGCACACTAAGTACGGAGTGCATAGTTCAGGAGTGTGCTACATATGCATGTGCTACGTATAGAGTAAAAGGTTCCCTGTGTATAGAGTGCAGAGTTCAGGAGTGCCCTGCATACAGAGTTCAGGAATGCACTGCGTACATAGTACAGAGTTCAGAAGTTCCCTGTGTATACAGTGCAGAGTTCAGGAGCGCTCTGCATACAGAGTTTCAGGACTGCACTGTTCAGGAGTAATCTATGTACACATTGCAGAGTTCAGGAGTGTGCCATGTACAGAGTGCAGGGTTCAGGAGTACATAGTGTACAGAGTACAGAGTTCAGGGGTGAGCTACATACAGAGTAAAGAGTTCAGGAGTTCCCTGTGTATAGAGTGCAGAGTTCAAGAGTGTCCTGCATACAGAGTTTAGGAGTGCACTGCTTACAGAGTACAGAGCTCAGGAGTACTCTACGTACAGAGTGAAAATCTGTGGGGAGATCTGAAGAGGGTTGTGCACAGGAGATGCCCTCACAATCTGACAGATTTGGAGTGTTTGCAAAGAAGAGTGTGCAAATATTGCCAAGTCAAGATGTGCCATACAGATAGACTCATACCCAAAAAGACTGAGTGCTGTAATAACATCAAAAGGTGCATCAACAAAGTATTAGTTCAATGGTGTGCACACTTATGCAACCATAATATTTTAGTTTTTTATTTTTACTTCCCTCAGCCTAAAAGATTTCAGTTTGTTGTTCATTTGAGTTGTACAGTTTATAGGTCACATTAAAAGGTGGAAAAAGTTCTGAAATGATTTATCTTTGTCTCATTTTTTTACATCACAGAAACCTGACATTTTAAAAGGGGTGTGTAGACTTTTTATACCCACTGTATATATATATATATATATATATATATATATATATATATAGTGCTCAGCATAAATGAGTACACCACAACAGATTTGTCAAAATCCTTTCAGAATCAGAATTTTCCTTTCAGAATCAACATTTCTATGGGAGACTATACTACAAAATACTACCACAAATGCAGGCCATTAATTGCAACCAATATTTGTTAATTTGCCCACATAAAAAGTATTTTTCCTAACAAACTCATTCAAGAGCATGTTGCAAAAATGAATACACCCCAGTGAAAGTTTTAGGAGCAAAGATAAATTTTAGACAACAAAATTCAGTGATGAGCTAAAGTTTTATTTTGTGTTTTTTGGTATTTTGTTATTTTTAGTTTATTTTTTCATGCTGAAGTAAGCTGTTTTCATTTAACTTTTGGAAAATAAAGACTGTTACTTTTACTAACAAGGCTGGCTGGTGATCCTGGGCTACTCCCAAATATTACTGTGTATATATATAATACAAAGGCAGACACTAGTTCATCAATCTAACCCATTACTAGGGATGAGCCGAACACCCCCCTGTTCAGTTCGCACCACCAACATGAATAATCAAAAGTGCTAATTTTAAAGGCTTATATGCAAGTTATTGTCATAAAAAAGTGTTTGGGGACCTGGGTCCTGCCCCAGGGGACATGGATCAATGAAAAAAAAAGTTTTAAAAACGGCCGTTTTTTCGGGAGCAGTGATTTTAATAATGCTTAAAGTGAAACAATAAAAGTGTAATATCCCTTTAAATTTAGTACCTGGGGGGTGTCTATAGTATGCCTGTAAAGGTGCGCATGTTTCCCGTTTTTAGAACAGTCTGACAGCAAAATGACATTTCAAAGGAAAAAAAGTAATTTAAAACTACTAGCGGCTATTAACGAATTGCTGGTCCGACAATACACATAAAAGTTCATTGATAAAAACGTCATTGGAATTCCCCACAGGGGAACCCCGAACCAAAATTTTAAAAAAAAAAATGGCGTGGGGTCCCCTAAAAATCCATACCAGACCCTCACGCAACCTGGCAGGCCGCAGGAAAAGAGAGGGGACAAGAGAGCAGCCCTCTTCCTGAACCGTACCAGGCCACATGCCCTCAACATTGACATTGGGAGGGTGCTTTGGGGTAGCCCCCCAAAACACCTTGTCCCCATGTTGATGAGGACAAGGGCCTCATCCCCACAACCCTTGGCCGGTGGTTGTGGGGGTCTGCGGGCGGGGGGCTAATCAGAATATGGAAGTCCCCTTTAACAAGGGGACCCCCATATCCCGGCCCTCCCCCCTGTGTGAAATCGTAAGGGGGTAACAAAAGTACCCCTACCATTTCACAAAAAAACTGTCAAAAATGTTAAAAATGACAAGTGACAGTTTTTGACAATTCCTTTATTTAAATGCTTCTTCTTTCTTCTTTCTTCTATCTTCCTTCGGTTTCTTCCTCCATCTTCTTTTTCTTCTGGTTCTTCCTCCGGTGTTCTCATCCGGCATCTTCCTCTGCGGTGTCGGCGTCTTCTTCCCTTCTTCTCCTCGGGCCGCTCCGCATCCATGATGGCATGGAGGGAGGCTCCCGCTGTGTGACGCTTCTCTCTTCATCTTTTTCTCTTCATCTTCTTCTCTTCATCTTCTTGTCTTCATCTTCTTTTCGGGCTGCTCCACATCCATGATGGCATGGAGGGAGGCTCCCGCTGTGTGACACTTCTCCTCTTCTGACAGTTCTTAAATAACGGGGTCGGGGCCACCCGGTGACCCCACCCCCCTCTGACACATGGGGACTTGACGGGACTTCCCTGTGGCATTCCCCGTGATGTCAGAGGGGGGCGGAGTCACCCGTTACATAACCCCGTCTGATGTCACGGGAATGCCACAGGGAAGTCCCCGTCAAGTCCCCGTGCATCAGAGGGGGGCGGGGTCACTGGGTGGCTCTGCCCCCGTTATTTAAGAACCATCAGAAGAGGAGAAGTGTCACACAGCGGGAGCCTCCCTCCATGCCATCATGGATGCGGAGCGGCCCGAGGAGAAGAAGGGAAGAAGACGCCGACGCCGCGGAGGAAGATGCCGGACGAGAACACCGGAGGAAGAACCAGAAGAACCAGAAGAAGAAGATGGAGGAAGAAACCGAAGGAAGATAGAAGAAAGAAGATAGAAGAAAGAAGAAGCATTTAAATAAAGGAGTTGTCAAAAATTGTCTCTTGTCATTTTTAACATTTTTGACAGTTTTTTTGTGAAATGGTAGGGGTACTTTTGTACCCCCTTACCATTTCACACAGAGGGGAGGGCCGGGATCTGGGGGTCCCCTTGTTAAAGGGGGCTTCCATATTCCAATAAGCCCCCCACCTGCAGACCCCCACAACCACCGGCCAAGGGTTGTGGGGATGAGGCCCTTATCCCCATCAACATGGGGACAAGGTGTTTTGGGGGGCTACCCCAAAGCACCCTCCCAATGTTGAGGGCATGTGGCCTGGTATGGTTCAGGAGGGGGGGCGCTCTCTTGTCCCCTCCTCTTTTCCTACGGCCTGCCAGGTTGCGTGCTTGGATAGGGGTCTGGTATGGATTTTTGGGGGGACTCCACACCATTTTTTTTTTAATTTTGGCGCAAGGTTCCCCTTAAAATCCATACCAGACCTGAAGGGCCTGGTATGGAATTTAGGGGGACCCCCCACGTCATTTTTTTTTTTAAATTTTGGTTCGGGGTTCCCCTGTGGGGAATTCCCATGCCGTTTTTATCAACTTTTATTTGTATTTTCGGACCGGCAATTCATTAATAGCCGCGAGTAGTTTTAAATGACTTTTTTTCCTTTGAAATGTCATTTTGCTGTCAGACTGTTCTAAACATAGGAAACATGCGCCCCTTTACAGGCATACTATAGACACCCCCCAAGTACGAAATTTAAAGGGATATTACACTTTTATTATTTCACTTTAAGCATTATTAAAATCACTGCTCCCGAAAAAACGGCCGTTTTTAAAACTTTTTTTTGCATTGATCCATGTCCCCTAGGGTAGGACCCAGGTCCCCAAACAGTTTTTATGACAATACCATGAATATACGCCTTTAAAATTAGCACTTTTGATTTCTCCCATAGACTTTTAAAAGGTGTTCCGCGGCATTCGAATTTGCTGCGAACACCCCAAATTGTTCGCTGTTCGGCGAACTGGTGAACAGCCGAGTTAGACTCGAACTCGAAGCTCATCCCTACTCATTACCAATATTCTGTTAAACAATATACATAGTTAATCAGAATTTTTTTATAGAATTATAACAATACTTTAAAGTCCATAGCACATAAAGTGACAAAAACAGTCCCAATTCATTGAGCTCTTGTAAAAATGTGTACTAACCTTTTCTTCTTTACAAATAAATAAGTGTTTTTTCCACATGCCCAGGTGAAGTGTGCACTCACCAGATTTATGCGGCTGACAAAGCAGCCTACGTGCCTTGTGGGGTAAGTGCTATGATGTTTTTTTTCAGATCTTCACCATAAGGATTCCAATATCTCCCAGCTTGAAGGTCTCACTGATATAAACTCTCATTCACTCAAAGAGCAAATAAGAGACCCAGAGGTAGATTATAGTGTAGTATCTTTATTGGAAAAGGATGCCTTTGGAATGCACGCTGCCTCCGGGGATAAGAGCGGAGGGATAAGTGCGGGAATACTATTACAGTTGAGCTGGATGCGTTGGTGTAAACTTTGTTATTTATTTATTTCAGGTACTTATATAGCGCTGTCAATTTACGCAGCGCTTTACATATTCATTGTACATTCACATCAGTCCCTACCCTCAAGGAGCTTACAATCTAAGGTCCCTAACTCACATTCATACATACTAGGGACAATTTAGACAGGATCCAATTAACCTACCAGCATGTCTTTGGAGTGTGGGAGGAAACCGGAGTACCTTGAGGAAACCCACGCAGGCACAGGGAGAACATGCAAACTCCAGGCAGGTAGTGTCGTGGTTGGGATTCGAACCAGCGACCCTCCTTACTGCTAGGTGAGAGTGCTACCCACTAGACCAATTTGTTTGATTCGTTTTTTACAATAAACATATTACACTATGATCTACCTTCAAGCTTTAGGCTGGCTTATATTAGTAGCATACACTGGAGCCCCCCCCCCCACCATCCTTACCATGTGTAAGTGAGAAACCTAGGTTACACATACAGCATAAGCCATTCAAAATCCCGTGCCTCAAAAATATACAGTTGTTCTCATAAGTTTACATACCCTGGCAGAATTTATGATTTCTTGGCAACTTTTGATCAGGGTCATTTGGCTAGTTTCTGTTGTGATTATGATTTAAAAAGAGTAAACACAGTTGATTGATAGTAAATGGCTTCAGCCAAACACTAACCATGAGTGTAAGAAAAGTTTTTGTGTTATCATTCATTATTCTCTGTAAATTGGCCAAGAAATGATAAATTCTTCCAGGGTATGTAAACTTATGAGCACAACAATATATATATATATATATATATATATATATATATATATATATATATAGTGACAGTGGGAGGCCTGACCACTGTGTTAAAGCAGGGAGAAGTGGCACAGGATTCACACTAATGTAGAGTGTGGGGTCCCAGAATCTTGACTTTGAGCAGAGAAAGATAGTTTTCATCGTTCTCCGGGTTTTGGTATCCCTAGATTGGATTTCAGAGTTTGGAGACTTTACAGAGCTTTGGGAGGGAAGAAGTCTCCAACCAGTGTCCAGGTCTTGCTGAACACTAGCAGGGTGTGTGTACAGATGCACAAAGCCCCTACAGTGACAGGCTTGAAGATATTTCAAGGTTCCTATTAGGAGACAGGTAGGGATGAGCTTCGAGTTCGAGTCGAACTCATGTTCGACTCGAACATTGGCTGTTCGCAAGTTCACCGAACAGCGAACAGTTTGGGGTGTTTGCGGCAAATTCGAATGCCGCGGAACACCCTTTAAAAGTCTATGGGAGAAATCAAAAGTGCTAATTTTAAAGGCTAATATGCAAGTTATTGTCATAAAAAGTGTTTGGGGACCTGGGTCCTGCCCCAGGGGACATGGATCAATGCAAAAAAAAGTTTTAAAAACGTCCGTTTTTTCAGGAGCAGTGATTTTAATAATGCTTAAAGTCAATCAATAAAAGTGTAATATCCCTTTAAATTTCGTACCTGGGGGGTGTCTATAGTGTGCCTGTAAAGGGGCGCATGTTTCCTGTGTTTAGAACAGTCTGACAGCAAAATGACATTTTGAAGGAAAAAACTCATTTAAAACTACCCGCGGCTATTGCATTGCCGACAATACACATAGAAGTTCATTGATAAAAACGGCATGGGAATTCCCCAAAGGGGAACCCCGAACCAAAATTAAAAAAAAAAAATGACGTGGGGGTCCCCCTAAATTCCATACCAGGCCCTTCAGGTCTGGTATGGATATTAAGGGGAACCCCGGCCAAAATTTAAAAAAAAAAATGACGTGGGGTTCCCCCTAAATTCCATACCAGACCCTTCAGGTCTGGTATGGATTTTAAGGGGAACCCCGTGCCAAAAAAAAAAAAAAAAATGGCGTGGGGTCCCCCCAAAAATCCATACCAGACCCTTATCCGAGCACGCAACCTGGCAGGCCGCAGGAAAAGAGGGGGGGACGAGAGTGCGGCCCCCCCTCCCTCCTGAACCGTACCAGGCCACATGCCCTCAACATTGGGAGGGTGCTTTGGGGTAGCCCCCCAAAACACCTTGTCCCCATGTTGATGAGGACAAGGGCCTCATCCCCACAACCCTGGCCGGTGGTTGTGGGGGTCTGCGGGCGGGGGGCTTATCGGAATCTGGAAGCCCCCTTTAACAAGGTGACCCCCAGATCCCGGCCCCCCCCTGTGTGAAATGGTAAGGGGGTACATAAGTACCCCTACCATTTCACGAAAAAAGTGTCAAAAATGTTAAAAATGACAAGAGACAGTTTTTGACAATTCCTTTATTTAAATGCTTCTTCTATCTTCCTTCATCTTCTGGTTCTTCTGGCTCTTCTGGCTCTTCTGGCTCTTCTGGCTCTTCTGGTTCTTCCTCCGGCGTTCTCGTCCAGCATCTCCTCCGCGGCGTCTTCTATCTTCTTCTCCTCGGGCCGCTCCGCACCCATGGCATGGGGGGGAGGCTCCCGCTCTTCTCTTCTTCTCTTCTTCTTTTCTTCTCTTCTTCTCTTCTTCATTTTCTTCTCCGGGCCGCTCCGCAATCCATGCTGGCATGGAGGGAGGCTCCCGTTGTGTGACGGCGCTCCTCGTCTGACAGTTCTTAAATAACGGGGGGGCGGGGCCACCCGGTGACCCCGCCCCCTCTGACGCACGGTGACTTGACGGGACTTCCCTGTGACGTCACGGGGAATGCCACAGGGAAGTCCCGTCAAGTCACCGTGCGTCAGAGGGGGGCGGGGTCACCGGGTGGCCCCGCCCCCCCGTTATTTAAGAACTGTCAGACGAGGAGCGCCGTCACACAGCGGGAGCCTCCCTCCATGCCAGCATGGATTGCGGAGTGGCCCGGAGAAGAAAATGAAGAAGAGAAGAAGAGAAGAAAAGAAGAAAAGAAGAAGAGAAGAAGAGAAGAGCGGGAGCCTCCCCCCCATGCCATGGGTGCGGAGCGGCCCGAGGAGAAGAAGACAGAAGACGCCGTGGAGGAGATGCTGGACGAGAACGCCGGAGGAAGAACCAGAAGAACCAGAAGAGCCAGAAGAACCAGAAGATGAAGGAAGATAGAAGAAAGAAGAAGCATTTAAATAAAGGAATTGTCAAAAACTGTCTCTTGTCATTTTTAACATTTTTGACACTTTTTTCGTGAAATGGTAGGGGTACTTATGTACCCCCTTACCATTTCACACAGGGGGGGGCCGGGATCTGGGGGTCACCTTGTTAAAGGGGGCTTCCAGATTCCGATAAGCCCCCCGCCCGCAGACCCCCACAACCACCGGCCAGGGTTGTGGGGATGAGGCCCTTGTCCTCATCAACATGGGGACAAGGTGTTTTGGGGGGCTACCCCAAAGCACCCTCCCAATGTTGAGGGCATGTGGCCTGGTACGGTTCAGGAGGGAGGGGGGGCCGCACTCTCGTCCCCCCCTCTTTTCCTGCGGCCTGCCAGGTTGCGTGCTCGGATAAGGGTCTGGTATGGATTTTTGGGGGGACCCCACGCTGTTTTTTTTTTTTTTTTGGCGCGGGGTTCCCCTTAAAATCCATACCAGACCTGAAGGGTCTGGTATGGAATTTAGGGGGAACCCCACGTCATTTTTTTTTTAAAATTTTGGCCGGGGTTCCCCTTAATATCCATACCAGACCTGAAGGGCCTGGTATGGAATTTAGGAGGACTCCCACGTCATTTTTTTTTTTAAATTTTGGTTCGGGGTTCCCCTTTGGGGAATTCCCATGCCGTTTTTATCAATGAACTTCTATGTGTATTGTTGGCAATGCAATAGCCGCGGGTAGTTTTAAATGAGTTTTTTCCTTCAAAATGTCATTTTGCTGTCAGACTGTTCTAAACACAGGAAACATGCGCCCCTTTACAGGCATACTATAGACACCCCCCAGGTACGAAATTTAAAGGGATATTACACTTTTATTGTTTGACTTTAAGCATTATTAAAATCACTGCTCCTGAAAAAACGGCCATTTTTAAAACTTTTTTTTGCATTGATCCATGTCCCCTGGGGCAGGACCCAGGTCCCCAAACACTTTTTATGACAATAACTTGCATATAAGCCTTTAAAATTAGCACTTTTGATTATTCATGTTCGTGTCCCATAGACTTTAACGGTGTTCGCATGTTCGAACAAACTTTTTTCCTGTTCGCATGTTCTGGTGCGAACCGAACAGGGGGGTGTTCGGCTCATCCCTAGAGACAGGTGTGCTCTGCTCAGGAGACATTACTCCATCCGGGAGACAGCAGGTTCCTTGTCTAGAGAGCTGAAAGAGTCAAGACTGCTAAGTGAGTCTGAAGGACTGAGAGTCGGGATGACTAAGTGAGTCCAGAGGACTGAGGTAACCTAGGGGTCCTAGAGGAGTGAGATAGCCCAGGGTGTCAGGAAATCCCCTAAAAAGAGGCCAGGGCATAGGTCCATGCAGCAGGAAGCAGCAACTAAAAAGACTGAGAGAGACTGGACAGCTGAGAAAGCCAAGAAAGCTGGGTGAGCTGAGAGAGGGGCACAGGAATGCATAGGTACCGTGTAAGACAGTCTGAGGCACCAGCCAAAATGCCAAAGTTTAAGGCCTAAGCAGCAACACTGCTGAAGAGAGGAAGCCAGGTGGCTTGGTATTACTTTCACAGTTACTGTTTTTTTTGTGAACAGTCCCTGTGTGGGCAACTACTTTTTGTTGGACTTTAGGCTTGTTTAATAAAAGTGGGCCAAAAAACCCTAAAACACAGTTCTGACTGTCATGGAGTCACTGCTAACCTGAGTTAAATTCCCCAGAATATCTATCTATCTATCTATCTATCTATCTATCTATCTATCTATCTATCTATCTATCTATCTATCTTAAAGGAGAAGGAGGAAGAGCTACAGCAATTTACGATGTTCCACTGAGGACACCCGGAAGTGATGAGAGACCAGAGTGATCGGGAGAACGAACGGAGCTCACATTTGCTATAGTGGAGTTGGATTACACGAACATGCTATATAACCCAGGTGCAAGGTGGAATGCACAGGCAAATGTGAGCATAATAGCTAATGACTTATGGATGTATGATGTAGCCGAGTATGTTTGATGTCCAGAGCAACTTTTGCAGGTCTTTTTGCAGGTCCAGCAGGCTCAGGGGTTGATCCGGGGATCCGTTGCCGTCCATTTGTGAATCAGAGCCACTTTTAGGCGAGTACAGGGTTGGGGCCTGTGATGCCTCGTGTTTTCCTGATTGTTGATTCCGGAACAGCTCCGGTATATTCTTACTGAGCTGTGTTCTGGCGTCTTTCAGAGTGCGGGTGCCGAGGTGCTTCTAATGGGTTTACCCATGCTTGGAGGTGTCAGCAAATCCCTAAGAAAGGTATTTTAAGTCCACAATGTGCAGGAGCTCTAGTCTCAAGCGGCCGTCTCGGGTCCCGTCCAAGCCACGCCCCCCCATGATGTGTGTATGTGTGTGTGTATAATTAGTTATTTTACTAAAAAAAGGTTTTATACCATTGGAGACTTTTTTCTTCTCTGATTTTATGATATCCCTGATGGTGTTGTGAGGAAGAAGTGGTGTTACTCTGGATGTTTAACCACTTGGGGGGAAAATCACAAATAGACCTATTCCATCGCGGGGGGGTCAATTATGTCTGGTAAGTTTTCGAGTGTGGTGGTGCTCATCGAGGTGGAGTAGAGCACGGAAGCAATTTGTGATTGGAAAAGTACTTAATGATTGGGAGCGCATATAATTTTTTTGCACAGTTTGCACAGAGCACTTTAAGTAGCATTGATTATTACACAAGGAAGAGGAAAATTGAAAGTAGCACTATTGCTGGATGCTACTGATTTAATGGGCTTTCGCGTTAATGTTACACTGTAAAGGACACTTAGTTTAGAAGAATATAGTTTGGAGCACTGTGATTTGAAAACAGAATTTGATTCTAACACAGTAGGTGTTATACACATCAGCTGATATTTTTCAGTCACTGTGCAGGTGTTTAATATGTTGAAAGAGAAGTTATTTTGGCCATAATTCTTCTATAGATCACAGAAGTGCAGTTTATTCTGCACTCCTGTGGTCCGTCACAAAGCCAATCCAGGCTCTGAAAAGATCCCGACCATACGGTCGGTATCTGCCCAGAAGCCTGGATCAGCACATGGCTCAGCCTCTCTGCGATCCACTGAGAGCCTGAGCCAGCCCTTCCTGCCCCCTCCACAGCCCATCAATTCAGTGAGCGCTGGAGGGGAGAGAACCACTGACTGACGGTTATGGCTCTCTGCTCATAGCAAAGAGGGAGGACTGAACAATCAGTGGTGTTTGATCACTTAGTTCTCACTACAGAGCTGCCAGGGGACAAATGCAGTATTGGATCAATGCTGCAGCCACCTAGGTGAGTGTTTTTTTTGTTTTTTTTAATCCTAAACTTCTCTTTTAAGTATACTACTGCACTTATCAAAGTGTGTTGACTTTCCTTAAGCTTTAAAAAAAATGCTCCATCTTTTTCTCCTAATGCTGAATTCAGCAGCTTATACATTTTCAGATACACTGATTCTGAACATCAAAAGAGTGTAGATTTTTTGATTCAGAAAAGTATTTTAAAAAAGGTATAAGACTGCACTAGAATGTAAATAATATGTTATATCCATCTTATGGAACAGTTAAGAATAACTAAAACAAAGCCAGGCAATAGTTGGCAAATACATATTACGTAGTTGTCTGCTCATGACAAAGAATATTTAGAGAATATGTTAAAGAAAGCAGCAAACAAAGTAATATGCACTGGAAATTTACACTCCCCCTTGCATTTACAAGAGAGCAGTGAAATACTATCTTCTACTAAATTGAAAGATGACTAACTACTGTATACTTACACATCTCCTATATTACTTATGAATATTTTACCCTGTACACTTGCTTTATAACATAGAACAATCTCATGGGCCTCTCTCTACAACCAGAGTTCCATTTACCATATTGCACCCTTGAGTATGTGCCCAAAGCATCCCAGTGAGATATAATGCATTATCAAAATACATATTTTACAATCATTACTTTAAATTATATACAGTATTTTCCTTTTGTTTTTTATTAATGCCTATTGGGTTTGATGCCTATGGGAGTTAATTTAGAAAAATAACCAATGGGGTAGGAGTGCAGAGGCTACAGAATGATTAAAAAAAAAGAATCCTGTCTATAAATAAAGTAACATACAGCCGTAGTGGACTGCATACAGAGGTAGCAAAAAAAAGCACAGCAATGCAGACAAAGTTCACAGAATGCAGTCAGCAAACTGCCTCTATGCTTTTGGTTTAAATATCCTTTCTTTATGATTTGGTATAATTTTTAATAGTCCAAACCAATTACTCCCGAATATGGGACTTTTAAGGTGCCAAACGGTATGTGTGCTATGCAAACTGTTAAAATACCATCATTTATAGTAAACACATGACAATATAACCAGTTTCAACTTGAGGACACATTAATCTACTCGGGATAAGTTGGTTTGGATTATTGTGAGTTTAGGGATGTTGGTGTACTTCCATACATTCCTGGCATGAGATATATTCAAACTTGGTATACTTTTTATATACTGTATGTGTTTTATGTTTATCTGTGGGGGTGATACCAGGTATTGCAGGTATCTATAGCTCAATTTGCTGTTTGCACTCAAAGAAAGCCTAAACACCACTGTGGCTACATTCTATTTTTTAGAAAGCAAGAGAGTGCATAGCTATAAAATAATTTTAATAACAATAATAATAATAATGTTTATGATCTTAGACATAACATTTTTTCATTTCTACATTGAAAATGTATACTTATTTTACTGTTTATTTAAAATCTGTGACACTGGTGTCATAAAACATTATAGATTTTCCAAGAGACAGTACGACAGCACAGCAAGTAGTGTTTGCCTTTAGACTGACCCTCTCTAGTTCAATTTCTATACAGACCCCTATGGATAGAGCAGACAGGGAGTGAGAAGATTTTCTTTTCAGCAAAGCAGATAAAGGTTGGTAGCTTGGAAATATAAATACTATTCATTAGCAATATTTGATATTTACCTGTATTAAAACATGGAATAATATTATTGTTATACCTTTTATCCTGACTAACCATGACTACCTCATATTTCTGACTTATTCTTTGAATGCACATTTAAATTGAAGAACATGGCCAATAACTAAATGTCCTCTGGCAAGTGATAGAAAAGGACACTGTTGAGAAGAGTATTAACCTCCAATGCTAGAATACCACGATTAAAACACATTTCCCATTGAGAGCTCTTCAAGGAGAAAAAAGATGTGGTGATGCATTCATTAGAATGTAGAGGTTATTATGATTTACTTAACTCAATTATCTAAAAATAATGAATTATATATTTCAAACTGCCTTGAAATATTTGATTAAATTTGCCTCCTTTTCATTATATGTACTTACCAACTGCAAAATAAGTTAAAAAAATAGAGCACTGCTCCAACATAATGCTTTCCCTGAATAAAAAAAAACACTACCAATAGAGCTGAAATATTTAATATACCTTAAATGTTCATGATCCATGTTTCAGAATTTTGTGTTGTGGGTACAGTGTATACTATTTCAAATGCAGATTTGTACAAGTTGTGCTGGCTACTAAGTGTGTGTTTTTTAATTTAAGAAATGTTTTATCAGTAATCATTATTATTAATTATAAGGCCAGGCTTATCCTATTGGTCCACTATGAACTTTACCCTTTGATGTGTTGCTTCATAAGAGAAATGATAGGGGACTTTGGAAAGATAATTATAAAATAAAATTTGATTGACTAATATTATAATGCAGCCCTATGGACCTTTTATCATTCATATTTCCAGACTAAATTTAATATATTGTAAATGCAACACATGAAATAGAACTATAGCAGAGAAGAGCAAACAGATTTGGGTGAAACAGAATTTAACCTGTATTCACACCACTATGCACAATTCAAACGTCAACTAAGTTTGAGGATTCAAAACATTTGCAAACACATCCACGAGAAAACATGTGCTTCCTCACTGAATGTGTCAGTTGCAGACAGTAAAAGTTTAAGCAGTCATATTTTTTCTAATTCTTGTGTTCATTTTCTTTTTCAATATAGTCTAGGCAGCAGAACACAGGTGTTGTCCCATATATTCTCAATTTCACTTTGAAAGGAATGTCCTGGTAAAATATGGTATATATATATATAGTTTTCTGTATAGTGGCCTTTACGGTCCACGCACTTTTTTGCAAGTGTTGTAAGGCTATTACCTCAAATATTTTTTGCCAAATCTGTCATAATTGTCTTACACAACATGAATGTCTTGTTTGACCCAAAATGCACATAGGCCAAGTTATTTTCTGTGTTAGGGAACAGATAACATCCAGCCAACTGATGTTGGCTGAAGAGTTATTTTGGAGAAACACCACCATCAATTACCTTAGCCAATTTTAACATTTATCCTTTAAATTACTATTGCAAGACAAACAAATATCAGACGTAAAACATTTACTTATATGATAAAAGTGTTGTTAAAAGTGTTTTCAACATGTAATAATAGTTATGTAACACTGATGGTTTTTTTTTTTTTTTTGCTGCACTTTTCCAGGGCAACAAAAGAGCAAGAAGAAAATTCCCTATTAAATCTTATGTAACTGTTCACACTGCCGATGCACTGTACTTTGAAAAGTCCTGCATGCTTTATCTTTGGTGCAGTTTTTCAAAAACATACCAAAAAGACACCTTCCATTGTAAGCCAATGGGAATGCATCAAAAGCGCATCAGTGTGAAAGGGCCTTTAACATAAGTGTGAAAGAGTACTAGTAAGCCACATTTTTATAACTGGAAGTTGGATATCCTCTGGGCCTGTTTTCTGTCAGGTAGGTTAGATTATAGCCAAATATGATAAAATGTAAAAAGAGGGACAGACAGCATATCTACAACATGATCTATTAGGATCCATATTCATGGTTACATAAGATGACTCCATAAAAGCAATAGTCTTGTTCAGAAAATAGGGCGTTTTCCTATATATATTGGGAATTTGCACCCCATATAGCTGTAGGTGTCATAGCACTGCTCAGCCACAACATAATCTCATAAACAATCAATCAAGGATTGTTTGGCACACAAAAGATTGTTCGTTTTATGGATCTTCAGTCAGGGTTTTTCTAATGAAAACATTAATTTATTTTGACTGACCATATCCCGATCAGTGGTCTCCTTTGAACCCACCATAGCTCCCATGTTGCCTTATTGCAAGTGTGCCCCTATATCCTCTTTTTTCTGTCCTGTCCCCCGTATCCTTTTACTGGTAACCTTCCACCCCATCCTTTTTATCGCCCTCCTTTCTTCTCATTTTATTATTCTACAGTCTTTTAACAGTCCTTTATGCATACAATTACTGTTACCATTAGAACCTATCAATGAATTTTGGCATACTGATAGTCGTCATTAGTATTGGACTTATGCTTGCATTACAATTTTTTGTACTTTTCCTCCTCTATTTTGCTATATCATTTTAAACCAGATTTTTTTTTTTACATACAACATTGACTTGTCTATTTTCAAAAAAGTTCCTTGTATGAGAAAACAATACTTTATCAAATAAAACATTTAGTACAATTCATTTTGAAAAGACCTTATTCTTTCATCAAAAGAAATATATTAAACACTACATTGTTACATGTATTTTCAATATTAGACATTGCTCATTCGTTACCCTCAGGAAAAAAACAAGTAAGTGTCTTACCCTAGAGTATCGTTTCAGTGATGTGTCAAAGCCACAGTCAAAATGCCAGTCAACAATTGGTTGAAAGATACCCTTTATGGTTTTGTCACTAAAGGCATCGATTGACAGAACATTAAAATGGTGTAGTAGGCGAGGAGTTATTGCATTACCTCCACCAGCAGGAGGTGCCATGGCCAGAACAAGACATGTGTTCTTGATTTTAATCATGCTTGTGTCTTTCCTGTCAAAAACAATGTAAATACATCAATTAAAGCTTTCAGTTCCACAATTTGCATTGCATAAATATTAGGAAACATTACATTACTAGGGATTTCTAAAGTTAAAATAAGTCATAAAAGGCCAAGCTTTTAGGTCTTCAGGAGATGAGCAGGGGATTAGATTTCACATGCTGTCAGATCAAGATGATGGACTGCCACCAGCTGTGGAGAATAGCTTATATTCCAAATGAAATACAGCTTTCTTTTAAAATGTGCTAGGAGAAGTAAATTGCTGTGATGGACATTCCCAGGAAAAGCAAATACAAACACACAACAAAGACATTTCTTTTCTCTTTTCCCCACAAATACCTCCTTCTAACATTATCTTGGAGTGAGCAGAATTTAACAATAGCAGAAAATGGAACAAAAAATGAATTTGTATGATATAGGATTTCATATACCAAGCCTGTTATAGTTTTTATGCTTCTGTCACACAGTAGGGGGTCAAACAAGACTGAACAGTTACAGAAAATTTACAGAATATATGTGCATTCTTAAGTACAGCAGGAAGGGTTGAGGCAGGATGTTCTCTATGAAATAATTTTATTTATTTAAAGAAATCTATAATTTGTCAGCATCCCGATATTGTAAAAATGGAAAATTAAAATGCAGTTTTGTGTTTTTGAAAGAATTAAACAACTGATTAAGCATACTATAGATTTTAGACCTTTTTGACAGCAACTTACATGCAGAAATATAATATATACTTTTGAATATATATATATACATATATATATATACATACATAAGATGATTCAATGAATCAAAGATATTTAAGAAGAAATGTATTCTATTGTGCAATGTTTATTTATTATTTTGACTGTTCATCCTCCAAATAGTCATAATTTTGTCTGGCTCCGTATCAATAATTAAAAAAATTTTTGCTTCAGTAAAAGCAAAGCTGAGACTGATTATTTTGGGGTTTTTAGGTAGTAAGATTGATTGTTGCCAATAACATAACAGATTAAAGTTAATGTAGGAAAGCGTTAGATCGTCCAACCCACACTACCAATAGCTCTCTCTGGCATTTATACATGTATACCGTATAGTACTACTGGTCATTTCTTTATGTTTGCCTGTACCCCCTACTGTGATAAACCAAAAGTTGCTACAGTTGAGCTACCTCCCTCAGCGGAACACATTTGTTTTCATAATTGAGTCAGGTAAGACAATGCAAATCTTCTCCCCAGCTTAGTAAGCCTTGCCTTTTTACTGTAATGCTGCAATTAGTGCAACACACCGTATACAGGAGTTGTCATTTCTACCACAAAAAAAATGGATTATGTAGTTAGACTAGTGAAAATAATCCATGTCCATGTGTTTCCTTGCATTAAGGTTTTTTTTAATTATTATTATTATAGTCCATAATATAGCTGTTCTTTGAAAACAGACATCTCTAGTGACATCTACAGATACTATGGAAATATTATTGCATACATACATCATCCCATGTATGTACAATTATTTACAGTTCCACTGGTACTAAGTAGATTTTGCCTTTACTTTAGAAAATACTTTATATAGCATGGTTTTATACTGCACCTTTAGAACAAGTAAATTAACATTTGATGACAGGTGACAGCATAAGCAATTCAAACATCTTATATCTCTTACTTCAGGGCTATCCAGGGCCCCTAAAAAAAGTATTTGTTTAACCAATGACTTTCTCACTGGTAGATAAGGCATGGTCATATCCTACAGCCTTCCCCATGGTAATCCTGTGTAGCTTGCTCCTGTGGTCAGACAACAAGCACTACATTATGGGTAAAAGAAAAAGAAAGGGGCAAGTGGGACTTTAAATGAAGCATGTCAATTGAAAGTATAATAATAATGAATACATGTGAGTAGGTAAAATGATTGGATTTAATTTATAGTCAAGTCCATGATTTTGATGCATACAGTACCAATAAAGTAGTATAGATACAGACATAGTCGCATGAATTGATATATAAGCATATTAGCAGTAACAATCATTGAAGACTCAGTAGTGTAAAACAAATCAATGGACATACATATATGCAATTCATAACAGAAATACATGAATTAAAATCGCCAATCAAAATCACAAAATCGCATGAAATGAGAAAACTCGATAAAAAATTGATAAATGTCAGGGATATGATTTAGGCTTGATAGGGCATCCTTAGTTTGCGAACCCGACGCGTTTCTTGGCTTCTTGCCAGTCATCAGGGGTGGGATGCATAATTTAACTGAGAAAAACAAAGGAATATCATAAATATTGATACATGTGGAACCTCCAGCCAATAGAGAAAATCGTATCAGAAATGTCCATTGTCTACTTTGAATAGAGAAGCTACTTACAAAATAGCCCAAAAGTCAAGGAGTGTCGCCAGCAATGGGATCTGTTAGGGTGTGAGATATAACCGTCTCAACCGGGGTTGAGGCAGGGCACCGACCATCCTCCCAAAGTGATTCAATCCCAATCACTTTGGGAGGATGGTCGGTGCCCTGCCTCAACCCCGGTTGAGACGGTTATATCTCACACCCTAACAGATCCCATTGCTGGCGACTCTCCTTGACTTTTGGGCTATTTTGTAAGTAGCTTCTCTATTCAAAGTAGACAATGGACATTTCTGATACGATTTTCTCTATTGGCTGGAGGTTCCACATGTATCAATATTTATGATATTCCTTTGTTTTTCTCAGTTAAATTATGCATCCCACCCCTGATGACTGGCAAGAAGCCAAGAAACGCGTCGGGTTCGCCAACTAAGGATGCCCTATCAAGCCTAAATCATATCCCTGACATTTATCAATTTTTTATCGAGTTTTCTCATTTCATGCGATTTTGTGATTTTGATTGGCGATTTTAATTCATGTATTTCTGTTATGAATTGCATATATGTATGTCCATTGATTTGTTTTACACTACTGAGTCTTCAATGATTGTTACTGCTAATATGCTTATATATCAATTCATGCGACTATGTCTGTATCTATACTACTTTATTGGTACTGTATGCATCAAAATCATGGACTTGACTATAAATTAAATCCAATCATTTTACCTACTCACATGTATTCATTATTATTATACTTTCAATTGACATGCTTCATTTAAAGTCCCACTTGCCCCTTTCTTTTTCTTTTATATATGAACGCGGGATGGAAGCATGCCATTGATATTTATTTATGCGACTGGTCACTTTCTTTTGTCACTACATTATGGGGTGTGAGCAATGGGTGTGTCTTTTTTTTACTGTGAGGATGCAGAAGCACTCAACATTAAAAGGAACCTGTAGTATGGAAGTATGGAGGTTGTCATTACTGTCTTTTCATGTTGAAAATACTAGTTCTTTGCAATCAGAAGGTTACTAAATTATATAGTTATCATGGCAACAAGAGGTGAGGGGAAATCTATCAATGGGTACAAATGTATCAGTGACCACAAAGATTGGATTTCCTTGAATGTTGGGTATATTTCTTCTCACTTCCTGTTGAGTCTCCAAGACAGAAAGTGTAGGGAAATGTACCCAGTCAGTCATAGATAGAAAAAATAATTTTGCACAGGGTTTAACGCTTCCATACTCTAAACTACTTCAGCCAAGGCTGCAGCCACATGGGGACCTACACAGTATACAGACAGCTTCCTAGTCTGTGCAAGGCTTTTGCTCCCTGTTAAGGGATTAGGTGCCCCCACATCACTATTCAGGACATTAAATATTTTTGGCCTCGTTGTGCCTCTTGTGGTCGTACAGAACTCCACTTTTTGACACTGAGTGGATAAGCCGTTATTGATAAGTGTGAAGGCTTTCAAGTCACTAGCGGCTATCAAATCCTCTGACAAACCCCCAGTGGGCGAAACATGCTGGGAGTTCATACTGTCATACCGACACACAAATGAATATACCAACGACCATGTAACAAATGTGTATATATTGTAATATGAAGGTCTTTTAACATTGCAAATCAATAAATGTTGGAATTATTAATCTGTGATGTTTCATGTATAAGCATATTAATCTCAGCACCCTTCAAAAATCCCATTAACTTCATTATTTTGCTTGAATATTCATTCAAGGGGTGTGGTGCTGTAAATGGATGTGCCATTCACTCACACTATAGAAACCCTACTATCAAATATACTTTAAGTAAACAAAAAAAAACGAACCCATTGCAAACCAACATTAAAAAAACACATTTATGGATAGGGATTTCACTAATGATTTTAGCATTGACAATGATTTATTTGAAAGGGGCACAAAAAAGATGAATTATTCTGGGGTCTATCAACACCCTCGATCACACTCAACAGCACATCACTACTCAGCTGTGCTGATTGTCAAGTACAAATAAACAGGCCACACACTGATGCCATCACCAGTGATATCCTAGCTTTAATAAATAGAGGGTTGACAACATACAGTGTTGCCCTGTCCACCTCCAGCTCCAATGTGTTTCAGTGGCAAAAAAGGAAGGTTTGGAACTTTAAATGAGGCACATATATGTAATGTGCCTCCATCCCTATTAATATAGAAAGAAGAGGAGGTTTGGGACTTTAATTGAGGTGCATAGCCACCAATGGGCATAATGCATTAGAACACAGTCTATATTAGTATACAAAAATTGAATAGGATTAAGAACAAGTATTTGATTTGATGGCCTCAATAACAGGTAGTGTAGGTATATATCACAGTTAAAACAATACATAACGTATACTGTACATCAATAGTAAAATTGAACTATGACATGCTAACAAGGGCTATGGAATCAAGAGCTGATAGTTTAAACATCACAATGATAATACAATGTTGATCCATAAAGGCAGACATTATTGTAAAATGTATGGTAAAAACAAAGAAATTGCATCCTGCATCTACACAGATCATATAAACAATAATATAGTAGGAAAATTGACTATAAAAGTGTAGGAAGTAAAAGTAATGCCATTCACAAATTGTTACTTACAAATCAGCTCAAAATGTTATTATGTGATGCTGAGGACCAAGGGTTGTCTGAGAAGGTTTTCACCTGCTCCTGAAGAAGTGGAGAAAATTCCATGAAATGCGTCAAGCAATATAGGATGCAATTTCTTTGTTTTTACCATACATTTTACAATAATGTCTGCCTTTAAGGATCAACATTGTATTATCATTGTGATATTTTATGCTTTCAGCTCTTGATCCCATAGCCCTTGTTAGCATGTCATAGTTCAATTGTACTATTGATGTACAGTATACTTTATGTATTGTTTTAACTATGATATATACCTACACTACCTGTCGATGAGGCCACTGACTAAAATACTTGTTCTTAATCCTATCCAATTTTTGTATACTAACATAGATTATGTTCTAATGCAGTATACCCACTGGTGGCTACGCACCTCATTTAAAGTCCCAAACCTCCTCTCCTTTCTCTAATGTGTTTCATCAAACAAAGGGCTTAATGATGGTGACTCCATGTTTCACCCCAGTGACATCATCAGTGTGTGGCACATTAGTTTCTAAATTATTAGATCATTTTGATTTTGATATTGAACTAAATTTGTTTTGGTGGCGATTTAAACAAAAATGTATACACAAATCAGTTTTGTAGGGTCTGTGACAGGATCTTTTAGTCCTTTAACAGACAGTTAAAATAACAATACTGAAAGGAGCTCTCAGTTGTATAGAAGGCCTTCTAAATATTGATTTTTTTTGAAGATATAAAAATCTCTGAGAAAAGAAAGAAGGGAAAAAAAACACAAACGTACACAGCAATGGTTATTAAGCTAGTATAGCTAGTTAGATAAGGCAAGGAGAAAGTTATGGAATGAGGAATGGGGGAGGGGGGAAGTCACAGAGGTGAGACTAGTCATACAAATGTTTTAGAGTACTTGTAAAAATGTTGAATAGTGATTTAGGAAACTAAGGTCCACATTTAGTCCATTAACTTTTGTGTCAAATATTATTATAATTCTTAATTCAAAAGTTTTATTTTCCTGAGTAGTTTTTAAGTTCCCTTTAACAACCAAAACTTTCAGGTCTTCCACAGTGTGGTCTGCATCCCGAGTATCCTTCTTCCAGCACCAGAACCAGTCACAGCCCATCTAAAGGCTCTCTCTCACCATTGCTAAATGGGCAGGCATGCCCAAGACTGTTTGAAGTTCTTTATGTCACCTCCATGGCCAAGACCTCTGCCTAGCCACAGTTGCAATTACTATTCCTGGTTGCCAGTCTTCCCATTTGTGGGAATGAACTCCAACTTGTGACAATGAAAAACATTATAAATTAAAAAAGGAGGTAGTGAGATATGCACTTCTTGGTGCAGTGAATGCCTATATATGCCTAATATGGAGAGCATGTTTATTTTAAGGTAGTGATGGTAATTTGCAAAATGCCAAACTCGCAGTTTTATATGTATATATATCTATATATAGATATATATAGATAGATATATATGTACCTATATATACAGTATATATATTGTTGTAATATGGGAACCAGTCAGCCGTACTGGTTAAAGCAAACAGTCCTTTTTATTTAAAAAAATAGGCAAACATCTTACCTCTCACGGTTCATGCAACTCTACAGGTGTGGGATGCATGTTTGAATAGAGGCCTACTGTCCTTTAGGCCAAGCCCTATAACCCCGATGTTTGGTAATGTCTCCTTTCCCCCAACAGTCCTCTGCACTAAGTTCCTTGCTTGACAACAGAGGGATAATCCCATGTTAAATCATAATCTTAGTGGTAGAACCCTTATCTCCCTTTCTAAATAATTACCCACTTGTCATAACCCCTCTAGTGCATGGCTGGAGTATACAGAGCTGCAACATTACTTGGGCAAACTATCTTTCATAGAATCCCTGATGAGATCTGGCACAGAGTTTGAATCTTTACTTTCACAGTCTTCTAGACCTGACCGATCCCTATCTTAAATCTACCCTACCTTGTGGAGAGAGTCTTATCCTGACCCACCTAATTTTCAGTCAAAATGGGAACAAGAGCTACAAGTGTCTGTGGAGGATATGGACTGGGCCAAAATACTGGCAGTCTCTTACAAAATGTAAATTTCCTCCCATGCGCAAGAAAGCAATTATAGTATCCTATTTAGATGGTATTGCTGCCCTACAATTTTACACAAAATTGACTCCTCTGTTCCTGATACATGTTAGAGCTGTTTGCAGGCTCCTGGTACCATGTCACACATTTGGGGCACCTGTCTAAAACTTCTCCTGTTTTGGAGAAAAAACACTCCAAAACACTCCAATTACTTGATACACTTACCAGAACCAAACTACCGAACAAACTTTTGATTACTGTGCTGTCTATGCTGCTGGGATCCTACAGACAAATCAAACGTAATCTTAGCAAACATTTTAATACTGCTGCATGCTCTGTGATAGCTAGACACTGGCGATGTATGGCAGTTCCTTTGATGGCTGAATGAGCCTGTGAAATGAACAATATTAATCATGTAGACCATATGAACACCTGGGATGAGGACAAATCTGAATTTTATAACTGCACATTGACGGCTTGGTCTTACTTTTAATATTCCTCCAATTTTAACTAATTTGTCTCTATGCCACTGTGAGACATCGCCAACTCCGATGTCCTCCCATGGGTGTCTTGCTGTTACATTCTTCCCCCCTTCCCTCCATCTCCTTCTTGTTTTTTTTTTTTTTTTTTTAAATTATTTTTTTGATTCTTGTGTCTTCTCTTTTGTTTCCTCTTTTTTCTTCTTTATTACAGCTATCAATACTTGTTGGGTGTCAGGCCATCTTTGTCTGACCTGAATGACACTTGTCTTTAAATACCTGCTATTACCATTGCTTTTGTTTGAACAGAATATCTTAAGTTTGTTATGTTTGAGCCTTTGGCTGGTTCTGTTTCAGGACTTTGTTTCGGGGCTTTGTATACTTTTATTTCAATATGATGATAATTATGGCTTGATTTAATATGCTGGCATTGTTGTCCATTATTTTCTGTTTAATTTGTGTGCCTTATTTTTACATAGTTACATAGTAGGTGAGGTTGAAAAAAGGACACAAGTCCATCAAGTCCAACCTATGTGTATGATTTTTTGTCAGTATTACATTGTATATCTCAGTATGTTGTGGTCATTCAGGTGCTTATCTAATAGTTTTTTGAAATTATCGATGCTCTCCGCTGAAACCACTGCCTGTGGAAGAGAATTCCACATCCTTACCGCTCTTACAGTAATGAACCCTCTACGCAGTTTAAGGTTAAACCACTTTTCTTCTAATTTTAGTGAATTGCCGTGAGTCTTATTAAATTCCTTTTTCACGTTTCTATACTGTATACATTACAATACACTTACTTGGCTATATTTTAGTACTGTCTTTGATGTTTGTAATATTTGCAAACTTTCAACAAATGAGTTTAACCTAAAAAATAGGCAAACAGAAAACAGCTTATCCTCAGTATGCAAAAGCAAGCAAAAATAATCTATCAATTTCTGGTACACAAAAATAAAAAGCTTGTTCTCTATCCATAAATTTGTCCCTTAACAGGGTTTTTGAAAGTTCCCGCCTGCTTCTGGGATCCCAAAAAGGAGATCTCCATAGTCCAGCAACCATGTCTCAGTCACAAGCTAGTCCACACTGCTCAATTAGTTGTATACTGCTCTACTCCACCTCGCAGACACCTGTTGATTATATTCTGCTCCACTTTTAGGCCTCTCCTGCTGGTGGGTTAATCCACTCAGAATCACAGTCCCTGAAAAACAGGGTTTGGAGGCATTTTCTCACCCAAAGAAAGTCTCTCCGAGCCTCCGGTTTGCAAATGTGGACTTACCAATCAAGAGAGCATTGTAAATCAGTCCTATCCTATCTAACTGGACTACCCAGGAACTCCTCACCCTGCATGAGTGAGAACCCCTAAAAACTCAAAATGTGTTCCCATCATCCCTCTAAAAGGGAAAACAACCGAAATATCGGGGAAACATATCTCCTGTCCAGTACCCATCCATGGCATCCTGTACACCACTGTATAGTATATGTATATGTATACAGTATCTCTCTCTCTCCCCCCTCTCTCTCTATCTCTCTCATTGGTGCATGAGACAGGATTACCTGGGAACTGTCCAAGCAGATCTACTGTATAGCATAAAACAAACAAAATATCTGTTCATATAAACTACTTACCAAATGTCAGTTTCTGACTAATAGGGTGGCCCCAAATGGGTTCCCTAAAACACACACAGCCAGCACATGTACCTTTTTGCTTTCTGTTAGCAGTAATTCTTTTACCCAGCAGCAGGCAGCAGCAGAGCAGAGAGAGTGAGAGGAAAAGATTCAGTGAGTCGCAGTCATTTCACATACAGTATCAAAAGTCATGTGCAACGCTGAGACTAATTAACTGCTTGCCGACCAGCGCACGACGATGTACGTCGGCACAATGGCACGGCTCAGCAAATGGGCATACCTGTACGTCCCCTTTAAGACGCGGCTTAGTGGGGGCGTGCACCTGCTGTGTACTCCGTGAGCCTGCCCGTGGGTCTCACAGACTCAATGTCCTCCGGGGGCCCGCGATTGTGACACAGAGTGGCAGAACGGGGAGATGCCTATGTAAGCAAGGCATTTCCCTGTTCTGCCTAGCAACATGATAGGGATCTACTGCTCCCTGTCATCGGGAGCAGTGATCTCTGTCATGTTGTAGTGAGCCCATCTACCCACAGTTAGAATCACTCCCTAGGACACACTTAAGCCCTTGCTCGCCCAGTAGTGTTTAACCCCTTCCCTGCCAGTGTCATTTACACAGTATACAGTGCATTTTTGTAGCACTGTTCCCAAAATAGTCACTATCACTGGTCCCAAAATAGTGTCAAAAGTGTCTGATGTGTCCGCCGCAATGTTGCAGTCATGATAAAAATCGCAGATCACCGCCATTACTAACAAATAATAATAAAAATGCCATAAATCTATCCCCTATTTTGTAGATGCTATAACTTTTGCGCAAACCAATCAATATACGCTTATTGTGATTTTTTTTTACCAAAAATATGTAGAAGAATACATATCGGCCTAAACTGAGAAAGAAATTTGTTTTTTTGTATATTTTTTGGGGATATTAATTATAGCAAAAAGTAAAATGTTTTTTCTTTTTTTTCAAAATTGTTGCTCTTTTTTGTTTATAGCGCAAAAAATAAACACCGCAGAGGTAATCAAATACCACCAAAAGAAAGCTATATTTGTGGGAAAAAAGGACATCAATTTTGTTTGGGTGCAACATTGCACGACCACGCAATTGTCAATTAAAGCAATGCAGTGCCGTATCGCAAAAGTGCTCTGGTCAGGAAAGGGTCAATTCTTCTAGGGCTGAAGTGGTTAATAAGATCTTTCAGAGTGCAACTGAACTTGCAAAGTGCACAGTCGATTTGCCTTTAGTAAATCCACCCCAATGTCCACAACCCTGTCAGCCAGTGCTCCACAATAAATATATATTGCATATTGTTTTGTGTTAATTATTTGTTTTTACAGAATGAATGAATATTGTTTTTTACATATTTATAATTATGATCAGTATAATGGTATTTTTTTTACTATTTCATAATTGTAAATTATTATTATATAGTCTTTTATCTAGCCAAGAGGTGGGGCTCGAAGCTCCTTTTCACATGTTTTCTTGGAACTACTGTGTGCAAAAAGCCTGTTGTTTACAGATTACTAGTAGGTAAGGGAACTACTTTTGATGTGCTGTCTATTTTGCTAACCCATAGTGCTCTGTGCATCTCTTTTGTAAACTCACCATACTCTGTGAACTGATATAAAATGCCAGTTAAAAACTTGATCCTAAATCATTATCATTTCATTATAATACTTTCTAGAATAGTTTAATGATTTTGGCTATATTATTGAGTGAGTATATTTTTGTTCATTTCAAGCATTCTGTAAAAGGAAAAAGTTGGTGGTTTAAGTAAATTTGGCTTTACCTTGCCATCCATGTACTCTATATTGGTCATCATCATTTTATATTCACAATTTGCCAATTTCAGTGTGGTTAGGAGGTGGAGGGCATCAATTGTCATCATCAGAGTTTAGGGTCTTCTTCATTTATACATACTTTTGATACACATACTTTTTATATCCTGTTTGTACTGAGGCTATAGCCATGATACTTTAGTTTAAAGATGAATGCCAACCAAAAATATCAGGATACAAATGAATAGCCCTTTAAAATATAAAATAAAAAAACAGCTTTTGCTGAAATATTGACCTATAATTCAGAACTATCCCCCACAACAGTTTTCTCCCACTATATGTCCTCAGTCTGACATGCAGCATCATTCAATCCACTTCCACTAAGCTCAGATTGTCAATGGTCCTCCCCCAACCTACTGGACAATGACGGAGAAGAAGCACAATAACGAACTTATCTTTTATTTGCTTTTTCCTCATATCAGACTGTCCCTTCTTAGCACATAATTGGCCCCTTGTACTATTTCTTCCCCTCAAGATTAAATCCTGCTTTATGGCTTTCACAGGCTTTCAGTCTTTCTCCCACAGTGACAGTGCCTTGAAAAAGTAATCATACACCTTGAAAATTTCACACATTTTGTCATGTTACAACCAAAAACATAAATGTATTTTATTAGGATTGTATGTGATAGACCAACACAAAGTGGCACATAATTGTGAAGTAGAAGGAAAATGATAAATGATTTTCAAAATTTTTTACAAAAAAAATCTGAAAAGTGTGGCGTGCATTTATATTCAGCCCCCCTGAATCAATACTTTGTAGAGCAGCCTTTCAATGAAATTTCAGCTGCAAGTCTTTTTTGGGGATGCCTCTACCAGCTTTGCACATCTAGATAGTGACATTTTTGCTCATAGCTCAAGATCTGTCCCCTTGAAAAAGTCTTCACACCCCTTGAAATTTTCCACATTTTGTCATGTTACAATCAAAAATGTAAATTTATTTACTTGGGATTGTATGTGATAGACCAACACAAAGTGGCACATACTTGTGAAGTGGAAGGAAAATGATAAATGGTTATCAAATTTTTTTACAGATAAATATGTGAAAAGTATGGCATGCGTTTGTATTCAGCCCCCTTTACTCTGATAACGCTAACTAAAAATCTAGTGGAACCAGTTGCCTTCAGAAGTCACCTAATTAGTAAACAGAGTCCACCTGTGTGTAATTTAATCTCAGTATAAATACAGCTGTTCTGTGAAGCCCTCAGAAGTTTGTTAGAGAACCTTCATGAGCAAACAGCATCATGAAGGCCAATGAACACACCAGACAGGTCAGGGATAAAGTTGTGGAGAAGTTTAAAGCAGGGTTCGGTTATTAAAAAAATATCCCAAGCTTTGAACATCTCACAGAGCACTGTTCAATCCATCATCCACAAATAGAAAGAGTATGGTGCAACTGCAAACCTACCAAGACATGGCCTTCCACCTAAACTGATAGGTCAGGCAAGGAGAGCATTAATCAGAGAAGCAGACAAGAGGCCCATGGTAAATCTGGAGGAGCTGCAAAGATTCACAGCTCAGGTGGGAGACTCTGTCCACAGGACAACTAGTAGTTTTGCACTCCACAAATCTGGCCTTTATGGAAGAGTGGCAAGAAGAAAGCCATTGTTGAAAGAAAACAATAAATAGTCCCGTTTGCAATTTGCAAGAAGCTTTGTGGGGGACACAGCAAAAATGTGGAAGTAGATGCTCTGGTCAGATGAGACCAAAATTGAACTTTTTGGCCTAAAAACAAAATGCTATGTATGGCAGAAAACTAACACTGCACATCACTCTGAACACACTATCCCCACCGTAAATATGGTGGTGGTAGCATTATGTTGTGGGGATGCTTTTCTTCAGGAGGGACATGGAAGCTGGTCAGAGTTGATGGGAAGATGGAAGAAGCCAAATACAAGGCAATCTTAGAAGAAAACCTGTTAGAGTCTGCAAAAGACTTGAGACTGGGGTGGAGGTTTACTTTCCAGCAGGACAATGACCCTAAACATACAGCTAGAGCTACAATGGAATAGTTTAGATCAAAGCATATTCATGTGTGGAAAATTTCAAGTGGTGTGAATACTTTTTCAAGGCACTGTATGAGAATCTGTGGCAAGACTTGAAAATTGCTGTCCATCCAATCTGACACAGCTTGAGCTATGGGCAAAAATGTCACTCTGTAGATGTGCAAAGCTGGTAGAGACATCCTCAAAAAAGACTTGCAGGTGTAATTGCAGTGAAAGGCGGTTCTACAAAGTATTGACTCAAGGGGGCTGAATACAAATGCACACCACAAAATGTGGAAAATTTCAAAGGGAATGAATACTTTTTCAAGGCACCGTAGACATGCCCACATCTGCTCCATGCAACCAACTCTCCTGGGAAGGGAGGGACTCTGGTTATCACACTGTTCACCATTTTGTGTTACACTCAGAACAGCCCCAGGACATTTCTGCCATTTACCACCATCATACTTAGTCCTCTCAGTACTCTCAGTCCTATCCTGATAAAAGTAAGCCTGTCACATACAGGACCTATTTGGCTTCTCTCAAGGATCAATTCTCCCATCCCAACTCCTATTCTCACATATATCTTTGCTTGCATAGCTGCCCAAGCAGCATGTAATAAGGGGGGCCACCCTAGTCTGCAACTAGAGGTACTTGCCTTACTACACTTGCCTGTCGCCATCCTGGCATAAATTCCCAAGGGACATCTCAAGGGCTTCTTATTAGTATGTTTCCAAGAGTGATGTTTGATTATTTTAATCTGGTTTGCACCATCCAGATTACTTCCAGGTCACTTGCAAGGTCTGATAGTTCTTAGAGTATGACTCTTGGTGATTCTTAAAATGTAAGATTGTGTTGTAAGCACTTTCAGCTGTCTGGACCTTTTGGAGTCTCAAAGTACCATTACTTTGTAAGGGTTGCCTGGGCTTCCAGCAGAAAAATAAACTTATAAAGCTCAGTTTTGGGTATTTTCCCTGAATCAAAGCTTTTATTTTTTTTGTCCATTGCCATAAGCCATGCTGAGAGGAATAGATACTCAACAGTTTCCAAAATTTCATTATGCAGAAATTCAAAAATTTCACTATTTTTCTTAGGGCTGGGTTCACATTTGTGTGATGCAGGAATGCAGGCAAAATCACTTGTGTTCCTGAAGAAAGAACTTGTGTTCCACAAAAAAAGTACATTCCTGTTGCATATGCTTATTGTTGTTAATGGCACCTCAGTGCATCTTGCTGAAGTGTGTGAGAAATTGTACGACAAAGTAACAAAAGTACCATGCATTTTTGTGTTTCTGATTTAATCTAGAGAGTGACATTTTTGCCCATAGCTCAAGCTGTGTCAGATTGGATGGACGGCAATTTTCAAGTCTTGCCACAGATTCTTGAAAAGGTACCTTGAAAAAGTATTAACACCCCTTGAAATTTTCCACACATGAATATGCTTTGATCTAAACTATTCCATTGTAGCTCTGGCTGTATGTTTATGGCCATTTACATTTTTGGTGCAATTTAGGGGCTGTAGGTAGCCAATTCAAATCAATGTATTGCCTTACCACAATTTGTGGCAGCATGCAAAAAAACTCTTGGCATAGCTTGTGCACTGCCGCACCACACAAATGTTAACCTAGTTGTAAAGTAACCTTCCTGAGCTCCAAGCTATCATTCTCATTCTTTTGTCTACTGGGCTCAATCTCACCCTCCTGGAGTCTCTAGCACTCTGGAAAAACTCTCCAAACTAACATTCTTTACTCAAATATACACACAGAAAAAAAGCAGCGCTGAAAAGTGAGATAATCCAATACAAATATTACAGGTATTAACATGCAGTGTAATTATATATATTAATGAAAAAAGTCCATAATATATTGCAGCTAGATTCTGTATTCATTAACACCACCACATGTGAAGGAGCAGGTTTACCATTTGAACAGAAGGTGTTTTTGAGATAGGCTTTGGACTTTTGCCTGTCTCACAATTACTTCTGGTATAACCAGCAATTCTATTCACAAAAAAGAGGAGTCGCAATGGGTGTTAAGTTTGCTCCCAGCTTAGCGAACCTTTTTATGGGGGAATGGGAGGATAAATCCATATTCGCTATAAAGAGGGATGGCCTCCTCTTTTACAAAAGGTACATCGACGACCTGTTATTTGTCTGGGAAGGGAGTGAGAACTTCCTGCACAAATTTATGTCTGAACTAAATTGTTGAGACAAGGTGATGGTTTGACCACTCCAGAATACTTTAAATCTACAGATGGGAACAGTTATCTTCCTATATATAGTGGACAGTATCCCCACTGGTTAAAAAGTATACCTAAAGGCCAGATAAAGCGGGTGAGAAGAAACTGCACTACACATGCTGATTTCTATGAACAAACTAAAACGATAGATTTTTTACAAAAAGTTTATAATGAACATTGACTTGATGAAATTATGCAAGAAGTAGGGAAGGCCCCACATCAATCCAGTTTAATGGATAAAGATCACCAGGGGGACTCGAGACAAGAGTGGGGGTTCATCTCTAACTTTCATGGACAGTATAGAGAGATTGAGGACATTTTTAAATGCCACTGGCATGTTTTACATATGGACAAAACACTGATTCAATCACTTCCAGGTAAACCATCTTTTATTTATAGAAAAGCATCCAATTTTGGGGATAGGGTGGTCAAAAAGGTGCTAGATGCACCTACTGGACCATCCAAGTTTTGGGATTGTGCAGGGTTCTATTCCTGCAGGAGATGTAATACCTCTGCACAGGTCGATTGTCCAATTAGAGGGCTGACCGAATTTACCTCTACTGGAAACGATAATACTTTTAAAATTATGGAATTTATAGCATATGTGGTGTATGTCCTACAATGTCCTTGCAATTTAATGTATGTGGGACGCACCAAAAGAACCCTAAAAAAATGGATATCCGAACATTTATATAATATATCGATTGGTTTTAAATACCATAGTGTCTCTTTACACTTTAAAAATTACCACACCCAAGATCCGTCTGGCTTAAAATTTTGGAGTGTGGATTGCATTCACCCAAGCTGGAGAGGATCTAACCTGGTTTGTGAGATATCCAAACAAGAAACACGATGGATATTTCTCATGAACACAGTGATGTTCAATGGTATGAATATAGAATTGAACATTAACTTGTTTATTAGCGATTATTAGGGTTCATCAAGATATAAGCGTGTTACTACTAGTGATTCCTGACAAATAATTGTTTTTTAATATTATAATAATAATTTTTAGGACCAATTTGTTCTGTAATAATACGTTTTAATGTAGTTTACACAATTCCAAATTAGTTATTTAATTTAATTATTATTTTTTTTCGAATATGTATACCTCACTTGGCGTTTTTTTTATATAGGGATACAAGGGAGAGCTGTGCTTTATTGTATTAATATAGGGCTGTTAGCGTAATTATACTAACTGACCATATGGGGTTTATGAATCTATATTTTAATATATACATCATTTTAAATAAATGTTTAAATAATTGCATTTCTTAATTGATTTAGTAGTATGTCTGTGAGAAAATGGGTCCACCACTCCTAAGTTGTTGTTTCTAGTTTTCAATTTCTAATTTAGATTTTGGAATTTTTTTTGATTTTATATACACTGACTGTTGTTTTTTATATGACTGTATATACTGTGTAACATAGTAGGATTAAAACACTGCATAATGAATGTTAAGTCAGGTGGAAAGTATTGTAGAGCCATGGGCATCTGTGTGAGAGTGGCACTGGCATCGCCTTCATAAAATACAGACGGCTGTTTGTGTGTGTTGGTTGGCGCTAGCTGCTGGATTGCAACCTGTCCGTGCTTACGATTTCCCTATCTAGATAGCGATATTTGGATGGGGATCAGATGCCGCAAGACATTAGGGGTTAAATTGCCCTTGATCAGTTGCAGTATAAAGGATGGTGCATCTTGCTATAAAGCCATGCACTCAGATGATGTCATGGATGACAAAACGCATCAGGGGGCTTTACGCTGACCCTCAGTGACATCAGCATGTCGCTCGGGGACACTGCGCTCACTACTGCTGGAAAGGGCAGCTGAATGTGGTAGGAGACACCGCTATATCCCCGTATGGTCTGCTGATGCGATCTTGTGTAATGATATGCCTGTTTGCAACTTTGTTTGTGTAAGTGCAATTCTTAAGAGGGGGTTCTGTGTGGAAAAACAATAAATCGCTTTCAAAGGGATTACACTATGGAGTTTCTTTTCTTTTTGATTTGAATTGAGCTCATCACTGTGTGATCCAACCTTCTGGTGCAGCTTTCCTGGGAGATTGGAGGCAGAGAGTTTAAACCCATGTGTTTTTGCTTGTGATCCAGTTTATTCTGGTAAGAGTTTAATTTGAAGGGGGGTGTGTGTACCCCCCTGCTTCTTCACGTGTGGTGGTGTTGGTGACAGCTTATCATCTTAAGAGTGGAAATTAAACTTCTTTCTGGACAGTCTCATTTCACTAACTACGGAATTAATACAGAATCTAGCTGCAATATATTATGGACTTTTTTCATTAATATATATAATTGCACTGCATGTTAATACCTTTAACCGCTTCGGCCCCAGAAGATTTTACCCCCTTCCTGACCAGAGCACTTTTTGCGATTCGTCACTGCATCGCTTTAACTGACAATTGCGCGGTCGTGCGACATGGCTCTCAAACAAAATTGACGTCCTTTTTTTCCCACAAATAGAGCTTTCTTTTGGTGGTATTTGATCACCTCTGCGATTTTTATTTTTTGCGCTATAAACAAAATAAGAGAGACAATTTTGAAAAAAATGCATTATTTTTTACATTTTGCTATAATAAATATCCCCCAAAGATATATAAAAAGAAAAAATTTCCTCAGTTTAGGCTGATCGTATTCTTCTACATATTTTTGGTAAAAAAAATCGCAATAAGCGTTTATTGATTGGTTTGCGCAAGAGTTATAGCGTTTACAAAATAGGGGATAGTTTTATGGCATTTTTATCAATATTTTTTTTTACTAGTAATGGCGGCGATCAGCGATTTTTATTGTGACTGCGACGTTATGGCGGACATGTCGGACATTTTTGAGACATTTTTGGGACCATTGTCATTTATACAGCGATCAGTGCGATTAAAAATGCACTGATTACTGTGTAAATGACACTGGCAGTGAAGGGGTTAACCGCTAGGGGGCGGGGAGGGATTAAGTGTGTCCTAGGCGAGTGATTCTAACTGTAGGGGGGATGGGCTAGCAGTGTCACTATGCTGATGACTGCTCCCGATTACAGGGAGCTGTAATCAGTGACACTTGTCACTAGGCATAACGGGGAGATGCTGTTTACATCAGCATCTCCCCGTTCGTCCTCTCCGTGAGGTGGTCGCGGGTATCCCCAAGGCGATCGAGTCCGCAGGACCGACGACCCGACTCACGGAGCTCCCGGCCAGCGTGCACGCAATGGCATGGCAGGGAGTTCAAATGGACGTACCTGTAAGTCCATTTGCCCAGCCGCTCCATTCTGCCAACGTACATTGGCGTGCGCCAGTCGGGAAGTGGTTAATACTCATATTGGATTATCTCAGTTTTCAGCACTGCCTTTTTTCTCTGTGTATATTTATTTATTGTGCCCAGATTGGGCTTTATGGTAGCCGTTTTAGCCTTAATTGGCCATAATTTATTCCTATTGAGGAATTAAATAATTTCACTTAATCCAGAAGCGCTTGTTTGAAGAGAAAGAGGTGCAGTTTCTACATTTTTTATTCTAACATTCTTTACTAGTGCCTAAGGCCTATCCCCACTACACATGGAATTATACCATCTGGAATCTCTATCTCTGCTGTTTCCACTCTGGTGCACTCTGGTACTTTTACCAATATCTCTTTATCTTGCAATACCATCTCCAGGGCTCAAAATTTCAAGTCCTGACCTACTAGCCAGGCCTCAAGGGTTACTCACCACCAGTTGCCTCAGCCCACCCCACCCCTAATTCCGCCCCTAAACACACCCTCATAAATTCTCATGAAATTACACTAAAATGTTTTGTGCTGAATTAAGTTATAAATATTAACAGCAACAACAACTTTATCCGTGCCCACCAATGCAGGCTGCCTGTGTCCACCAATGCAGCCTGTGTCCACCAATGCAGCCTTGTGTCCACCAATGCAGCCATGTGTCCACCAGTGCAGCCTTGTGTCCACCAATGCAGCCGTGTGTCCACCATGCAGCCGTGTGTCCACCAATGTAGCCGTGTGTCCACCATGCAGCCATGTGTCCACCATGCAGCTGTGTGTCCACCAATGCAGCCGTGTGTCCACCAATGCAGCCGTGTGTCCACCAATGCAGCCTTGTGTCCACTAATGCAGCCTTGTGTCCACCAAAGAATGCAGCCTTGTGTCCACCATGTAGTTGTGTGTCAACCATGCAGCTGTGTGTCCACCAATGCAGCCTTGTGTCCACCAATGCAGCCTTGTGTCCACCAATGCAGTTGTGTGCCCCCCATGCAGTTGTTTGCCCATTTGATTGGCTGTGACCAATCACAGCTGATCATCACATGAACCTGTAAGTGCCGCTAAACGGTATTCCACGGTTCACGCTGACAGGGAGAGCCAATCGGCAGCTCTCCCTGTCAGAGGGGGGTCTGTGCTTATAATCAGCACATAGATTATTAGCAAGCCCCCATCAGATCTGTCTGTCAGTGCCCACCACAGTGCCAATCAGTGCCCATCATAGTGCCAATCAATGCACCTGTCACTACCTCATCATCAGTGCTGCCCATCAGTGCCATCTATTAGTGTCCATCAGTGACATCTGTCGGTGCCAATCAGTGCCGCCTATCAGTGCCCAGCAGTGCCACTGGTCAGTGTCCATCAGTGCCACCTGTCAGTGTCCATCAGTGCCACCTATGAGTGCCCATCAGTGCTGCCTATCAGTGCCCATCAATGCTGCACATTGTTGCCTATCGGTGCCCATTAGTCCTGCATATCAGTGCCGCCTATCAGTGCCCATACATTCTACATATTAGTGCCTCCTCATCAGTGCCCATCAGTGCCACCTTATCAGTGCCAAATCATCAGTGCCCATCAGTGCCACCTCATTAGTGCCCATCAGTGAAGGAGAAAATACAATTTTATGACAGAAACAAAGAAAACTTTTTTTCTCAAAAATTTCGGTCTTTTTTAGTTTGTTTAGCAGAAAATAAAAACCCCAGTGGTAATCCAATACCACCAAAAGAAAGTTCTATTTGTGGGAAGAAAATGTAGTTTGGGTACAGTGTGGCATGACCGTGCAATTGTCATTCAAAATGCGACAGCTCTGAAAGCTGAAAATTGTCCTGGCCTGGGCAGGAAGGGGCAAAAGTGCCTGGTATTGAAGTGGTTAAATAATACAAATCATTGGTGCATTAATCAAATATTAAAGTGTGCAACTCATTAATAACTAAATATCTTTAACAAAGAAAAATTCATGTGTCTAATATAATAAAGCTACCATGCCCAGCTGTACCAGATTTTGCACTCTCCAGTTTTAGTAAATCAACCCCAAAGTGTCCACCACTATAATCCAAAAAAGCTTACAGTATGTGCAAATAAAGTTGTGCTCATAATTTACATACCCTGGCAGAATTTATGATTTCTTGGCAATTTTTCAAAGAATATGAATGATAACACAAAAACTTTTCTTTCACTCATGGTTAGTGTTTGGCTGAAGCCATTTATTATCAATCAACTGTGTTTACTTTTTTTTTTTTTTTTTTTAACAAGGTTGGTCTTTATTGGAGAAGACATCATTTAACAGTTAACATCTACAATTGAGCTCTCATAGACAATCCAAAAATAAAGAAACCAAAATACAAAAGTATACAGTATGAACAAAATAAAGTGCGGATTCAGATAAAAGAAGGAAAGTCTGTGTTAGTCAGTACATTCAACTCATATATAACTTTCCATGTGCTTAGGTTCTAGTTTGTCAGGTTACGAGGTATTACCTGCCCGGTGGGGAGGGACACTATGCCACCGCATGTTAAAGCCATAATAACTACATATAATATCTCACTCAGTACAGTATGGAGTATTAAAATTGTTCAGTCCAGGGCAGCCATATGCGATCAAACTTCCGCGCACAGCCCCTATTGGTGTAGGTCATCTTATACAGGGGCAACACGGCATTCACAGTAGAGTCCCATGCTTCCACCCTAGGGGAGGACGGTGACGCCCACTTCTTAGGAATTTCCTTCTTGGCATAGAACAGTAATAACGAAAGTAGTATTTTCAAATATCTAGGCCTCTGATCATCCTCATGGATGCCCAAGAGAACCATCTCAGGCGATATCGTCAGCGTTAATTGTAGGCGGATATTAATACTTTCAAAAATTGCTGTCCAGAACTGCGTTATAGGGGGGCAGGTCCAGAACATATGCAAGTACGTGCTGTCTGGAGATTGACATCTATTACAGTTTGGTGATCTGTTAGGGTGGATCTGGTGCAGTCTCTGTGGGGTGTAATATACCCGGTGCATAAACTTAGTATGCAGCAACCTGTCTTTAGATGAGATAAGTAATTTAGCCCCTCTTCAAAGCATTCTTCCCAAGTCTCCCTGTCCAAACTGGGAATATCGGCCTGCCACTTGGCCCATTATGAGTGCATCTTGGGTGAGTCGGTTTCTAATAGAGTAAGATACAAAGTGGAGAGGGTCTTCTTAAGAGTTTCTTGAGCCAGCATGTCTTCATTGGGGTCTGGTTTTAGGCTTATAAGGTTGGGGAATTGAGCCCTAGCCGCATGCCTCAACTGATAGAATCTGAATAGCATGCTACTGGGAATCCCAAATTTCTCTACTAATTCCTGAAACGAGAGCAATGTCCCTGAGTGGATAACGTCTTGAAGGACCTTAATCCCATATCTGGCCCACAATTGAGGATCCGGTATGGTTTTGAAGTGGGAGAGGGAGGGGTTCCCCCAAAGTGGAGAGAAGGGGGAGTATTGGTCAGGGCGCAAGAATCTCTTCCTGGTCATAACCCATACTTTAAGGGTTGCCTTGGTGGGTCCTGGGAGCAAGGAGTAAGCCGAGGGACCCCTATAAACTATATTACTCAGTTCCGTAAACGAGCCTATGATGGCAGCCTCCAGGCATGTGGCAGCATTTGATCTGGATTGTTCAAACCACCATCGCACAGTAACTAGTACTGCTGCCCAGTAGTAAAGTAGAAGGTTAGGTAGTGCAAGACCCCCACAGTGGACCGGGAGCTGCAGAGTTGATCTAGCCAATCTGGGGGAGGATCCCTTCCATAGAAAGGAACCAATGCATCCATCCAGGTCCTTAAACAGGGAGCTAGGAAGCCCCACAGGGCAATTCCGAAATACATAGTTAAGTCTGGGTAGGTATAGCATTTTCAGTATATTAATGTGTCCTAATAGGTTAAGTGGTAATTCCCTCCATTTAGAACAATGCTCCTTTAGTCTTGTGATAATGGGCTGGATATTAAGACGACGGAAGGCCTGAAGGTCCTTGGATACTATGATCCCCAGGTACTTAAATTCCCCCACCCACATTAGCTGAGTCGATGGTTTTTCGACATGGGCTCGGGAGTCTATTGGGAAAATGACCGATTTGGACCAGTTTATTTTAATCCCGGAGAACCTCCCGAACCTATTAAAGATCTCCAATGCTGCTTGTAACGATGGTCCTGCGTCGTTTAGATACAGTAATGCATCATCTGCATATAAGGAGATTTTCTCCTCCAGAGGGCCAATTTTAAATCCCCGCACAGCATCCGCCTCTCGTATTAGGACAGCTAACGGTTCAAGAGCCAAGGCAAAAAGGCTAGGCGATAGTGGGCAACCCTGCCTCGTGCCCCCCCGGAGGAGAATATAGTCAGAGAGGGTGTCGTTTACACGGATCCTGGCTTTGGGAGATTTATATAACAAGCCTATCCAATTAAGAAATTTAGGACCAAAGCCGAATCTTTTTAATACCTCCCATAAATACCCCCATTCGACGGAGTCAAAGGCTTTCTCCGCATCTAGGGAGGCAATGACTCTAGTGCCTACATTGTCGTGTGCCGTATCAAGATTAAGAAAAAGTCTGCGTATATTGATATCGGTGCCCTTCCCCAGCATGAACCCCGTCTGGTCTTGATGAATCAGATCTTCAATCACTGTAACTAATCTAAGAGCCAGAATCTTAGCCAGCAATTTGGCATCTACATTTATAAGAGATATGGGCCTATAGGAAGCATATTCTTCAGGGTCCTTACCGGGTTTGGGCACCAGTACCACCACCGTCTCTGACATGGATTCTGGAAGGGAGCCAAGGTTATAGAACTGCAGGAGAAAGGAGGTCAGTTTAGGGGCCAATAGCTCCTGCTGCTGTGAGTAAAACTCTATGGGGATACCATCTGGGCCAGGGGCTTTTCCCGCCTGCATGCATCGCATGGCTATTTGAACCTCCTCCAGGGTTATGTCCTCATCTAGGGCCTTACTTTGAGCTAAATCCAATGCAGGTAATGGTATAAGGTCTAAATAGTCAGAGAGGTCGGTGGCCGTGTAGTCCGTCCTAGTGGAGTATAGTCGTTGGTAGAACTGTAGGAATCTATTACTAATCTCTCCGGGGGTGGTTAGGAGTGCACCTGCCGTATCCCGCAACCTACCTACATGTGTCGTTTTAAACTGTCCCTTTGCCAACCAGGCCAGAAGCCTGCCATTTTTGTCACCGTACTCGAACACCCTTTGGGCACAAGCCAACATGGACTTTTTAGTAAGGTCCACTCTTAGCAACGATAGTTCCCTAAGGGTATGTTGCCAGGTGGTATAATTATTTGAGTTCGGGGCGCTAACATATAATTGCTCCTGTTCACGGGCCTGTTCTTCTAGTTGCCCAAGAGACTGCGCAGATACCCTCTTCCTATTCGCAATTTTCCTGATGTACTCGCCTCTTAACCATGCCTTAAATGTGTCCCACAATATAAGTGGTCCAGCTGAGTCTGCGTTTTGCAGCCAGAAGGTGCACAGCTCCTCCGGCATCTCCTCCTGGATCTCTGGGTCCATGATCCAATATTTGGATAGTCGCCACAGCCTTGGGCCCCCAGGAGGGACCGTCCGAACTGTAACTAATAATGGAGCATGATCCGATATGCCTCGGGAGAGAATCTCCGTGGATACCGTCTCCCGAAGCAGATCCGACGAAGCGAAGGCCATGTCTATACGAGACAGCGTCCGAAAGGTAGTGGATAGACAAGTAAACTGAGTATCTGAAGGGTGGAAATGGCGCCAGAGATCCGTCATATGAAAGGAGGATGCCCAATGAGGCAGGCCGCTATTAGTGGAGGAAGAGGATCGAAGCCTATCTAATTCGTCGGACATAACCAGATTAAAATCTCCCACCATCAGTACCTTACTAACATTATATTGCACAACAATTTGCATCAGTGTGTGTAGCAAAGTAATGTCTGAGGGAGGAGGCAGGTATATCCCCACAATTATGTATGGAGACCCAGCAATCAAAGCATGTACCAGAACATACCTTCCCCCTGGATCAGTTCTAACATCTATTAATTGAAAAGACAGAGGTCTGTGCACCAGAATGCTTACTCCTCTAGCATAATTAGAATAAGAGGCATGATAATGGACAGAGACCCAGGCTCTCTTTAATCCCATTATCCTGGCTCCGAGTAAGTGGGTTTCTTGTAAGATGCATATTTTAGGGTTATGCTGCCGTATATATATGCACTAGGGACCGCTTGATTGCTGAGTTAAGGCCCCTAACATTCCAGGACATCACTGTAAAATCAGCCATACTGCCTGTGTAGCCATAAGTGAAGGATAACTGGATACTGACTTTTATGAACCTCATCCGAGGGCGTGCAGCTCCCCATCCCCCAATGCTGCCCAAGGTGCACCGAACTATTGGGGAGTGAGAGCATTACACTTCCGGATGACCACGTGAAGCACACAGTAATGAGAGCATTTAGACCAATCATATATGTTTTTGACCTTATAAAAAGCAAAACAGATAACTTTGTGATGACAACGGTCATCCAACTCCCCCCCCCCACCCCGTGTACCCTTTACCATCAAGGGACACATAACCCCAAATGAACCCAACAAGTTCCAAATATAAAAAATTTGGTATCGGAGAGCGTGGGCCCGATTTAGAACATTTCAATGTTCGTACTGTGTAGTCACTCAATAAAAGAAAAATGAAAAATGGAGGAAAAAAAATAGAACAGGAAAACAGAACCAAAAGAAAAAAGGGGGGAAAAACAGCTCATTGCCATGAGTTGCTGGAGAGTGAACACACGAAGGAAAGTTTGATGGAGACGCTCATAGTACGGTCCAGACTGGCATCGAGATTGTGTCAAGGCGTTTGTTGGAAACTGCGTCATAGGGCCATCACCTGATATTATAACTCAGGGAGGAATATAGTGCATAGAGTGGCTTAGAATTGTGGGAGCTAAGGACCCCAAATCCCTGTATGTTCAGATATCAACACCCAGAGCAAACAAAGCAGGACAGTGTCTGTACCTCTTCAATGCAGGATTCCTGTTGATGACTGCATCAGTCTCAGGAAGTGAGCAGTAAAATTGGAGATAAACAGGAGGTTCTGGTAGAAGCTCGGGTCATCATATTAAAGGTCTTATGGAGGCAGTGTTTCAAGCCAGGCATTGGCGTCTTTGGGGCTAGTGAAGATCCTTACTGTTTCTCCATCCACCACTCACAGCTTGGCGGGAAATAAAATACTGTAACGGATCCCCTTGACTCTGAGGGCTGCTTTCACCGCATCAAAGGATCGGCGCTGCCTTTGTGTCTCCATCGTATAGTCAGGAAACATCATAAGCTTCACATTATGGTAGGGAATGTTACCTGCTGCGCGGGCCACCATCAGGAGCTCGTCCCTGTCCCTGTAATTTAGCAGGTGTAGAATCAGCATACGTGGAGGGGCCCCTTCTGGTCCCGGCCTCGGCGGTACTCGGTGGGCTCTTTCCACCGTGAAGTATAGGTACGCCGCGGGAAGTACCGATTGTAGGAGATCTTCAGTGAAGGCAGTAGGGTTACGTCCCTCAGCCCCCTCAGGGAGTCCAACAATGCGGAGGTTGTTCCTCCTACTATGATTCTCGGCATCCTCTGCCCGATACTCCAGTGCTTTCACCTTGTTTTGGAGTGTTCTGATGGAGGCCGCATGGTCAGTCACTGTATCCTCCGTATCTCCAACCCGCTGCTCTACCACTGATATCCTGGAACGGATTTTGTCCAAATCTTGCCTCAGCAGCCCCACATCTAACTGCACAGCTTCAATTTTAGATGTAAGCGTTGTCTGACACAACAAAATAGCCGCCATCACCTCAGGAATGCACGGTGGAGCAGCCTCCTCGTGCTCCGTCTGCGACGCCATGTTGCTGAGGCGCGCTGATGTAGGCTGCTGGTCTGGGTCCGGGGTCTTCTCCACCTCAATGCCAGGGTGAAATTTCAGTTTTTTGCCCCGTTTCGGGCCCCCAGTTGTTCTTGAAGGCATGCAAAGGCTGTCGGACTAAGTAAGTTGTGTTTGTCTCAGATACGGATAGATAGACGGATTCTTCTCCAGCAGAGCTCAGTGAGGTACGTCCGCTCAGTCCACCATCCCGGCCACGCCCCCCGTGTTTACTCTTTTTAAATCATAATCACAACAGAAACTACCCAAATGACCCTGATCAAAAGTTTACATACCCCAGTTCTTAATACCATGTATTGCCCCCTTTAACATCAATGATGGATTGAAGTAGTTTGTGGTATTTGTGGATGAGGCTCTTTATATTCTCAGATGGTAAATCTGCCCATTCCTTTTGCCAAAAAGCCTCCAGTTCCTGGAAATTCTTGGGCTTGTATGAACTGCACGTTTGAGATCCCCTCAGGGTGGCTCAATAATATTGTGGTCAGGAGACTGAGATGGCCACTCCAGAACCTTCACTTTATTCTGCTGTAGCCAATGACAGGTCAACTTGGCCTTGTGTTTTGGATCATTGTCATGTTGGAATGTCCAAGTACGTCCCATGCACAGCTTCCTGGCTGATGAATCCAGTATTTTTTTTATAACATACTGCATTCAGTTTGCCATCACTTTTGACCAAATTACCTGTGTCTTTGTAGCTCAAATATCCCCAAAACATCAGTGATCTCACAGTAGGAATGGTATACCTTTCATCATAGGCCTTGTTGACTCCTCTCCAAATGTAGCGTTTATGGTTGTGGCCAAAAAGCTCAACTTTGGTCCCATCACTCCAAATGACTTTGTGCCAGAAGGTTTGTGGCTTGTCTCTGTGCTGTTTGGCGTATTGTAAGCGGGAGACTTTGTGGCATTTGCGTAGTAATGGCTTTCTTCTGGTGACTAGACCATGCAGCCCATCTTTCTTCAAGTGCCTCCTTATTGTGCATCTTTAAACAGCCACACCACATGTTTTCAGAGAGTCCTGTATTTCACCTGAAGTTATTTGTGGCTTTTACTTTGCATCCCAAATAATTTTCCTGGCAGTTGTGGCTGAAACCTTAGTTGGTCTACCTGACCGTGGTTTGGTTTCAACAGAACCCCTCATTTTCTACTTCTTTTTATATCCCTTTCCTGTTTTATACAGTTCAACTACCTTTTCCCGCAGACCCTTTGACAATTCTTTTGCTTTCCCCATGACTCAGAATCCAGAAATGTCAGTGCAGTACTGTATGAAAGATGCAAGGGCCTGTCAGGAGTCCATAAACCCATTGACCTTTAATACACACACACTAATTACAAGCAAACAGATCACAGATGAGGATGGTTAACTTTAATAGCCATTCAAACCCCTTTGTGTCAACTTGTGTACATGTTATCAGGCCAAAATCACCAGGGTATGTAATCTTTTGATCAGGGTCATTTGGGTAGTTTCTGTTGCCATTATGATTTAAAAAGAGTAAACACAGTTGATTGATGATAAACCATGAGTGAAAGAAAAGTTTGTGTTATTATTCATAGTCTCTGAAAAATGGCCAAGAAATCATAAATTCTGCCAGGGTATGTAAACATATGAGCACAACTGTATATGTAACTAAGTCCTTATGTGCAAATCAAAAAGTACTGATAATATAAAGCATTCCAACTCCAACATTGGTGGAGAGGTGCTCCCAGTGGCAGAAATCCAACAACAAAATGCTCTAGTACTCCTGTGCAACTCTCTAGGCAAACAGCTTACCGACAGATAAGGTCTCACACAGGAGACCTAATATGCACTTGTAATAAAATAATGCATCTGTCAATCACCTCGGGTGCCATCACCCTCACATAGATCACAAGCCTGAGGTTTCATTCCACATATCATTCCCAGTACTGGTATCCTGGTTAAAACATGAAAAATACACATATCCAAGCATCGCTGCAGGTCACAGATGACATCTCAAGATCGTCTACACCCGACGTGCTTTACCCAATAGGCCATCTTCAGGAAAGGAGGCTGTTCATGTTTTAACCAGGATACCCGGGATACCAATACTAGGAGTGATTTGTGGAAGTGAAACCTCAGGTTTGCTATTTATGTGAGGGTGACAGCACCGTGAGCTGGCCAGCAGAGGCATTATATATGCAAGTGCATTTTATATCTCCTGTGTGAGATCTTATCAATCAGTAAGTTGCTGGGCATTAGAGTTTTACAGAAACACTGAAGCACTTTGTTGTTTCATTTCTGGCATGGAAAGCACCTTTTCAAGAGTTGAAATCCTCTATATTATCTGGACTTTTGATTTGCAATAAGGACTAAGGCTGGTCATATACAAAGCAAATTTCTTTCCTGCAACCACAGGTTGCAGGAAAGAAATTTGCTTGATTCCCCTATGAATACAGTTTCTTTTGCCTCACACCTGGAGACGTTGCATCTTACCGTAGCACTTTGCTTACACACACTTAAGGTAACCACCATGTTATCCTACTATACTGCTTTTTCAGCTAGTCACTCTTTTCTCAATTGTTTCTTGGTGATTTGCAACTGTTCATGATGTTTCTTCACATTTTCTTTATTTCTTTACCTCTGACTACTTGGTTTTTGGTAAACCATCACACCCTTATCTGTACTGGTTTACACTTTTTGCACATCTTTCCACGTTTTCACTTGGGTATATATTCTCAATTCATCACCTTATTAACACTAATTAACCCATGGATATTATATTTATCCACATAGACCCTTTGGTGGTCATTAATTATGTTCATCACTTTAATACACTGTGAAGATTGGCAACCTGTGTCCTGTGGGTGTTGTGTGTGCGCCCTGCTGTCATGCTACTCAAGACTACCTCAGCTCCCGGGACAGAAAACCCTCTGGCCCTACCACATATGCACCCCAAACATTGTATTTCATCCCATGTAAGTACCCAGTAGGGGATGAGCCAAACACCCCCCCCAGATCGGTTTGCAGCAGAACATGCGAACAGGCAAAAAATTTGTTAGAACAAGCGAACACAGCTATGTCTATCTAAAGTCTATGGGACACGAGCATGAAAAATTAAAAGTGCTAATTTTAAAGGCTTATATGCAAGTTATTGTCATAAAAAGTGTTTGGGGACCTGGGTCCTGCCCCAGGGGACATGTATCAATGCAAAACAAAGTTTTAAAAAATGTTAAATTGACTGAGTTAATTGACGAGTGGACGTTTTTTTCGGGAGCAGTGATTTTAATAATGCCTAAAGTGAAACAATAAAAGTGAAATATTCCTTTAAATTTTGTACCTGGGGGTGTCTATAGTATGCGTGTAAAGTGGCGCATGTTTCCCATGTTTAGAACAGTCCGAGAGCAAAATGACATTTCTAGAGGAAAAAAAGTCATTTAAAAGTACTCGCAGCTATAATGAATTGTCGGTCCCGGCAATACACATAAAAGTCATTGAAAAAAAGTCATGGGATTCCCCTACAGTCCATTACCAGACCCTTTGGGTCTGGTATGAATGTAAAGGGGAACCCCAAACCAAAATTAAAAAAAAAAATGTGTGGGTGTCCCCCCAAATTCCATACCAAGCCCTTCAGGTCTGGTATGGATATTAAGGGGAACCTTGTACCAAAATGTAAAAAAAAATGGTGTGGGGGTCCCCCTTAAAATCCATACCAGACCCTTCAGGTCTGGTATGGATTTTAAGGGGAACCCCGCTTCAAATTTTTTTTTTTAAATGGCGTGGGGTCCCCCCAAAAATCCATACCAGACCCTTATCTGAGCATGCAACCTGGCAGGCTGCAGGAAAAGAGGGGGGTGAGAGCGCCCCCCCTCCTGAACTGTACCAGGCCACATGCCCTCAACATGGGGAGTGTGCTTTGGGGTAGCGGCCCCTCCAAAGCACCTTGTCCCCATGTTGATGGGGACAAGGGCCTCATCCCCACAACCCTTGCTTGGTGGTTGTGGGGGTCTGAGGGTGGGGGGCTTATCAGAATCTGGAAGCCCCCTTTAACAAGGGGACCCCCAGATCCCAGCTCCCCTGTGTGAAATGGTAATGGGGTACAAATGGATGAGGCCCTTGCCCCCATCAACATGGGGCAAGGTGCTGGGGGGGCTACCCCAAAGCTTCCTCCCCATGTTGAGGGCATGTGGCCTGGTACATTTCAGGAGGGGGGACGCTCTCTCATCCCCCTTTTTTCCTGCAGTTTGCCAGGTTGCTTGCTTGGATAAGGGTCTGGTATGGGTTTTGGGGGGACGCCCATAATATCCATACCAGACCTGAAGGGCCGTAGATGATGTCAAGCCGCATGACAGGAAGTTTGCAATCTGCCATCTTGTGAGTGTCTGGAGAGGCTTGTTTTCTGTAGTACTTCAGATATGCACTTTTAAATGTGAGTTTTTAATTCACTTATTAATAAATACTATTGGAAAATGTTTTACGCTATGATAGTCTATCTTCATTTGAGTTTTGGTGGAAGAAATATGATATGATGAAAGAGGATGGAGATGAATTGAATTCCTGAGATAATTAAATCTGGAGAAACATCTGAACTTACACCTACCCGATTAAGGCTGGATTCACACCTATGCAGTTTTAGTGCTTTTTGCATTTTGCAGATTTGCACTACAGAACGTGTTCCATAGAAAACAATGTTAAATTGACTGTAGTGCAAATCTGAAAAATGCAAAAAGCACTAAAACTGCATAGGTGTGAATCCAGCCTAATGCCCCGTACACACGGTCGGATTTTCCGATGGAAAATGTCCGATCGGAGCGTGTTGTCAGAAATTCCGACCGTGTGTGGGCTCCATCGGACATTTTCCATCGGATTTTCTGAACACACAAAGTTTGAGAGCAGGCTATAAAATTTTGCGACAACAAAATCCGATCGCGTCAATTCCGACCGTGTGTGGCCTGTTCCGACGCATGCTCAGAAGAAATTCCGACACGGAACAGCTCGGTCTGGTAAAATTAGCGTTCGCAATGGATACAGCACTTTCGTCACGCTGCAATGTTAAAAATGGTTTAATACAGCGCACTCTCTTCTTCTTTATAATGTGACAAGAATTAAGTAGTTTTGCTGCTCATATTCACACAGACTTCTCACAAACTTATTTCTTTACTATTTATCGGGATTCCCTCAATATATTTGGATTTGTCACATCTGACATCATTATTTTGGTGTTTTTTTTTTGTTGTTGTTGTTGTTGTTGTTGTTTTTAAGGCCGATTATTTTTTTTGGTTTGTATTTTTTTCAAGGCTTATTTTTTGTTTTTGGGATTTTTATTTGTACTCCAGAAAATGTTTGTGTGTGTTTTTTGTGTCAAGTTACCACAACACCATTGATATGTTGTTCTATCTCCTGCTGAGGAGAGGACACTCAGCAGCTGTTTTCACATCTGGACACTGGAGCACTAGTGTGGGACACAAGAACACCATTTTTATTAGGGGGCCACACAGGTGCTCCAGTGTATACTATAGGGGGGGGCTACATCTGTGAAGCTTGTACCAAACAGGTAAAGTATTGAAGCTTGACAAAGGACACTGAAAATGCTACATTTTGGAACTCTGCCAAAATAGACAATTGTACCCCACTTCCAAGCAATGTTTCCTATTTATAGTTCTGCCATCAAATCACTGTGTGCTAAGTATAGCATTTTTGTTTTACATAGGGGAGAAAAGACTAGGAGGACATCCCTCATCCAAGGAGACCAGAGACCCCCCACCACTGGAAGAAGGGGAAATACCCCCAACCCAAGAAGTGCAGGAGGAGGAAGAAGACGTGGTGGAACTAGTCACCACAACAGGTGAGTGACTGCGACCACAGGCTCAGGTAAGAGATGGATGCCGGCATATTTTTTATACCTTTTTTTTGGGTTTCTCTCTTTTTAGGTGATCGTGATGTTGTGGATCCAGATACTTTCACATCAGAAAGTGCCCAGATCCTGATCGGGGAGATCATGGGGTGTAATTTACAATTGTAAAACCTCAAGAAAAACATCAATGATGTTATTCTAAAAAATAAAAACATCATTGATGTTTTGGGGCGAGTTTAAAACCCCTCCCAATCCCTTTGTCTTTTTGTGTGCTACAATGTTCAAAATGTTTTAAAGATTTGTAGAAAAGCCTAATTTGGAGGATGCACACAGTGTGCCAACATGTGCTATCTGCCATCACGGGAGATCAATGAACGCGTTTTGGGGGTGCAACCCCTTCCTCAATAATAAAGTAGCTGAGAGGAAGGGGTTTCTCCTCCCAAAAAAAACACGTCCCTTGATCCCCCGTGATGGCAGCTAGCACATGTGGACATTGGGAAATTGGTGTGCATCTTCCAAATTTGGCTTTTCCTGGGGTGACTTCACCCCATCTGAACGCAATATCAAACACAGTTCCTAAATACTCATGTCTGATATTGCCTTAAAGTTCTACCAAATGTGAACTTTGTGAGTTCAAGATTTGTGTCTTTCTTGTTGGTTTTACACATGCCTGTTTTATCTTAAATGGACATTTCTATTTTTTATAATGCTACCCCAAAAATTGTTATACAACAAACATGTTGGTTTGTTTGAAAAACCTTTTCTAAATGCACATGTGATTGTGCAGGTATTAAAGAGATTGTTAAGCAAGAATGTGTGGATTATTGTGTCAACGCTAAAGCACTTTGGTGGTGATGTAATTGGTGTTTTCTGTGAAAATGGGGGTTATTTCCTAAGGGCAAATCCTCTTTGCACTACAAGTGCAGTTTCAGTGCACTTGTAGTGCAAAGTGTCTTTGCCTTTAGTAAATAACACCCAACAGTGCTTTGTATAAGGTTACAAAATCACGCCATTTTCTGGACTCAACACATTTCTGTCAGGGTCAGCTAAAACAAACACAAGCAGTTAATGTCCACAAAGATTTTCTTTTTTTTGCTTTTTTATTTGATAAAGGCTTCACAAATTTTCTGGCATATTGATGGCCCCCCTACCCGCAAAGAACTCCAGGTATCGTAACCGGACATCACGGGCACTCAGGGAGGGCAAGCCAGGACGGCCACTTTCAAGCGCCGTCAGTGTTGTTTCATGTATCATTCCGGCCTCAGGCCCAACTGAGCCAGCATAATTGGCCGAATGTTTGCGTAAAAAATTATGGAGAATACAGCACGCCAGGATTATATGATTACGTTTATACTCCGCCACCCCTTATAGTTGAAATAGTACGACCCCGAGTTGGGTGGTGGGACGATGTGGACGTGTTTCCCATCAATTGCCCCTCCGCAGTTAGGAAAGTCCCACCGCTGGGCAAAGTGGGAGGCTACAGTCTGCCATTCCTGTGGCGTGGAAGGAAACTGTTGAGGAAAACAAAAATAAATTAATATTTTTGCACATAAACATGGCAAGCAGATTAGACACAAACATTCTTGGCCAACCTCCAGATAGCATTTATTAAGGGGAATTTAACAACACCAAAGTATAAGGTACACCTATCATATTCCCCCTCCCCCCCTCTCATGGGCCATTTCTAACATTATGGGGGGTGTGGAAATCTTGGACAGGTAACCCTCTCCACTTCATTGATAGATGAATGCCTAAATACAGGGTATTACTTGGAACAGCCCCTCCTTAGTTACACTATTGGCAGCCCACTGGACAGGTAAGAAGTGTCATAATACAAAGATATAAATACACACTGTACACATTTGAGGACATTTGGACATTCTGCTATTACCTGTCAAGATAATAATAGGATATAAAAACTTAAAACAGTACCATTTGAAAGTATACAGGCAGGCCCTTGCACTACATGCTTTGGGGAATTCATCCATAAATCTGAGAACAAAAGAGATGGGTATAGTGTGTATGGGTTTGGCAAAGTCAGCAGATAGATGATTGAGGATAGATAGAGAATTGGGATCAGCTGACTTAGCAGTTGGGGGGAGGGAGGGTTAATAAAAATGATTTAGGGACACCACAAAAAAAAGCCTCTGGCACTCTGCCTGAATTTAAAGCACAAATCACATTTCTAAACATTTTAGGGGGTGTTTGGGGTAAAGCACTACTATGGAGCTGATAAAATACATTGTTAAGTGACTACATGAGGTGAATATAGGGGCAGGAGAACATGCTGGGGAGGTGATTGAAGGCCAATCTGTATGAAGGACTAAAACATTAATTACAGAAAAATCCAGCATGCATGAGGACAAAGGGGACATTCACAGCATATTACAATCATGGTAATTAGGGAATGAGGAAAGAAATACAATATATTGGACAATTGTACAAAAGAATATTCCTGCGCTATCGGATATGGAATTAGCTAAAGTTGGAACAGCTGCACGCACCTATTAGGTATCACTAGGCCTATATAAATGTTGTATAGATGAATGGTGCCGCGCTAATCCTATTAAATGAGTTTATAATTAATAAATTATATAAAGAAACCGACCTGGAGGGCCACTGATGTAAAAACCAGTGCTATATCTCACTGTGTGAACTAAATATAAATGCAAAAAATAATAAAAAATATATAATAAATATGTGAATGTGAGCAAAAAATAGACAACCTAGATAATCAATCAATGTCTACCGTGACTAACCATAAATATGACTGTTCCAATCAAAAAATAAATAAAATAAATGAAATAAAATTAAATAATTATTAATCACAAATCAGCAAAGTGCATAGTGCCAACACTGTGCAATCTAGATATCTAAATCATAAAGTGACTATATATTGTGAAACAGCAAATTTTCCATAAAGTGCAGACGTGCAAACAAATATAACAGTTATGTGCAAATAATGACTCCAAAAGTGAACGGTATTAAATTGAATGTCCTAAAAAATGAATGTCCTACAAGAATAAAAAACGAGGGGCAATCACACAGGAAAACCGTCCATAATCTTAAATACAATCTTGTGACTTAAGGTGCTGGCATGCGCATGTAGCAGTTAAAGTGCCTGGTGATTGAAAATTCCATGCAGCTTCTTGTGTAAATCCTCCAGTAAGCAGTGGCCCCTTACCTCACAGGAATGGGGCAACAGCGTGTGGCCAAACTGGCGCTTTAATTTTTTCACCTAGCGGCTCCTACGTGTTCCTCACCGTCCTGGGATGGAATTCCCTCAGGTATGGTCCAGGGGGGTGTTTAAAAATAGGGATAAAGGAACCCAATAGTGTAACTCCGTTTTAAAATTAACAACGTTTATTAGGCAAAAAACAGCAGGTACTCACATCTACAATGAATGGTAAGGTATTTGTATCCGACGAGCGGCGAGCTCGTAGCTTTCTTTCAGTATATCCAGCCTATCCTGTCCCTACGCGTGACGATCCCCTGAAGAAGTCACGTGTGGTGTGACGTCACGCGTAGGGACAGGATAGGCTGGATATACTGAAAGAAAGCTACGAGCTCGCCGCTCGTCGGATACAAATACCTTACCATTCATTGTAGATGTGAGTACCTGCTGTTTTTTGCCTAATAAACGTTGTTAATTTTAAAACGGAGTTACACTATTGGGTTCCTTTATCCCTATTTTTAAACACCCCCCTGGACCATACCTGAGGGAATTCCATCCCAGGACGGTGAGGAACACGTAGGAGCCGCTAGGTGAAAAAATTAAAGCGCCAGTTTGGCCACACGCTGTTGCCCCATTCCTGTGAGGTAAGGGGCCACTGCTTACTGGAGGATTTACACAAGAAGCTGCATGGAATTTTCAATCACCAGGCACTTTAACTGCTACATGCGCATGCCAGCACCTTAAGTCACAAGATTGTATTTAAGATTATGGACGGTTTTCCTGTGTGATTGCCCCTCGTTTTTTATTCTTGTAGGACATTCATTTTTTAGGACATTCAATTTAATACCGTTCACTTTTGGAGTCATTATTTGCACATAACTGTTATATTTGTTTGCACGTCTGCACTTTATGGAAAATTTGCTGTTTCACAATATATAGTCACTTTATGATTTAGATATCTAGATTGCACAGTGTTGGCACTATGCACTTTGCTGATTTGTGATTAATAATTATTTAATTTTATTTCATTTATTTTATTTATTTTTTGATTGGAACAGTCATATTTATGGTTAGTCACGGTAGACATTGATTGATTATCTAGGTTGTCTATTTTTTGCTCACATTCACATATTTATTATATATTTTTTATTATTTTTTGCATTTATATTTAGTTCACACAGTGAGATATAGCACTGGTTTTTACATCAGTGGCCCTCCAGGTCGGTTTCTTTATATAATTTATTAATTATAAACTCATTTAATAGGATTAGCGCGGCACCATTCATCTATACAAAATACAATATATTATCAATCATTAAATACAATAAAATGTGAGATTAAAGGATAAAAATCTTACCTTCGTATACTCCTTCTGCAGGACCTGTATGATGGCAGAACAGGTCTCTGGGATTATGATACCCAGAGCCTGGGGGGAGATGCCTGTCGAGAACTTCAAGTCCTGCAGACTTCTCCCTGTCGCCAAGTACCGCAGGGTGGCGACGAGCCTCTGCTCCGGAGTGATGGCTTGCCTCATGCAGGTATCCTGCCTGCTGATATAGGGGGTCAGCGAAGCCAGCAGACGGTGAAATATGGGGTCCGTCATCCTGAGAAAGTTCCTGAAATCATCAGGATTATTCTCATGGATCTCACGAAACAAAGGCATATGAGAGAACTGGTCACGCTGAAGCAACCAATTCTTGGTCCATGAACTCCTCCTCACCCTGTTCATGGACTTGTGTCAAGGTCAGGACCCCAACACCAAGCCCCCGCACAGCACGAACTCTACGAGGAGTACGTATACGAAACATGGCTAGAAAACGGTCGGCTGGTCAGAACGAAGTAACAGAACGCACTGAAGAACAGCAAGGCCTGTGAAGAGCGACCTGAAAAACAGTAACGAACGAACAAGAACACAATGACTACTTAAAGTCACGCGGAACTTGCTTGCACGCACTGAAGAGCAGATACAAACCCACAAGCACAAACTGAACCGCAGAAAACGATCTGAAAGCCACGAGTCTGAAAAAGCGTCTCTCACCAAACTTTTACTAACACGAGATTAGCAAAAGGAGCCCAAAGGGTGCCGCGCTTGGTTCTGAACTGGCCTTTTCTAGTCTTGTTGTACGTGCTTGACGTCACCGCGTTGTTGGCGATTGGAAATTCCGACAACTTTGTGCGACCGTGTGTACGCAAAACAAGTTTGAGCCAACATCCGTCGGAAAAAATCCTAGGATTTTGTTGTCGGAATGTCCGAACAAAGTCCGACCCTGTGTTCGGGGCATAAGGCTTGGTTCAGACTAGTGTTTTAATTATTATTTAACAGTAGGGATGAGCTTCGTGTTCGAGTCGAACCCATGTTCGACTCGAACATCGTGTGTTTCGTCATTCGCCGAATTACGAACGATATGGGCCGTTCGCGCCAAGTTCGAGTGGTGCGTCACGGCCCATAATTCACTGCGGCATTGCAGTGCATTGCTGGCAGATGATTGGCCAAGCATGCACTATGACCCGCATGCTTGGCCAATTATAGCGCTGTGTGTACAGAGAGCCGTAATTGGCCAAAGCCAAGGAGGCTTTGGCCAATTATAAGATGAAACAATCAGCGCCACAAGTAAAAAATATTGTGATGTTTAAATAAGATAATCTAATAATAAACGTGCACAGCTGCTAAACATTCCAAGTGGTGCACCACACTAATTTCAAAATGGATAGTAAATAAATAAATGTAGTGCTGTGTGTAAAATTATAAATGTAAAGTGCAAATCTCTCAAATAAATAAATCTTACATATAAATAAATAGTCCATAAACTAAAAAATTGAAGAAATAAAATATGAAAAAATCTTCTTGTGATCAGTGTATCCACACAATTCCACCACAGTGATTGTTAGCCCTCAAAAGGAGTGCACACCATCACCAGTAAAAATGCGCGCTCACCTCCCAGATGAGTCAAAACTCATATGCGGATCTCCCCATGAGCTCTTTTCTCTCACTTCCTCTTCCCAATCAATGGTGGGTAATCCAGATGGCTCCTTTGTGTCATTTGATTTAAATTAGATAGAGTAGGCAGGTCGAGTCAGTTAGCTGCACTTACAGTGTATTGTGTATACATATATGCATCCCAGGTGTTGTGTATATATATAAATACACTGTATTCAGTTTAGCTAGATCCTGCTCTTCTATTTCTAATATACTGACAGGCAGGCAGGTGTTTCCAGTCACTGTACTGTGTACCCTGCACAGTTGCACCTACAGTATAGCTACCTACAGCCAGGTGCTTGTGTAGGCTCTTTGAAGTATTTCCAGTTACTGTACTGTGTACCCCTCACAGCTGCACCTACAGTATAGCTACCTGCAGTCAGGTGCTTGTGTAGGCTCTTTGAAGTATTTTCAGTTACTGTACTGTGTACCCCACACAGTTGCACCTACAGTATAGCTACCTGCAGCCAGGTGCTTGTGTAGGCTCTTTGAACTATTTCCAGTTACTGTACTGTGTACCCCGCACAGTTGCACCTACAGTATAGCTACCTGCAGCCAGGTGCTTGTGTAGGCTCTTTGAACTATTTCCAGTTACTGTACTGTGTACCCCACACAGTTACACCTACAGTATAGCTACCTGTAGCCAGGTGCTTGTGTAGGCTCTTTGAAGTATTTCCAGTTACTGTACTGTGTACCCTGCACAGTGGCACCTACAGTATAGCTACCTGCAGCCAGGTGCTTGTGTAGGCTCTTGAAGTATTTCCAGTTACTGTACTGTGTACCCCGCACAGTTGCACCTACAGTATAGCTACCTGAAGACAAGTGCAGGTGTTATCATACTAATAATACTGCAACATGCGGAAGACTTGGTCGAGTGGATGACCAAGCCGTACTCATCGTCCTCATCCTCCTCATCCTCTCTCACCCAGACTCAGGGTACTTTGACTGGCAAAGCAGCTGCCAACGCAGCCTCTTCCCTTGGCTCAATGATATCATTGACTCCTTCCCTAGCCCCACCATGTCCTCCTGAGGAGTCCCTCAAACTGTTTGACCACAGTGTTGGGTACATGCTCCAGGAGGATGCTCCAGAAGGATTTCCCTGCCCCATCTGCTGCACCACAGAAAGAAGTTCGCTCCCAGCCATCCACATGCCCAGTGGTTGAATGCTAGCTTGGCAAAATTGCCAGCACTTCAACTGCTACCTTTTCAGTTGGTAGACTCTGCCCCCTTCCGTGAGTTTGTGGAATGTGCGGTTCCTCAGTGGCAGGTTTCCAAACACCACTTTTTCTCATGGAAGGCGATTCCGGCTCTCTACCGGCATGTGGAAGGCAATGTCTTGGCCTCGCTGGACAGGGCGGTCAGCGGTAAGGTGCATACTACTGCTGACTCATGGTCCAGCAGGCATGGACAGGGTTGTTACCTAAGTTTCACGGCGCATTGGGTGACTCTGCTGGCAGTTGGGAAGGATGCAGGACAAGGTGCGGTAGTGTTGGAGGTTGTTCCACCACCACGCCTCCAAAATGCCAGTACTGGTGATTCTGACACACCTCTCTCCTCCACCCCCTCCTCTTCTTCTTCCTCCATGGCCTCTTCCTGTGCTTTGTCCTCGGAACCAATGGTGCTCCGTAGGCATTCAAGGGGCTACACAAGTACGCAGGCCAGAAGATGCCATGCGGTGCTTGAGCTGGTGTGCTTGGGGGACAGGAGCCACACTGGGGCAAAGATTCTGTCAGCTCTGCAGGGGCAGGTTCAGAGGTGGTTGACGCCATGCCAACTTAAGGCAGGAATGGTGGTTTGCGACAATGGCGCCAACCTCCTCTCCACCCTCCGACAGGGACAACTGACCCATGTGCCCTGTTTGGCTCAAGTCCTTATCTTGGTGGTGCAGCGGTTCTTGGGCAGGTACCCGGGCTTACAGGATGTCCTGAGGCAGGCCAGGAAAGTCTGTGTGCATTTCATATAATGCCAGTGCTCAGCTGGCAGACCTCCAAAAAGGAATTTAACCTGCCCAAGAACCACCTAATCTGTGACATGCCCACCAGGTGGAACTCAATGTTGGCCATGCTGCAGCGGCTGCACATGCAGCAGAGGGCCATCAATGAGTTCCTGTGCGACTATGGCACCAGGACAGGGTCAGGGGAGCTTGTTTTTTTTCCCCACGCCAGTGGGCCATGATCAGGGATCCATGCACTGTCCTGTCACCATTTGAGGAGGCCACGAGGATGGTGAGCAGTGACAGTGCATGCATCAGTGACACTGTTCCACTTATCCACCCGTTGGAGCACACGCTGCGTGGATTAATGGACAGGGCACTTGAGGCAGAACAGAGGCAGGAAGAGGAGGACTTCCTTAGCTCTCAAGGCCCCCTTTATCCAGACAGTGTTCCTGTGTGCCCGCCGATCACACAGGAAGAGGAGGAGGATGAGGCAGAGGAGGATTGTGTCAGCATGGAGGTGGAGCCTGGCACTCAGCATCAGCAGCAGTCTTTAAGGGATCATTTACAGTTCCAAGAAACCCATAGACTTGTACGTGGCTGGAAGGAGGTGGCTGCGGATCATGTCGTCCTTAGTGACCCAGAGGACTCTGGACTGTATGCCTCAGCAAACCTATGCTGCATGGCCTCCCTGATCCTGCAAAGCCTGCGGAAGGATCCTCGTATTTGTGGTATCAAGGAGAGGGATCAATACTGCCTGGCAACCCTCCTTGATCCACATTACAAGGGTAAGGTTGTGGACCTTATCTAGCCATCGCAGAGGGAGCAGAGGATGAAACATCTTCGGGAGGCCTTGCAGAAAGGTCTGTGCAACGAGTTCCCAGAGACTGGGAGGTTACAAACTTCTGTTCCTGGACAACGAATTGCTGAGGCTTCGGTCAGTCAAAGAAGAAGCGATGGAGAAGGTGGCCCTCTGACCAATGAGTTCAGACAATTTTTTAGTCCGCAGCCCCAAGGTATGATCGGTTCCAGCAACCATCGCCAGCATCTGTTTTACATGGTGCAGGAATACCTAGGAGCAAGATCTGACTTGGACACCTTTGCCACCGAAAATCCTCTGAGTTACTGGGTCTTGAGGATGGATCACTGGCCAGAGCTTGCACAGTATGCAGTTGAGCTACTGGCCTGTCCTGCATCCAGCGTTCTTTCGGAATGCACATTCAGTGCTGCTGGAGGCTTTGTAACCGATCACAGAGTGCATCTGTCCACCGACTCGGTCGATCGACTGACCTTCATAAAAATGAATCAGTCTTGGATCACCACCAGTTACCAAGCACCTGATGCTGATGTAACCGAATAATTTTTTTTGAAATGTCAGATCCCTTCAAGACTGCCTATGCTGATGCTGAGTGACCATTCTGTTATACTGAGTGATGATCCTCTTCCTCCTCAATGATTATGCTGATAGCTTGTAAGAACAATCTTGATTCTGGGCGCCGCCACCAGTGGCTAAGGCCCAATTTCTCAGCCCCTGTTTAACAGGGGCTTGTAATTACAATTTTTGATGCAATACTTTGCAGCAAGGCTCGTTACTGTGCTCCAACTAGAGTATCTGTGAGAGGTTGCAGTGTTGTGGCACCAGCACCAGTGCCTAAGGCCCAATTTTTCACCCCGGGGCGTGTAATTACAATTATTGAACTAATATTTCACAGCAGGGCCCGTTCCAGCGCCCACCAAGAGTAACTGTGAGGACTTACAGTGTTGTGGCACCAGCACCACCACCACCAAAGGCCCAATTTTTCTGCCCCTGTTCAACAGGTGCATGTAATTACAATTCTTGATCTAATATTTCACAGCAGGGCCCGTTTCTGCACTCACCAAGAGTAACTGTGAGGACTTACAGTGTTGTGGCACCAGCACCACCACCATCACCAAAGGCCCATTTTTTCTGCCCCTGTTCAACAGGGGCATGTAATTACAATTCTTGATCTAATATTTCACAGCAGGGCCCTGTGAGGGCTTACAGTGTTGTGGCAACACCAACACCTAAGGCCCAAATTTCTACAGAGTATATAGAGCAGGCCCCTACTTTCAAACATCCAACTTACAAACGACTGCTACTTGCAAACGTAATGAGACAACAGGAAGTGAGATGAAATCTACCCCTAAGAAGGGAAATTCTTTCCTGTAAGTGTTAATATGGGAAAAACATTTCTCCTTTCCACTGATGCTTTATCACCAATCCTTGTTTCACTAAAAAACCCACATTTTCTAAAAACATTTGTCATTGGGACAGAAAGTGAGGTGAAATCTTATGAAGAGAAGCACAGGCAGCAAAACAAATGTCACAGGGGTGATAACCCTTCCCTATGTTTTTCAAAAAGCTTAAAATAGATTTTTTGGCTGGAGCTAAACACGTTAAAAATGTACCAGTTCAAAATTACAAACAGATTCTACTTAACAACAAACCTACAGTCCCTGTCTTGTTTGCACCGCCTGTATACTGCTGTTCAGAGTATATAGGGCCTGGTGGCCCCACACCTTTCCTTCTTTTAATTTGGGTGCGGGGTTCCCCTTAATATCCATACAAGACCCAAAGGGCCTGGTAATGGACTGGGGGTACCCATCCCGTTTGTCTTACTGATTTTCATCCATACTGCTAGGATCCGACATTACATTAAAGCCGCAAGCAGTTTTAAATTACTTTTATTCCTTTAAAAATGTCATTTTCTGCAGGGACTGTTCTAAGCACGGGAAACACGCGCCACTTTACAGGCATACTATAGACACCCCTTAGGTACGATATTTAAAGGAATATTTCACTTTTTTTTTTTTACTTTAAGCATCATTAAAATCACTGCTCCCGAAAAAACGGACGTTTTAAAACTTTTTTTTGCATTGATACATGTCCCCTGGGGCAGGACCCGGGTCCCCAAACCTTTTTTAGGACAATGCCATGCAAATTAGCCTTTAAAATTAGTACTTTTGATTTTGAAAGTTCGATTCCCATAGACGTCAATGGGGTTCTAACGTTCGTGCAAATTTTCGGTCCGTTCGCAGGTTCTGGTGCAAACCGATCGGGGCGTGTTCGGCTCATCCCTATTTAACAGTGAAGATAGACAAAATAGATGAAATAAAATAGAACAGTACTTACGGAAGATAAAGTTACCGGCCCTATCGGATGAGGGCGTAATTTAGAAAAAGATATTTCCAAGGAAGAAATTGCGCAGGCAGTCAGGAAAAGTAAAGCTGGTAAAAGTCCGGGCCCGGATGGCTACACATCTTTATGCTTTAAAAAGTTTTTAGGTACCCTGGCACCCTTTATCCATTTATATATGAATTCTATTGGGGAAGGTCTGAAGATTCATGAAGAAGCTTTGGGGGCCTATATATCACTCTTGGGTAAAGGAGGGAAGGACCCAACTCTGTGCTCTAGCTTTAGGCCAATATCCTTGATCAATGAGGATATTAAAATATATGCGAGGATTTTGGCCGAAAGATTGAGACCATTTATGCCAGATTGCATTGAGAAAGATCAAGCAGGATTTGTACCTAGGAGGGAGGCAAGAGATAATATTTTAAGAACAACTTTATTGATGCATGTAGCGAAAAAGGGAAAGAAACCTGTTCTTTTTCTATCAATAGATGCAGAAAGGGCCTTTGATAGGTTAGATTGGGACTTTATGTTGCGGACACTACATAAATTTGTCATAGGCCCACGAATGCTGAGATGGATAAAGGCTTTATATTCCAACCCTACGGCTAAAATCCAAGTACTGTAAATGGAACTCTGTCCGAGACCCTCTCCTTGGAACCCTTTTTAGCGTCTATAAGAGCTAATTATAAAATTAAAGGTATAGAGGTAGCGGGACAAGAACACAAGACATCCGCATTTGTGGATGATGTTATGATATATTTAACGAATCCCACACAAACACTCCTAGATATTTTATTAGAACTGAGAGAATACGGGGCCATATCGAATCTCAAGACTAATATAGAGAAAACTGAGATTTTAGATATCTCAGTCCCCTCAGACGAAGGAAGGGACCTCAGAATTCTGTATCCCTTTAACCACTTCAGCCCCGGACCATTTGGCTGGCCAAAGACCAGAGCACTTTTTGCGATTCGGCATTGCGTGGCTTTAACTGACAATTGCGCGGTCATGCGACGTGGCTCACAAACAAAATTGACCTTTTTTCCCCATAAATAGAGCTTTCTTTTGGTGGTATTTAATCACCTCTGCGGTTTTTATTTTTTGCGCTATAAACAAAAAAAGTTCGACAATTTTGGAAAAAAAGCAATATTTTTTACTTTTTGCTATAATAAATATCCCCAAAAAATATATAAGAAAACATTTTTTTTCCTCAGTTTAGGCTGATACGTATTCTTCTACGATAAAAAAAATTGCAATAATGATTGGTTTGCGCAAAAGTTATAGCGTCTACAAAATAGGGGATAGTTTTATGGCATTTTTATTAATCTTTTTTTAACTAGTAATGGCGGCGATCAGCGATTTTTATTGTGACTGCGACATTATGGCAGACATATCGGACACTTTTGGTGCTATTTTGGAACCATTCACATTTATATAGCGATCAGTGTGATTAGAAATGCACTGATTACTGTGTAAATGTGACTGGCAGTGAAAGAGTTAACCAGGAGGGGGCACTGCAGGGGTTAAGTGTGTCCTAGGGAGTGATTCTAACTGTAGGGGGATGTGTGACACGACACTGATAACCGCTTCCGATTACAGGGAGCTGTGATCAGTGTCACTAGGCAGGATGGGAAAATTATTATATTATATGAGATAGATCCATGTTTGTGTCAACCGTGTTTTATGTTTTGTGTATTATGAATGTGTATGTATATGCCCATATATATTTTTATATGGTCTTGAAATTGAAAGTTTTTGTTTTTATGTGTATAAAAATTTAATAAAAATAATTGAAACACAGGTTCAGACTAGATGCGGTGCCAATCCACACAGCATCAAAATCGCAACCTGTACATGCAAACCGATTGCAGAGTGTATGTTAAGTTAACAACACCCCGAAATTAGTTTGCAAAGTGCAGTGTGTTTTGCAGAATCGGGTCGCATGGGTGTGAACACTCATGTGACCCGATTTTGCTGCATACAAAAAAAGGGTCCTGCATGAGTTTGGTGTAAATGTGGTGCAATTTAAACGATACAAATCCATGGCTCAAATTGCACTCCAGAGACACCACATGCAATTTTCACAGGAATGTGCTGCGATTCCTCTGTGAATTACATGCGGTGTCCCGCATTGCAGCAGTGTGAACCTAGCCTTAAAGGGAAAAGCATTATTTGACTTAACATTAGTTTGGGTCAAATATTGGAGGTGAGGTTATATATATTTGTCGTTGAAGGGAAGAGCACTACAGTTGGCAGAACAATCATGGGTAAAATATATGGATTGCACATTAATCAATCAATCTGCATGAATTAATTAGGATATGAATAACATCTTTGGCAGGTTTATATATCAGCACTGATTCTTTGAGCCACACAGAATATATAGGAGGATTATACAGCACTTACTGATCGATTAATGACATGGCATGTTATTTAAAGCGAAGCTCCAGCCCCCCCACCCAAAAATTAAATACAAATACTGTAGCTGCTGACTTTTAATATTAGGACACTTACCTGTCCAGGGATCCCACGATGTCAGCTGATTTTTAAATCTGCTCTCGGGTGCTCCCGCTGCCATTCCTTGTAAGGGAAACTAGCAGTGAAGCATTGCAGCTTCACAGCCGGTTCCCTACTATGCATGAGCGAAGTGCGCTGCACTTTGTGAAAGACCCGGTGGCGGGGGAAGGAAGAGGGAGGCCGAAAATGGGGATGGGTACCTGTCAAAAACAGGAGATTTTCCCTCAATGTGGAGAAGGACAAGAATAAAAGAACTCCATCTACAAATCCTGCTTTTGGCACACTGTCACTTTGTTAAACTAGGTAGAACAGCATGTGACAGTGATCTCTTAGAAAATTCAATTAGGATACAATGTGTCAGATGGAGGTGTTTGTTAATTTCATTATGAGGGACAGGGCCCATGAGCCCACCAGTAGCACAGCTCTGCTATTCTGAGGACACTGGAGCAAGATAGAATTGTATTAAGAGTGGATTGTTGTGGATTGTTGTACTTAACAGATCAAGAGGGCAAGTGTGCCATTGGAAGCTTTAACAGGCAGATCATGAGGGGAGGTGTGCTCTACTTCTGATACTACTTATGCTGACTCTGGCCGCCTATGATATAGAGATCCATCAGTTAAGGTGAGAGCATATCTATTGGATACACTTTTACGTTTTTGGAGGATTTATATACTTGCAGAGTTTAAAGAGATTTTTGTTTTGCTCCTGGATGAGAGATATCATGGGGTTGGAGTTTGCACTGTGGTAAGTGTAAAATAGTTATGCAGTACTTTCTGTGTGCACACTGTATTCAAAATACTGTATTGTTATACAGTATATTGTAATGTATTGCTCCATAGTTATAAGTTTGTGTTCACTGAGGAGTGGTAATGTTTCATTTTTGATCATACACATTTTTACACAAGAGTAATGTATCATTTCAGTATTTATTTGCTTTTAATAGATTTATTTTAGGAGTCATTACAATTTATGTTTTCATTTTTGCATTTATAGTAAGGGGGTGCAGCACTATTGTTTTGTTCTTTTTAAACCTGGCTGCAACACATACCAGCTGCTTAAGTGGACCAAGACCATATAGTATTTCACTTTTAAGATGTATGCATGCAAGATGTATGAGTTCTCAACAGCTGTTCTGTAAGCCCTGATGAAGGGGGCAGAGCACGGCTCCAAGATGAGTTGGCTGTCAAGTTTATTACGTATTTGGAATAAAATCTTTTTTTTTGGATTCCATCTTTTTAGTGTTGTACTCCAATCTTCTGATCCAACTATCAAGAATAAAAAATTAGCAGAGGTTCTAACCCGTCATCAGTTCTTCTAAAAAATATATATTTTGGTAATCCTATTGAGTACCTGTTAGAGAAAGATTACCCTACTTCCCGCCTCTATGAGAAGATCTCTCTCTAAATGGGCCACAGAAATAAAAACCTGACACTAACCCATTCTATCCAAAAAGCAAAAAACAAAATGAAAATGTTTTGGTTGGAACCCCTCTTTAGTGGTTCATATTTAGATTTTCCTAGGTGGCTATTCATTTCAGTATGCTCTTTTAAGCTAAAGTCTAAAATATGCGTTGAGTCAAGCTTGTTAACAACACCAAAACGGGTCAGAAGAACAGTGTATTCCATACCAAACTATCTTTTCTCCTGTATGTCTTCTTTAACTACACTCAAAAATTGGAAGATCTAGAGTTCACATTTGCCTTTTTTGTAATCACTGTCTCTCTGCAGTCTATTGCATTATGTGCAGTATTCCCAGTGTTTAACAGTTAATTGTAAATGGCTCAATGTCCTTTTCGGTCTAGACAGAGGCCGCTGTATTCAGTGACATTTCTCGCACCGTCTGCATTATAAAATGTGGGAACATTATTCTGTAGGATTGCTGATCTGAGTGCATTACATTGGTGAAATAGCTTTGTCAGAACACATTACCAGGCAGGATTCTACATGGGGAGATGTTACTAATCCTTGGTTTATCATGTTAAAAATCAGTGTACTGAATAATACCACAGGTGTGCACTCATTGAACAGATGGAAAAAAATGTTTTTGTCGGGCGGTCATTAGTACTGATGGTCACTTGGCCTGTGTATTTTTTGTCCTTATGCATATTTCTACATCTGTTGCATATTCATAAACTAATGCGGCCTGTGGGATACATTTATGGCTCATGAAATGTCGCCTTCAGCTCTTTAGACAGGAAGCAAGATTGATCTCTTGTTTTTTTGTTTTTGTTTTTACCTTTCGGAGGTAAATCCTTTTAAATTTGTATTCCTTTTGGATCAAATATTTCTTTATTGAATTTTACAAAAGAGAAAATTGGTGTACAAATGCATTATCAAGTCAGTTGTTTCGACTAGAGTTTCAATGAACAAGGAGTAAGACAATACATTTTAGCCAGTAAATTGGTTAAACATGAGCAAGCATAAGAAAAAAAATAATGAGCTTTAAGAGCTAACAATGTTGACTCCAGATGGGGGGGGGGTTGGAGTATAGAAGGGAAAGGAGAGGAAACGAAGTACCAGCAGTCTGAACAATTATATTGAACAACCACAGGAATGAGTTGGGTTGTCTATTCAGGATGAGAAGGGGTGGATAGATCATGAAGTCGCCGTACATTTTGGATGCGTTAGCCAGGATGACCATTTTGAAAGAAACTTTGCCATACATAAGTTCTTTCCAGCAACTATTCTGTCCATCTCACACTGGAGGTTTAGGTCTGTGATTGTATAGGAAATGTTAGGAGGTTCAGATGTTTTCCAAAGCCTTGTGATATTTAGTTTTGCCGCAAGCAATAAGTGTGTTAATACTACTCTAGAGTTAGGACGACATTTCTCTATCCCGAGATGTAGTAGTGCTAACGAGGGATTGTAGGTTGAGGGAGTATGTGATATTGAAGAAATTAATGAGAATATTTGTCTCCAGTAGGAACTTATAAATCTGCAATATCACAGGATATGTACAATAGTGCCAATACTTCCACAGGATCTCCAACAGGTCACAGAGTGTCCCAGGTAGATTTTTGAAAGACGGTAGCGTGTGAGGAACCATCAGTGTAGGATTTTCTGATAGGATTCCCAATGATTGGAACAATAGGAGGCTATATAGGTGAGTCTGAAAGCACGCTTCCACATGTCTGGGGTAGTATTAGCATTTAATTCCTCAGTTCATTTTGAGAGGGTAGGAATTTGAAAATAGGGTCAGTTGTCGTTGAGGGCCTTATATATTGTGGAGATGCCATGTTTTAGGGTACTTTGTCTGGGCATAGAATTGATGTAGTGGTTCAGGAATTTTGACCACAGAAGGGATTTCAGATACTCTGAGATACTGTGAGATTCTCATGTACATATAGGAGTCGGGGTTTGGGAGTTGGTATTCGTGTTGGAGGTCGCTGAAGGTTTTCAGAGAGCAGTTAGTATAGAGGTCTAATAGAGTTCTGATCCTGTGTGTATGCCAATGTTGTATTTTGAGATGTGGGAACTATGCTGTTAGTGTTTTGAGAGGAATCAGTTTGGTGTGTGACGGGGGATCCATGGACGTGTGGTGGGTGAATTGTTTCCAGGCAAGTAGTGGTTCCTTGGTCGAGGGAGAAGCAGTTGTCTTAGAGGGGGGACCCGCAGAGGTAAGTAGGAGGTTGTCGAGTAGATTGTTGGATAGAAAGGATGAGGATTCCATGATCGACCAGGTCTTATTTGGGGTTGGATGCCACCAGTAGTAGAGCTGGTCCAATATGGAGGCATATTAGTAGGTGCGGATGTGAGGTAAGCTCAATCCGCCTTGGTTGTGGTGTCTAACTGTTTTTGTAAAGAAGTGAAGAAAGAGTGGGGGATAGGGATTGTTGTTGCACGAAATAGATAAAGGAGTTTAGGTAGGATAATCATTTTAAAGGTAGCTACATTTCCTAGTGTAGATAATCAAGTTATTTGCATTTGACCTAGTTGTTGGGAGAGTTGTTTCTGGAAGGCACAGAAGTTGAGATCATACAAGTGGCGTGGTGACGGAGCCAGATGTATCCCTAAATATGGGATAGATTGACTGGACCGGGTAAAGGGGAGGCTTCCTTTCAAAGGGGATTCTTGTATTGCCGGTATAGATTGAATTGGGTTGGTGACCAGGAGAATTACGTCATCTGCAAAGAGACTTATTCTGTGGTCTGAGCCGTTACTTTTAATTCCCGATATGTGCTCATCCGCCCTAATTTTAGCTGCAAGGGGTTCCATTAAAAGTGCAAAAATAAGAGGGGATAAAGGACACCCCTGACGGGTGCCATTGGTGATTACAAAAGGTTTTGATAAGGTTCCATCAGACAGCACTCTTGCTGAGGGATTGGAGTATAAAGAGAGCATCGCTAATTGAAACCAACCAGTGACACCAAATTTGGCAAGTACTGCCTTCAGGATCCCCAGTGTACTCTGTTGAACACCTTCTCTGCATCTAGGGACAGGAGCAGAGAAGGTGTTCGCACTTGGACCACCTGGTGAATCAAGTTTAAAACTCTCCTTGTTGCATCCAGAGCCTGTCTGTCAGTTATGAAGCCACCTTGGTCTGGATGCACTAATGAGGGCAGGCATTTCATCAGTCTAGTTGCAATGACTTTGGAAAATATTTTTATGTCAGTGTTAAGAAGCAATATAGTTCTGTAGTTAGTCGTAGAAGTAGGACCTTTTCCTGGTTTGGGGGTGGCTGTAATAAGTGAGCGTAACATATCAAGTGGTAGGGAACCCGAGGTAGAAGCAGAGTTGTAGAGAGTAGTGAGATGGGGAGAGATAAGGTCAGAAAATTGTTTATAAAATTCATTAGTGTAGCCATCTTTGCCTGGGAATTTATGCAGGGGTAGGGTATTAATAGTTTTCAGAATTTCCGCTTTTGTAAAGGGTTGAGATAGGAGGTCTAGCTGTGCAGGGGTAATGGACGGAAGATCAACCGAAGCTAGAAATTTTTGGATAATTGGGTCTGTAGGTTGAGGTGTTGTAGAGGGAGGAATAGTAATCGCTAAATGCATCAGCTATATCCTGTGGATTGGTTAGGAGTTGTTTAGAGGTAGGTTGATAGAGGAATGAAATTTTGCACTTAGATCATTTTGCCTTAACTTGTCGAGCTAGGAGGGCTCCAGCTTTGTTTCCCAGAGCGTAGAAATTGGCTGTAGCTGAACTAAGGTTGTTTTCAAATTTGTAAAGTAGGAGCGAGCAAAGTTTTTGTCTCTAAGCAAGGAGTTTATAAGCTAAATTGTGGGAGGGAGACTGTTTATTTTGGTTTTCTAGTTGGGTAATTTGGGATAGGGTTGCTTCAATTTGCTGGGACCTTTGGTTTTTAGTTCTACTATGCAATTTAATAAGGACAAACCAGTCAGCATCCAGATGGTCATTAGGTTCAAAGAAGGAAAGGTGTTCAGTAATAAGTCTTTGAAGGTTACCGGGGTCTGCCAAGAGGGAGGCATTGAAACTCCAAAGGCGAGGTGGACCTGATCGTCCTATGGTTATGGAGACAGGGGCATGGTCAGACCACGAGATGGTTCCTAACATCGATTCTGTCACAATTTATTGACAATGAAAAAGTCAATGTGGGAGTATAATAGTTGGGAGGGAGAGAAGTAGGAGAAATCTCTTTCAGAGCCATGTTGGCATCTCCATACAACAAAAAGGTAATTTGTCTGGAGGAAGGAATTTAGGGTTGGGCGGTGGTGTCGGGTTGTTGAGGTGGTGTCCATGTCAGGGTTGCCGATGATATTGAAGTCAACTCCAATAATAACTTTCCCTTCCAGGTTTGGTGTATTTTCTTGCGCAGCCGTTGGCAGAATTGAAGTTGTTGCTTGTTCAGACCGTAAATGTTGACCAGAGTATATGTGGTTTGGTTGATGTCACATACTAGGATAAGATATCGATCTTGGGTGTCTGTGATAGTTTGGTGAAGTCTGAATTGTATTGAGTTTTGGATAGCCGTGAGGACTCTTCTTCTTTGGGCCAGAGGCTATGCAGATTTGGTCGGCGGTTGTTGCTTTTTGAGATGTCCCATTAGTGTTGGTTTACGCAGTGATGGAGCTGGCCCTCTACGTGTTTATAAGGGTTTAGTAGAGCTATCCTCCGGTAATGGGCAGTCATCTAGGGGAGCTCATCTATGTAAGTTTTTAAGTTGGCCCTACAATCGAGGGTTGGTCAAGTGTTAGGTTTTATTCTTTCCCTCTGTGAAGTGCGGGGGGGGGGTTCAGTATGTGAGGGATGGTAAAGGATGAGTGGGTGGGGTTGGCGGGTACTCTATCCTTGTTGGGGAGGAAGATGCGTGTTGGAGATGTCTGCCTGTTCCCACTGTGTGGTGAAGTTATGAGTTGTGTAGGAGATCTTGGAACTCTGGGAAGTCTTGAAAGTGTAACCAGCAAGCCCACGTCTTACGATATTTTGTCGTGTTTTCTTTAGCCTGATCTATGAGATTCTCCATGTTTATCAGCACAGCCCCCCTTGGATCCCACCCAGGACCACCAGGGAAGCTGCCCAGGACCACCAGGGAAGTCGCCCAGGACCACCAGGGAAGCAATCCACACTGGACCACCAGGTATGCCCACTAGACCCCCAGGGACATACTAATATGTGCCCAGGCAGCTGCCAATCAATGCCCAGGCAGCTGCCAATCAGTGCCCACTCACAATGCCTACCACTGCAAGTGCCACCAGGGATGCATATCAGTGCTGTGTATCAGTGCCACGTATCAGTGCCCATCAGTGCCACGTATCACTACCCATAAGTTCCCAGCAGTGCCACCTATCAGTGCCCATCAGTGCCCAGCAGTGCCGCCTATCAGTGCCCAGCAGTGCCACCCATAAGAACCCATCTTTGCAGCCTTTCAGTGCCCATCAGTGTCGCCTATCAGTGCCCATCAGTGCCCACCAGTGCCACCCAGTGCCACCCAGTGCCACCCATGAGTGCCCATCAGTGCCACCTATCAATGCCCATCAGTGCTGCATATCAGTGCCACCCATCAGTGCCGCCTACCAGTGCCCATTAGTGCCGCATATCAGTGCCCATTGTCAGTGCCCGTCAGTGCCCGCTCATTGGTGCCACCTCATTGGGGCCACCTTATCAGTGCCTGTTAGTGCTGCCTTATCAGTGCCCATCAGTGAAAGATAAAACGTACTTATTTACAAAATTTTTAACAGAAACAAAAGCAAAACTTTTATTTTTTTCAAAATTTTCGGTCTTTTTTTATTTGTTTAGCAAACAATAAAAAACGCAGAGGTGATCAAATACCACCAAAAGAAAGCTCTATTTGTGTGAACAAAATGATAAAAATTTAGTTTGGGTACAGTGTTGGATGACCGCGCAATTGTCATTCAAACTGCCACAGCACTGAAAGCTGAAAATTGGTCTGGGCAGGAAGGTGTATAAGTGCCCTGTATTGAAGTGGTTAAGATCGCTATCCGTCCAAAAAAGGAGAAATGCACCAAATTCCATTTGTGGAGGTCTTTCTGGATGTTGTGGATTATAGGTGTGTAGTTTCTATCATAAAGTTCAGATAGTTTAGCGGGGATTTGAATACCTAAGTATGTAAGGGCGTGGGGTTCCCAGCCAAAAGGGAAGTTTGCCTAGCATTGTGAAACCAAGGTTGGTGGTAGGAAGACGTTCAGGGCTTTTGATTTTGTAAAATTAATTTTAAGGTTGGAAATAGTGTTGATGAAGGCAAAATCCCTAAGCAAGTTGGGTATGATGGTTATGAGGTCGGAGAGGAAAAGAAGAATATCGTCCGCGTATGCTGCGATTTTGCAATGTTTGTTTTGGATGTCGATAACTTTAATGTCGGGGTTGGCCCTTAGTTTGCATAACAGGGGTTCCAAGGTGAGCACAAAAATGAGGGGGGGAAAGGGGGCATCCCTGACGCATGCCATTCGAAATGGAGAAGGCGTACGACAGGCAGCCATTGACTCTGATTCTGGTTGTGGGAGACGAGTATAGTGCCAGTATCATTTGAAGTAAATGCGCAGGAAATCCCACAGCCTGTAATGCTGCCGTCATGTAGTCCCAAGCCATTCTGTCGAATGCCTTCTCCGCATCGAGGGACAAGAAAAAGCCTTGTTTGGAGGAACTTGTGAGCCAGTGGTGAAGGTTAATAGGCTACCCTACCTGATCTAGTGAGATCAGTTTGGCGAGTATGGGAAGTATGAGGTTTGCAAGAATTTTAGCGTAAAGTTTCACATCCACATTTAGGAGGGATATGGGTCGATAGTTGGATACTATCATCACATGTTTGCCTGGTTTTGGTATAAGCATAGTGTGGGCTTCAAGTATGTATTTGTTGGCTTGGGGAAAGGAGGATAGAGAATTAAAGGCCTTAGTGAAGTGGGGAGTAAGTATGTCGCCAAACGTTTTGTAATAGTTCACGGTTAAACCAGGCTCTTGCCTGGTTTAAGTTGTTTTGGGGCAGCTAGGGTTTCATCTATGGTAATGGGGTGCTCTAGTCCCGTGGATTCCTCTGCAGTAATGGGAGAGGGGCTATATTGTTTTAAGGAGTTAGTTGTGGTTTCGTGTTGGTCCGGGTTATGACCCATTGTGTGTGGGGGGGGGGGGTAAGTTATAAAGTTTAGAAAAGTATTGAACAAATTGGTCGGCAATGTTTTCGGTGGATACAAAGGTATTACCCACGGGGTCTTTAATCGTGTGTATGGTTGCTGCTGCCTTTTTATGCTGTAGGGCTCTAGCTAACAGTTTCCTTTACTTGTTTCCGAATTCATAAAACTATTTTTGCGTTAATACATACTTGCGTTTTAATGTTTTACCTAATTCTCTGGCCTTTAATAGGTAGGCAAGGGATTTGGTTGCCAGGGAAAGCTTGTGAGCTTGTTCCAGAGCATGGATCTTTGCAGATAATTCCATGATACAAGCTCTTCTGAGTTTGTTTCTGTTGGCAACTATGGAGAGGAGTTCACCCCTGATTACGTATTTATGCGCAGCCCAAATATTAGCGGGTGTGGAGCCGACAGTGTCATTTTCTTAAAGTAATGCGAGAGATGTTTAGTGAGTTTCTGTGTTGTTTTAATGTCATTCAATAGGGAGTTGTCAAGGCACCAGATTGTGTGTTTGGTGCGTGCCGTTGGGATAGTCAAAGTCATGGAGATGGTGTTATGATCCAAAAGCACCATAGGATCTATGGTTGCTTTTGAGAGAAGTGTTAGATCGTTCTGGGAGAGAAAGAAGTAGTCGATTCTAGAGTACTTGTGTGGTGAGGAGTAGAATGTAAAATCCCGTTTGGATGTAATGTGCGCCAAGTGTCATGCAGTGTTAATTCTTTAAGTTGGGTTTTCATTGCACGGTTTTGTTTTGATTGCTTTATAGGTCATGAAGAATGCACCTGTGAAGGAGTCTTGAGCTGGGGTGAGCGCTATATTGAAATCACTTCCAACAATCAGGACACCTGATTGGAATGCTGTGAGCTGATGTAAAGTCTTGCGAAAGAAGGGTACTTGATGTTTGTTAGGTGCATATAGGTTTGCTTGTGTGATGGGCTTGTTAAGTAACATCCCTTTGAGGACTATGTACCTGCCTTTAACATCTCAATGGACAGCTGATATTTGGATGGGACAGTATTTGGATATCTGTATCGCGACACCCTTAGTTTTTGAGTCTTCATTAGAGGTATGGTAGACCATAGGAAAGTGTTTATTGTGTAGTTTTGGGACATTGGGGACAACAGGAAATTAGTTTCTTGGATAAAGGCTATTTGTGCCTTGGTTTTCTGTAATGTGTATAGTAGTTGAAACCGCTTCTCAGGGGTATAGAGCCCACGCATGTTCAGTGAGCATAGCTTCACCTGTAAGTTAGGTGTTGTCCTGTCAAGGAGTGTCATGTTAGGGGTAGGTGAGTCCACCAGTATGAGGAAGGGGAGGTTGGTTGGGATAGGGATGTGAGGGGGGTTAGTCTCAGTTGAAGTATAGGAAGTCAGCTATATATCTGTTCTAATGAATAGGCCACAGATAGTGGGGGGGGGGGGTCTATCGAACTTTCTCTATGTCGAGAGGGGTTAGTAAAGTACAGTGAGCTACCAGTTAGGTCTAATTAAATCAAAGGCCAGCACTGTTCTACTACACTCTGTGGGGGTTGGTAAGTACCTGGCGAAGAAGAGTCTACTAGGACGCAGGCTGACCCACCGCTACCAGGTAATGGAGCGAGTGGATGGAGGTAATACGTTCGGGGTATGGTTTCATCGCTTGGTTAGGCTAGAAGTAATGGATAGTTTCAGTGATGGTAATTGTGTGTGGTGCCTATTGAGGTGTTTGAGGCACATTTGCGGCCGAGGTAAAAAGAGACAGGGCCCTGCCTCATCATCAGTGTGCCCGACCTAAAGTTTCTATCGTGGTCTGTGATAAAGTGTGCCACTATCTGGGCAGAGTACATTACATGTGAGCATATCCTGAGCTGTTAGCTATATAAAAACATGCCATACATATATTGCAGAAGGAGATCTCCCTTTAAAAACAGTCGGAATTGTAACAAAACATTTAAAACTATAAATCAACAGTATCCTGTAACGTTGAAGGTAAAAATATAAGGGGTTATCCATGGGGTTAAACCCACAGGCCTTTGGAGTTTACTACCAATCCGCTATAGCAATGCTACATATTAGCCCCCAGCACCCTCCCCCGGTCCTAGGTACAGATAGCTTGGGCGGTGGGTTTCTTGTACAAGTATGATATCAGCCTTTTGGCTATTGGCTTCTTTAAACAGTGCAGATTGCTTCTGGGGGGAATTTAATCCCTTAGCATTTATGGAGACAATTTTTAAGGCCATGGTGGGGTATAATTTAGAGGGCAAGTAGTTCCGTTTAGGGGTGTAGTGGTCAAAGTTGGAGAGAAGTAGAAGAGTAGTCTATCTTTGTGTGAGGTATGCTTAAGGAAGCCACTGATAGGCCAATGTAGAGGAAAGCAGAGTTTTTAATGAAGAGTTATTGGGAAGTAGCTGGTACAGGGGGTTGGTAAGGTTCAGTTTAAAAAATGAGAGCTCAAAAGAATACAGACTGCAAACATGGGGAAAACAATCCACTGATCAACACACAGGTCTGGGATCAAACGTTAAGGCAGGCAGTATAGAGTGAGTGGTATTGCAGGAGCCCAGCCAACTTTTAGAATAAACAGAGAAGAAAGGGTAAATAGTGGATCATTTTTGTATGCTCCTCCGGTTTCCATGTGGGTAGAAAGTTGATCAGAAGGAGCTGGCACCTCTTCTGGGATAATGCGGCAATGTCTCAGCAGTTTGAGGCCCACAGGAAGTAATCTCACGTGAGTTTTATTCTGGTGTGTGATGAGTAATTTAGTAGGAAAACCCCATTTGTAGGGGATTTTGTGATTTTGGAGAGCCTTGCTAATCGTTGCAAGTTGTCTGCGATTTTCCTTAGTCGCCTTGGATAGATCAGCATAGAGGGCGACTGTGGAGAAGGGATCAGGTAGTCTTGCCGTGCATTTAGCCGCCTACATGACTCGTTCCTTAGTTGTAAAAAAATGTATGTGGGCCAGTACAACTCTGGGTGTAGAGGCTGGTAGATGAGGAGGTTTAGGAAGTCTGTGCGCCCTATCAATTTCTAGGTCTCGGTTGACTAAGTCAGATATCAAAGCGTGCATGAAGGACTGCAAAGATTGAACCAAGTCCGTTTGTTGGATGGATTCTGGGATATTGCGAAACTTAATGTTGTTTCGCCTGGAACAGACCTCCAGGTCTGCAAGCTTGAGCTTAATAAGTTGGAGTTATTCCTCGTGGTCCCCAGGGGGTGCAGAGATGTCGGGGTGGATGTACAGGCCGGTGTTACCCTTCTTTACTGCCGCTGAGAAGTCACTTTTGCTGCGTTTGCTGCAGATCTATGGAGTCACACAGCCATTTAGTTGAGCTGGCAAGCCACGCCCTTGGTCTCTTGTTATCATACTACAGAATGTACAGTATTTTTTCACTCATCATTTTTATAAAAAGAAAAGGATTATTTAGAACTTTTCAAGCCCGCAAAACAATGAACGCATTCATACTTTAATTATATAAACCCTTTCCACTGCCCCGTGACATATTAATTTAAAGAAATAAGTTATCCCAAATGATTGTATGAATAATTTGAGCTAGTCTTTGGCTCAGATTAATTTGCTTAACTGCTTACGCAGGGGTAGCAGCACAGACGTTGAATACAAAATAGCTTCATCCCAATAACCAGAGGAAGAGAACAAAGCTCTTTAGACCCAATTTCGAAAAGCAGCCTTTAATATGTAAGAGAACCAGGTGATGTTTCCCTAAATTAGACCTCTATTGATTATCCTGCTAATTTAAGTCTATTTTTTTTGCATGTTAGTTACTATGATAATCCATTACAGACATAATTCGTAATTTGAGAGCTGAATTTTCATCATTAGTGTTTGCAGGCACAGAAGGAAAGAAATCTACTAGACTGGAAATATGGGAGCTACCATTGCTGACCATTCTTGAAGATCTCAGCTTTTGGACTGTCTTTCTCACCCTTGTATCAATGGCAACTGAGACACTAATCCTAAATAAGCAGCGTTCAAATAAAAAGAGGCAGCAGATAAATTACTTCTTTTCAGTAACTATATTGTAGAACATGATTTTATGTATTTGCAAGTCTGATTGCACTAAATATTAGGACGTTGGAGTATATAATAGATCCAAACAATTATATACTGTACATTTGTTATGGCCGGAGCTATACATGATCATATAGTGTAACTTACTGATACTGTTAAAACTAAACTCCAGGGAGCTCTGGGATTTACACAGCACCAACCTGTCTGGCATCGGGGAAACATCTAATTTCTCTCTTCTGCATTCAGAAGACACCTATGGTTCTCTGCCCTACTTCCCCATGTGTGATTGGACAGTGGAAAAAAGAAGCAGCAATCACCTTTGTCTCCCTTTCACTTGGTCTCCTCCTTCTATCAACATTCTTGCTCTGAAGCACAACTGATTGATTATTTCTACTGCTTCTTTCTCCTTCAAATCAAGGGTAATAGGCGCCACAAGGTGCCTTAGACCTTACATGGGAAAATCAAGTCCGTGATGAAAAAATGTCTATGAATAAATCAAATGTCCATGAGCATAATTCAAACAATGAGTCTATATGAAGGATCCTATAAAAACTGTGTCCAAGCACTAGGGGAAGCTTTTCACAGAAGCAGAAGCAGGCTCTATGGAAACTGACAAGAGAGAAAAGAATACTGCAATAATTTGTGTCCTTTATATTTGCTCAGAGTTCCAATTTAAAATATACATTTTGCTCAAATTGACATTGGTGATACATTAAAGAGGAGCTTTGGTCCAGTATAAAAAAATAGAAGTCAGCAGCTACAACTACTAAAAAAAGACATCTACCAGCTCAGGATCCAGCGCTATCATCACCCAAGCAGGTTCTTCGCTGGTCTTCAGGTCCCTGGCACTGCCATCTCGCTTGTGGTTCTTCTTTACTGATATTTCACAGCCAGCACATGTGTGAGATATGCTGACATATTTTAGGAGGTTGTGGGTGGGGAGGGGTCAAACCTCTGCTCTGTTCACCTAGTTGAGAAGAGCTAAACCATACATGCACACAGTATGTGAGAACAGCAGAAGCTGTTAGGTTGATACTCATCAGGTTGTACAAATCAGTGACCGGTGCTGGCATGTGAATAGAGCCACTGACTGACCTGGGATGCAAACAGTGTGAGTCCACCATGGACTAATTTCATGGGGAGTCTCTGGGTGTACACAGACTGGTCACAGCTAATTGGCCAGTTTATATGTGGCCATAGCACTGAGTACAGCCTTATATTGGCCTTATGCAGACATAGTATTTTATTTTAAAGTAGAAAAACAAAGCAAAACAATTGCTGAAAAGAGTTTCTTCTAATTACTGCAACCTGAACTGATGGACATTGGAGCTGTCAGCTAGAAGAGCAGTGAGCCACAGTTGTAGCCCCCTCTGAGATTTGATGTACTGCAATATCTTTACTTGCCTTATGAGTGCGATTTTATGCTTTTATTAAAAGGGACCTAGAATTCCATACAGAGAACCCTATTTGTCTTTTTTTTTATATTCTTTTGTAAGCTGCATTTGTTTTAAGGGAAGATACAATTTAAAAAGGAGAGCCCATTGCCTTAAGTTGATCCCAGTTGTTAAAGGGGAACACATGCTTTAAGACCTTTATTATCAAAAGGTCCATAATTCAAGGTGAGTTACCATCTTTTGCCGTTTGGTGGTGGAGTCTTCTCTCTAATGCAGTGGGACTGAAGGTGGTGCTCTCGTGAAGATCTCTTTTTTTACCCATTTTGTTTGTTGGAATTTATTTCTGTCACATCCTTTGTTAATGGACTGACACACTGACCGATAGTGTTGGGAGAACAGTTTGGGCTGAGCAAAAGTTTGGTCCAAACAAATGGATTAAACTATTCCTGGACCTAGTTCAAAAAGATCTGGGGAAGATTAACTGGGATTGGAGAGGAATGGATAACCTAACAAAAAGGAGAGACAGGCCCTGAAGGAACTACGTGAGGCGCCGAACATAGTTATTAAAGGCAGTGACAAAGGAGGGAATATAGTCCTACTATCAGGAGACAACTATGAGAAAGAGGTAATGCATCAATTGAATGATGTTACTACATATAGAAAACTCCCAGACAACCCCTTCCCCAAGATTGTGCAGTCCTTTAATGAGAAATTATTGTTTGCCTCAGAATGTAATCTTATCACCAAAAAAGAATTTCTTTTCTTAACAGTAAGGGAATACAACACGCCAATCTTTTATATCATCCCCAAGCTACACAAGTCTCTCACGGACCCCCCAGGGAGACCCATTGTATCTGCTATAAAGGGACCCCTGGAACGGATAGGTAAATATGTTGATGCCATGATTAAGACACTTGTGAGCGACTTACCATCCTTCGTCAGGGATACGAGGGATGTCTTGAAACGTACCCAGGGAGTGGTTTGCCCCGCGGGGGCTCTCCTCGTTGGGATCGACGTGGAATCCCTGTACACGTTGTTTCCCCATGAGTGGGGCCTCCACACGGTGGGTCACTTCTTGGAAAAGAATTATCCGTTTTTAGCGGCTCAAAATGAATTTATTCTTGAACCCTTATGCCCTGTACACACGGTCGGACATTGATTGGACATTCCAACAACAAAATCCTAGGATTTTTTCCGACGGATGTTGGCTCAAACTTGTTTTGCGTACACGGTCACACAAAGTTGTCGGAATTTCCGATCGCCAAGAACGCGGTGACGTCAACCACGTACGACGAGACTAGAAAAGGCCAGTTCAGAACCAAGCGCGGCACCCTTTGGGCTCCTTTTGCTAATCTTGTGTTAGTAAAAGTTTGGTGAGAGACGATTCGCGCTTTTCCAGACTCGTGGTTTTCAGATCGTTTTCTGCTGTCCAGTTTGTGCTTGTGGGTTTGTATCTGCTCTTCAGTGCGTGCAAGCAAGTTCCGCGTGACTTTAATTAGTCATTGTGTTGTTGTTCGTTCATTACTGTTTTTCAGGTCGCTCTTCACAGGCCTTGCTGTTCTTCAGTGCGTTCTGTTACTTTGTTCTGAGCAGCCGACCGTTTTCTAGCCATGTTGTGTATGCGTACTCCTCGTAGAGTTCGTGCTGTGCGGGGGCTTGGTGTTGGGGTCCTGACCTTGACACAAGTCCAGTCCATGAACAGGGTGGGGAGGAGTTCATGGACCAAGAATTGGTTGCTTCAGCGTGACCAGTTCTCTCATATGCCTTTGCTCTGTGAGATCCGTGAGAATAATCCTGATGATTTCAGGAACTTTCTCAGGATGACGGACCCCGTATTTCACCGTCTGTTGGCTTCGCTGACCCCCTATATCAGCAGGCAGGATACCTGCATGAGGCAAGCCATCACTCCGGAGCAGAGACTGGTCGCTACCCTGCGGTACTTGGCGACGGGGAGAAGCCTGCAGGACCTCAAGTTCTCGACAGGCATCTCCCCCCAGGCTCTGGGTATCATCATCCCAGAGACCTGTTCTGCCATCATCCAGGTCCTGCAGAAGGAGTATATGAAGGTAAGATTTTTATCCTTTAATATCACATTTTATTGTATTTAATGTTTGATAATATATTGTATTTCTTTCCTCATTCCCTAATTACCATGATTGTAATATGCTGTGAATGTCCCCTTTGTCCTCATGCATGCTGGATTTTTATGTAATTAATTTTTTAGGTCCTTCATACATATTTGCCTTCACTTACCTCCCCAGCATGCTCTACGGGCCCTATATTCACATCATGTAGTCACTTAACAATGTATTTTATCAGCTCCATAGTAGTGCTTTACCCCAAACACCCCCTAAAATGTTTTGAAATGTAATGTGTGCTTTAAATTCAGGCAGAGTGCCAGAGGCTTTTTTTTTTGTGGTGTCCCCAAATCATTTTTAGTAACCCTCCCTCCCCCCAACTGCTAAGTCAGCTGATCCCATTTCTCTATCTATCCTCAATCATCTATCTGCTGACTTTGCCAAACCCATACACACTATACCCATCTCTTTTGTGGTCAGATTTATGGATGAATTCCCCAAAGCATATAGTGCAAGGGCCTGCCTGTATACTTTCCAATGGTAGTGTTTAAACTTTTTAGATCCTATTATTATCTTGATAGGTAATAGCAGAATGTCCAAATGTGCTCAAATGTGTACAGTGTGTATTTATATCTTTGTATTATGACACTTCTTACCTGTCCAGTGGGCTGCCAATAGTGTAACTAAGGAGGGGCTGTTCCAAGTAATACCCTGTACTTAGGCATTCATCTCTCAATGAAGTGGAGAGGGTTACCTGTCCAAGATTTCCCCACCCTCCATAATGTTAGAAATGGCCCATGAGAGGGGGGAGGGGGAATATGATCATGAGAGGGGGGGAGGGGGAATATGATAGGTGTACCTTATACTTTGGTGTTGTTAAATTCCCCTTAATAAATGCTATCTGGAGGTTGCCCCAGAATGTTTGTGCCTAATCTGCTTGCCATGTTTCTGAGCAAAAATATTAATATTTATTTTTTTTCCTCAACAGTTTCCTTCCACGCCACAGGAATGGCAGACTGTGGCCTCCCACTTTGCCCAGCGGTGGGACTTTCCTAACTGCGGAGGGGCAATTGATGGGAAACACGTCCACATCATCCCACCCCCCAACTCGGGGTCGTACTATTTCAACTATAAGGGGTTCAATAGTATTGTGATGTTGGCGGTGGTGTCGGCTAATTACGACTTCTTGTATGTGGACGTGGGGAAGAATGGCCGGATGTCCGATGGTGGAGTCATCGCCCAGATGGAGTTCTACAGGCATCTCCAGAATGGCAGCTTGGACTTGCCAGCTCCAGAGGACAATGTGGAAGGACTCCCATTCATGTTTGTTGCTGATGAAGCGTTTGCGCTGGGGGACCATCTTATGCGGCCATTCCCGATGAGGACCCTCACCCCGTAAAAGAGGGTTTTTAATTACCGGCTGGCCAGAGCCCGAAGAGTGGTGGAGAACACATTTGGAATCCTGGCCAGCCGGTTCCGCCTATTTCTGACACCTATCCATATGGCGGAGTATAAACTTAATCATATAATCATGGCGTGCTGTATTCTCCATAACTTTTTACGGAAACATTCGGCCAACTATGCTGGCTCAGTTGGGCCTGAGGCCGGAGTGATCCCTGAAACAACACTGACGGCGCTTGAAAGCGGCCACCCTGGCTTGCCCTCCCTGAGTGCCCGTGATGTCCGGTTACGATACCTGGAGTTCTTTGCAGGTAGGGGGGCCATCAATATGCCTGCAAATTTGTGAAGCCTTTTTCAAATAAAAAAGCAAAAAAAATAAATTATTTGTGGACATTTACTGCTTGTGTTTGTTTTAGCTGAGCCTGACAGCAATGTGGGGAGTCCTGAAAATGGTGTGATTGTGTAACCTTATACAAAGCACTGTTTGGTGTTATTTACTAAAGGCGTATACACTTTTTATACTACAAGTGCTCTTGAAACTGCAATGAAAATGCTCTTGTAGTGCAAAGAGGATTTGCACTTAGGAAATAACCACCATTTTATCCGAAAACAGCAATTACATCACCCCAAAAGTGTTGTAGCGTTGAGACAATAATCCACACATTCTTGATTAACAAACTTTTTAATACCTGCACAATAACATGTGCATTTAGAAACGGTTTTTAAAACAAACCAACATGTTTGTTGTATAACAATTTTTGGGGTGGCATTATCAAAAATAGAAATGTCCATTTACGATAAAACAGGCCTGTGTAAAACCAACAAGAAAGACAAAAAACTTGAACTTACAAAGTTCACATATGGTAAAACTTGAAGGCAATATCAGACATGAGTATTTAGGAACTGTGTTTGATATTGCGTTCAGATGGGGTCAAATCACCCCTTGAAAAGCCAAATTTGGAAGATGCACACCAATTTACGAATGTCAACATGTTCTATCTGCCATCACGGGGGATCAAGGGACGTGTTTTGGGGGAGCAAGCCCTTCCTCACCGCTACTTTATTATTGAGTAATAAGGGGTTGCACCCCCAAAACGCGTCCATTGATCTCCCGTGATGGCAGATAGCACATGTTGGCACACTGTGTGCATCCTCCAAATTTGGCTTTTCGAAACATTGCAAAAATATTTTAAACATTGTACCACACAAAAACAAAAGTGATTTTGTGGGGTATTAAATTTGCCCCAAAACATCAATGATGTTATTTTTTTGAATCACATCATTGATTTTTGTGTTGATGTTTTCCAATTCTAAATTACACCCCATGATCTCCCCGATCAGGATCTGGGCACTTTCTGATGTGAAAGGATCTTGATCCCTAACATCACGATCACCTAAAAAGAGAGAAACCAAACAAAAACAGGCATCAAAAATCTGCCAGCATCCATCTCTTACCTGAGTCTGTGGTCGCAGACACTCACCTGTTGTGGTGCCAATTTCAACCACATCTTCTTCCTCCTCCTGCTCCACTTGGGTTGGGGGTATTTCACCTTCTTCCACAGGTGGGGGGTCTCTGTTCTCCTTGGATGAGGGGTGTCCTCCGAGTCTTTTCTCCCCTATGTAAAACAAAAATGGTATAATTAGCACACAGTGATTTGATGGCAGAACTATAAATAGGAAACATTGCTTGGAAGTGGGGTACAATTGTCAATTTTAGCAGAGTTCCAAGATGTCGCTTTTTTATTGTCCTTTGTCAACCTGCAATACTTTACCTGTTTAGTACAAGCTTCACAGATGGAGACCCCCCTATAGTATACACTGGAGCACCTGTGTGCCCCCCCTAATAAAAATGGTGTTCTTGTGTCCCACACTAGTGCTCCAGTGTCCAGATGTGAAAACAGCTGCTCAGTGTCCTCTCCTTACACAGAATCTAGTTTGCATTTCATTCTAGTAACAAACCCATCTACACAACCAAATATTTTGCATCCAAGTAGGCCCTAAAAAATGTTGGAAAATGCATATGGCCTAAACAATGGTGTTTTAGAGGGCGAAAAAAAAATGTTTGATACGAACGAATAATGGGCCCATGAACATTAAAGTTGACATTTTAAACAATTAAGAAAAGCATATGGAGCAGCACGAACGTAATAAAGACAAAAAGAATAGGAACACAGGACAACTACTTACTTTTTTGCAGCACTCTCTGGATCTTTCGGTACTGCTCGGGCTCTCTTAATTTGAGGTCTGACCACCGCTTCCTGAACTGATCTTTCGATCGTCGTACCCCGAAATTCCTGTGCAGACTTTTGACCACTTTCGCCAAGATCTTGGCCTTTCTGATATTGGGGTTGGGGTAAGGCCCATACTTCCCATCATAGTCGGCCTTCTTCAGGATGTCCACCATCTCCAACATCTCCCCAAAGGACATATTTGTGGCCTTAAATCGTCTCCTTCTGGATCGGGACGTGTCCAGATCCGGGCTTTCCTCCTCCACCTCCATGTTGCTATAATTAGCACGCACCTGCTCTGACTCCGCCATGTGCTCTTCACCCACTGCGCCGAACAAAAAAGGGCAGGGAATAGACTAGAAAGAACGTCAGGGGCGGGCGGAGTTACACGCATGCACAGTGTGTATAAAGCGTAACACGCGTGCGTAGTACGTACGATCTGTGAGCGGACGAAGGAGCATTGAACGCGCCGATCGTAAGAACGAAGGTAAGAGCCAAACTTGTGCCTATACTGCTTCTAGATTGAGGCCTATATTGTAACAAGATTAGGAGAGTTTTGTCTGACATTAGGCTTTGTCTTGTGTTGTGTCTTGCAGTGAACATGGATATCTTATTAAAAGATAATGACTTCATGTCACTATTCATTGATATGTTAAGGGAGCTGCCATGTCTGTGGGAGATCAACAACCCACATTACAAGAACCAAACAAAGAGGAAGGCAGCACTGGATCAATTGTTGGAAATTGTGAAGCAGGTGATCCCCACGGCAGACATCACATATTTGAAGATCCTAATTGTGGCCTGAGGAGCACATATGTAAGGGAGCGCCAGAAAGTCCAGGATTCGCAGAGATCCGGAGCAGCAGATGACATCTATGTCCCCAGCATGTGGTACTATGACAGGCTGCATTTTCTGGCAGGCCAGACTGAACCCAGGCCATCCCTCTCCAGTCTTCCTTCCACGCTTCCTTCCCCCCCGGCTGAGGCTTCTGACGCCCAACCTGGGCCTTCCAGGCAACATGTGGAGGAGCCCAGCTTGAGCCAGGTATAGCATTCTAAATAGTTCGGGTTGTCCAATCAATGATGTTAACTAGATGTTAGTTTGGAGTACTAATTTATGATTGTGATTGATGATGCAAAAACTAAAACCATGTCCCTTTTTCATACACAGGGAAGTTGCAGCCAGGGGGTGGCCGGGCCGAGCAGGCTGCCTGATATGCCGGTCCCTCCACTCCCCCTGGAAAGAGAAAGTGGCAAGAGGAGGAGTGCCCTAGAAGAGGCTGCCATAGGCCTCTTTTGGAGGGCTACAGAGGCCCTGGGAGCACCACACACCGTGGAGGAGGACATTGCTGCCATCATTGCCTGAAAAATGCAGAGGATGGAGGAGGGACAACAACTCATGTGTGAGTCGCTCATATTGGAGGCTCTTAATAAAGGTATGAGGGGCCAAATTACATCTCAGACACAACTTTGCGAACTCACAGATGGTCCTCCTCCTCCTCCTGCAGGACCTCCTCCTCCTTCTCCTCCAGGTCCTCCCAGGCCTCCTCCTCCTCCAGGTCCTACTCCTCCTCCTGCCACATCTCCAACAGCACAGCCACAGCTCGGAATGAAGCGTGGAAGGAAGACCAGAAAGTGAGGACCCTGGATCCAGTCTGGTCGGCCAAAAGATGCAGCCTCTTGTGGTACCAAAGCCTGGGGACACAGATGTCATCTGCTGCTTTCCGGATCTCTGGGACTTCTGGACCAGACTGCCCTCCCTTACATATGGACTCCTCGGGCCACCAATTTTGATGTTCAAGAATTGACGTCTGCCCTGGGGGTCCCAGGCTTCGCTAATTTCTCCTGCTGATCCAGTGTTGCCTCCCTCTTTGTTTGGTTCTGAGCCCTTAATAAAGGATTTTTGTTTTGAATTATACTTGCCTATGTGTGTTTTACTTGAAAAAGGACAGTTTGTTTGTGAGGATTCAGGTACATATCAAAAATACAATGTGAAATTAACAAGGGACACCAACAAACAATCTCCTTGAGATTAAATAATAAAAGATATCAATGGTGTTGTGGTAACTTGACACACAACACACACAAAAATAGTCTGGAGTAAAAATAAAAATAACATTAAACAAAGATCAGCCTGGGAAAAAATACAAACATAAAATCTAAACCAAAAATGGCTTTAAAGCCAAAAAAAAAACAAAACAAAAAAAAAAAAAAAAAACATTCTGTCAGATGCGACAAATAACAATATATTAAGGGAATCCCAAGAAAAAAACAAAAAAATAAGTTTGTGAGAAGTGTGTGTGTGAATATGAGCAGCAAAACTACTTAATTCTTGTCACATTATAAAGAAGAGAGTGTGCTGTATTAAACCATTTTTAACATTGCACCGTGACGAAAGTGCTGTATCCATTGCGAACGCTAATTTTACCAGACCGAGCTTTTCCGTGTCGAAATTTCTTCTGAACATACGTGGCACTTTGTGCATCGGAACAGGCCACACACGGTCGGAATTGACGCGATCGGATATTGTTGTCGGAAAATTTTATCTCCTGCTCTCTAACTTTGTGTGTCGGAAAATCCGATGGAAAATGTCCGATGAAGCCCACACACGGTCGGAATTTCTGACAACACGCTCCGATCGGAAAATCCGACCGTGTGTACGGGGCATCAGAGTTCATGCTATCCAACAACTGTTTTCAATTTTTGGGTTCATTCTTTCAACAAAGAAGGGACACCTCCATGGGAGCTCCCAGGGCCCCTTCTTTTGCGTGCCTTCATCTGGGCCTTTGGGAGGAGATCTATGTGTCGCCATTGTACCTCAGCCACAGCAGACTGTGGCTGAGGTACATTGATAATGTCTTCATAGTGTGGGAGGGCACTGTATCACAGCTAGATAGCTTTATGCAACAGTTGAATACAAATTACCGCAATTTACGGTTTACTCATACACACCACCCAAACACGATTTCCTTTTTGGATCTTCAAATCACTATACAGGATGACAGATTGGTGACTAGAACATTCCGCAAACAGACAGCAGTGAATACACTTCTACAGGTGTCTAGCCACCATCCAACTTCTTTGATCCAGGGAATACCAATCGGTCAGTTCCTAAGGATTAGAAGAAATTGTACCTCAGATGTTGTCTTTCAGGAGGAGGAGAAAGGGGGTACTCCCATAGGTCCATCAGAAGGGCCAAAAAAATAGCCCTCAATACTAAGAGAGAGGACCTTTTGACAGACACACCTGAGGACAATAAGAAAGACAGCTCCCAGGACCCAGTTAGAATAATTACCAGATTTGGGGCCCAATGGGACCAAGTTAAGGACACTCTCACCAAACATTGGAGCATTTTATCTCAAGCACCCATCTTGGGGAAATTTGTAGGGGATCGACCTATGATGACTGCACGGAAGGCTCAGAATGTGGGGGACATACTATCCCACTCTGAATATATTAGATCACCCAATAAAAATTGGCTGACGGACCTGCCCCCACTGCATGGGAGTTTCCCCTGTGGTAAATGTTCCATGTGTTGTTATGTCGACAAAACGGATGTGTTCGCTGACTCCATGGGTCTTGAACATTTTAAAATCAGAGACTTTATCAACTGCTCTACCACACGGGTGATCTATATGATCACCTGTCCCTGTGGTAAGATTTATATAGGTAAAACTAAAAGACAACTAAAAATTAGAGTTAGCGAACACATCCAGATCATCCTCAAAAAGGATGATGAGCGACCTTTACCACTACACTTCCTGACTGCACATGGTGGAGATCCAAGAGGCCTTCGTGTTAAGGGCATCTACAGACTAAATCTTCCTCTCGGGAGAGGGGACTTTGACCGCGTTTTATATCAAAAGGAAAAATTGGGATTTACCGCCTCAAGAGCCTCCAGCCGTTAGGTTTGAACAATGAATGTAACTTAGCAGTGTTTTTGGAACAGTGACTGCTCTCTAATTGGGGGTATGTAAATACTCCAATTTTTTGCAAGGTATAGTGTGACCCAAAATTACAAAAAGAAACCCCCCTCCCCATGTGAACTGCATCTGTGTGCGATTCCTGGCGATACTGATGACAACTCAGTTGGATTTTCACTGAGTCGACAATTAAAGTACAATGATGTGTACACATACCCGATTTCCCTATCACCATCCTTCCCCCCCCCCCCCCTTTTCTTTTTCTATACCATACTTGTGGGTTTTTTTTTTCTTTTTCTATTTCTTTCCTTTTCATTTATGTTTGTTTCTAGTATGTGTGATAGTTTTTATTGGCAATGTCAGATGCACACTTCTATTGAGTGTTTTAGGGTTAATGTTGTTCAAGGGGGCAGTCCGTGTGGATCACATGATAGCCAATTAGATACAATGCTTCACTATTTAGCTTCATGTCCTTCATTATGTCTCTAGCTCTGAAGAAAATCGGTCAGCCGATTGAAACGCGTCAGCTAGACGCCCCCATTCTTTGACAGCCACCACCTGGATTGTACTAACCACTCCCCACTTTATTCATAGTGCGTTTTTTGCTCCCCTCAGCACATGCTGCTTGAAGAACTTTTTTCAGGATGTATGCTAACACTGAGTAACACAAGCCTTCCTGTTTCTCCACGCCCTTCCCAGCTGTGATCCTGTCTGAGACTTCACAACCTCACAACCTACACATCCAGCCGAGCCAGCTTGCGGGGTGTCTCGGTTTAGCTGCATACAGCTAGTGTTGTCTACTGTGTAACGCCGTACGGCTGTGGTGCCTGGCGATATTGACACAACACTAGGAGATCAGCTACCAGGACCCCACAACTTCAGTCCTCTCCAAGTGCAGCTCATCACGGATCTTGGGATCAGACTGGAACGGCCCCCACACTGAAGGAAACTTTCTGCACGCTATAGCCGGCTATTGCTATCTCTCAGATCAGCTGTTCTTCCTCCCTCCTCCTCCACACTGCTCTAGCAGAGAAGGCAGAAGACGGAAGGTACGTGACAGGCTATACTGCATCTGCTCTATACAAGCCGCTCTCCCCACTTTGATTTTGACTTCTACATTACACGGATAGCACGGCAACTGACAGTACTGCTATCATTGGATCCTTCACAGGAACTATCTTATGAACTTTATTTCTTTGGTTCCCAGGGAACTTTCATTCCAGTATTTAGGAACGGCAGGCATAACACAGGTTGACTGTATCAGTGATTTAAATTCTGTCATCCAGCATTGCATATAATTTTCGTTTTATTACCTCACTGTTGTCCTTCATTGGTAGGGATGAGCCGAACACCCCCCCTGTTCGGTTCGCACCAGAACATGCGAACAGGAAAAAAGTTCGTTCGAACATGCGAACACCGTTAAAGTCTATGGGACACGAACATGAATAATCAAAAGTGCTAATTTTAAAGGCTTATATGCAAGTTATTGTCATAAAAAGTGTTTGGGGACCTGGGTCCTGCCCCAGGGGACATGGATCAATGCAAAAAAAAGTTTTAAAAACGGCCGTTTTTTCAGGAGCAGTGATTTTAATAATGCTTAAAGTCAAACAATAAAAGTGTAATATCCCTTTAAATTTCGTACCTGGGGGGTGTCTATAGTATGCCTGTAAAGGGGCGCATGTTTCCTGTGTTTAGAACAGTCTGACAGCAAAATGACATTTTGAAGGAAAAAACTCATTTAAAACTACCCGCGGCTATTGCATTGCCGACAATACACATAGAAGTTCATTGATAAAAACGGCATGGGAATTCCCCAAAGGGGAACCCCGAACCAAAATTAAAAAAAAAAAATGACGTGGGAGTCCTCCTAAATTCCATACCAGGCCCTTCAGGTCTGGTATGGATATTAAGGGGAACCCCGGCCAAAATTAAAAAAAAAAACGGCGTGGGGTCCCCCCAAAAATCCATACCAGACCCTTATCCGAGCACGCAACCTGGCAGGCCGCAGGAAAAGAGGGGGGGGACGAGAGTGCGGCCCCCCCTCCCTCCTGAACTGTACCAGGCCACATGCCCTCAACATTGGGAGGGTGCTTTGGGGTAGCCCCCCAAAACACCTTGTCCCCATGTTGATGAGGACAAGGGCCTCATCCCCACAACCCTGGCCGGTGGTTGTGGGGGTCTGCGGGCGGGGGGCTTATCGGAATCTGGAAGCCCCCTTTAACAAGGTGACCCCCAGATCCCGGCCCCCCCCCTGTGTGAAATGGTAAGGGGGTACATAAGTACCCCTACCATTTCACGAAAAAAGTGTCAAAAATGTTAAAAATGACAAGAGACAGTTTTTGACAATTCCTTTATTTAAATGCTTCTTCTTTCTTCTATCTTCCTTCATCTTCTGGTTCTTCTGGCTCTTCTGGTTCTTCTGGTTCTTCCTCCGGCGTTCTCGTCCAGCATCTCCTCCGCGGCGTCTTCTGTCTTCTTCTCCTCGGGCCGCTCCGCACCCATGGCATGGGGGGGAGGCTCCCGCTCTTCTCTTCTTCTCTTCTTCTCTTCTTCTCTTCTTCTCTTCTTCATTTTCTTCTCCGGGCCGCTCCGCAATCCATGCTGGCATGGAGGGAGGCTCCCGCTGTGTGACGGCGCTCCTCGTCTGACAGTTCTTAAATAACGGGGGGCGGGGCCACCCGGTGACCCCGCCCCCCTCTGACGCACGGTGACTTGACGGGACTTCCCTGTGGCATTCCCCGTGACGTCACAGGGAAGTCCCGTCAAGTCACCGTGCGTCAGAGGGGGCGGGGTCACCGGGTGGCCCCGCCCCCCCGTTATTTAAGAACTGTCAGACGAGGAGCGCCGTCACACAGCGGGAGCCTCCCTCCATGCCAGCATGGATTGCGGAGCGGCCCGGAGAAGAAAATGAAGAAGAGAAGAAGAGAAGAAAAGAAGAAGAGAAGAAGAGAAGAGCGGGAGCCTCCCCCCATGCCATGGGTGCGGAGCGGCCCGAGGAGAAGAAGATAGAAGACGCCGCGGAGGAGATGCTGGACGAGAACGCCGGAGGAAGAACCAGAAGAGCCAGAAGAGCCAGAAGAGCCAGAAGAGCCAGAAGAACCAGAAGATGAAGGAAGATAGAAGAAGCATTTAAATAAAGGAATTGTCAAAAACTGTCTCTTGTCATTTTTAACATTTTTGACACTTTTTTCGTGAAATGGTAGGGGTACACCCCCTTACCATTTCACACAGGGGGGGGGCCGGGATCTGGGGGTCACCTTGTTAAAGGGGGCTTCCAGATTCCGATAAGCCCCCCGCCCGCAGACCCCCACAACCACCGGCCAGGGTTGTGGGGATGAGGCCCTTGTCCTCATCAACATGGGGACAAGGTGTTTTGGGGGGCTACCCCAAAGCACCCTCCCAATGTTGAGGGCATGTGGCCTGGTACGGTTCAGGAGGGAGGGGGGGCCGCACTCTCGTCCCCCCCTCTTTTCCTGCGGCCTGCCAGGTTGCGTGCTCGGATAAGGGTCTGGTATGGATTTTTGGGGGGACCCCACGCCGTTTTTTCTTTTTTTTTTTTTGGCGCGGGGTTCCCCTTAAAATCCATACCAGACCTGAAGGGTCTGGTATGGAATTTAGGGGGAACCCCACGTCATTTTTTTTTTTTAATTTTGGCCGGGGTTCCCCTTAATATCCATACCAGACCTGAAGGGCCTGGTATGGAATTTAGGGGGACCCCCACGTCATTTTTTTTTTTAAATTTTGGTTCGGGGTTCCCCTTTGGGGAATTCCCATGCCGTTTTTATCAATGAACTTCTATGTGTATTGTCGGCAATGCAATAGCCGCGGGTAGTTTTAAATTAGTTTTTTCCTTCAAAATGTCATTTTGCTGTCAGACTGTTCTAAACACAGGAAACATGCGCCCCTTTACAGGCACACTATAGACACCCCCCAGGTACGAAATTTAAAGGGATATTACACTTTTATTGATTGACTTTAAGCATTATTAAAATCACTGCTCCTGAAAAAACGGACGTTTTTAAAACTTTTTTTTGCATTGATCCATGTCCCCTGGGGCAGGACCCAGGTCCCCAAACACTTTTTATGACAATAACTTGCATATTAGCCTTTAAAATTAGCACTTTTGATTTCTCCCATAGACTTTTAAAGGGTGTTCCGCGGCATTCGAATTTGCCGCGAACACCCCAAATTGTTCGCTGTTCGGTGAACTTGCGAACAGCCAATGTTCGAGTCGAACATGAGTTCGACTCGAACTCGAAGCTCATCCCTATTCATTGGTTTGCATACTGTTCCCTGGAGCAGGTTTAGCAGGACACAGGGTATTTATTTATTATATGGGGATATATACATGTACGTAGGGGGTACCAGGTGGTGTATCTGTCCTTTTGCACTGTCACTTTTTCAGTGGTGGAGGTTGGTTCTACTTTTTACTATGTGGGTGGAAACATTTTTATGCTAATATGACAATAAATTGTTTCTATTTGAATGAATTTATGGCCAGTGTGTTCCTCATTGACTGACCCTGTCCTCTGAGCCCATTGGTCTCCCCCCTTTTTTTCATATATGCCATGGTCTATAGGAACACCCCTGCTCTATATAGTTATTGATTACAGGTATTTGGCTTTTATTCCAGTTATTGATCTGTGATTGGATGTGATACTGCATCCACATACATTACCCAATCTGGAATACTTTATTCATAGGCATTACCCCTGTCCTCCTTCTTTGGTTTTTTCCTTGGTCCAAACATCGCCTGTTCATCAAACACCCAAATTTTATGGGGTGCTCGGGGGGATGTTTGCCCGCCACGTGCCCCAAAATGCACTGCGCGCTTCACAGTGCATTCTAGGGCCCTAATTGGCTGAAGCCTTGCACCTGTGCCAATTAGAGCACAGAGCTCTGATTGGATAAAGTGATGATGACTTTGTCCAATCATGGCTCAGTGCTCATAGTCCCCCCCACACACTATAAAAGGTTCCTTCCCATAGGAAGCTTTTGTGGTGTGTTGTTGGAGTGGAGATTGATAGAGCAGGGCTCAGTTTGCTACTAGTGACTCCGAGCTAGTGTGTTCACTTATAGTGACTCTGAGTGTAGAGTGTTAGTGTAGTGTTAGTACAGGCAGTCCCCGAGTTAGGGACTGCAGGTTTGTTCTTAAGTCGAATATGTTTGTAAGTCAGAAGCGCATGCACAGAGCGGCAGAGACGTAGTTTTCGATGTTTTCCAATGTTCTGTCAAGTAGCCGCGCATGCGCAGACGTTGTTTTCCAATGTTTTCTGATGTTTTCCGATGTCTTCCTATGTGCCTGCCATCGAAAAGTGGCCGCGCATGCGCAGAAAGGCAGAGACATTACACCACCTCCCGTTCGTAAGTAGGAGTCGTTTGCAAGTCGGATGTTCCTAACTCGGGGACTGCCTGTATAGTGTGAGTATAGCGTGTCAGTATAGTGTAGTGTGTCATTATAGTGTAGTGTTATGTAGTGTTTAACACAGCATTATATAACATTTAAGGCTGTATACAGTACTGCATACCCTTTTTGTTTTTTGGTTGCTGGAAGTTTATTTTTTTTTGGGGTTTTTTTTGGTCTTTTTTGTCCCCTGCCTGTTACCTGTTTTTTAAATTGTCAGCCGCAGTTTTTCTAACTGCTACGCTGGTGTTCCCCCTTTTTGTTTTATTTTTTTTTTTTATTTCAATGTTTTTATTGAAAAAAGAAGGTAACAAAGTACAAAATAGCCAGTCACATAGGCAGATTAATGTTAAATCATCAAAACAGTATATTCTAATACGGAAATAATTAAAATAGATTCATATTACTTGCTCTCCACCTACTATGGTAACATAACATAAAAAATGCAGCAAACATCCAGATATCGGTGGAATTTAACCATAACCTCTCGGTTATGAACTGGATAATTCCTGTGTGAGGAAATGGCACAGATCCAGAGTCCCGGGAAGTCCCGGACACAGACTTTGGGACAATTCCAGGTCTCATAGTCATAGAGGATCATAAATAGGATCGTCTGTATTGTGTCAGAATTTCCGGAGATGTGAGAATAAGAAAAAAAAAACAAAAAGAAGGGAGAAGAGGAGGGAAGAAAGAAAGAAACGAAAGAAGAAAAGTGAAATGGGAAGGGAGAGAAAGGGTCGTCCTGGAGTTTGCTATGGAGTAGAAATATAGTCAATCCATGGGTCCCATATCTTATTAAATTTCTTGACTTTATTACTGAGAATGTGAGTGAGTTTATCATTGATCATAACCCAATTAAGTTTATTCTTAACCTAGTCAAGAGGGATAACCGACCGTTTCCAGTGTCTTGCAATTGTAATTCTTGCTGCCAATAATATATATTTAATCAGCTTTACTGATTGTTTGGGTGTTTCATCAGGCAATTTATGAAAAAGGGCAACTTCAGGAGATCTGCGAATGTTTAGCCCGTCGCTGAGTTGATCAAATTAAAAATTTGAATCCAAAATCTGGTCACGAGGGGGCACCGCCACCAAGTGTGGTACATCGTCCCCTACTGACCACAGCATTGGAAACAGTTTGGTGAAGTATAAGGATGCATTTTAGCTACTCTGGTGGGTACCAGGTACCAACGTAGAAGCGTTTTGTAGTTAGCCTCTATCAGAGTAGTACTGATTGAGACTTTGGATAGCTGAAAAGCAAGATCCTGCCATTCAGTGAGGTCAAAAGTTAGATTCAAATCCCTTTCCCATTGTACCATATATGCAAGTTTTGAATCTGGTTCAGTGAGGGAAGTATATATCGCGGAGATCCGACCCCTCTGAAAGCTTCTGGCTTGACAAGTTAATTCAAATGTTGTAAGTGTAAGGGGGCCTACTACTTGGTTAAGCTTAGATCTGGCAAACGATGCAATTTGGTTATACTGAAATATTTCACTAGGGGGCATTAGAAACTCATCTTTAAAATATTGTATCGTGTGTAATTGATCCCCGTTCAGGAAGTCACCAATTCTAAGTAGCCCTTTATTGAGCCACCATTGAAACATTTGTGGGGTCAAACCAGGTGAAAACTCCGGATTGCAGAAATGTTTTATTTTTTTATAGATTTTACATTTCTGTCAGTATCAGTCCTCAATTTAGAGCGCACCAAACATCACTTTTCATTCAATAAAGTGCATCCAATCACACATTTTCCAGTTTCTATTAAATGTGGGTAACAAGCACCCCCATCATGTCTGGGAGGCCAACAAAGAGAGGCAGACGTTCCCATGTCACTATGAGGGGGCCAGCAGCGTCTGTGTCCACAGGCAAAGGTGGACATGGTCCGTCCTCAGGCAGGGCATCATTTCCTCTGTTTAGTAATGTTGCCCATGCTATCCAGGCACAGCATGCAGTTGAGGTGGTGGACTGGCTTAATAAACCACCCTCATCCACTATTACCCAAGCTGACACTTGTGCGCAGTCCACCGCAGCTACCAGAGCAGCTTATTCTGCCTCCTTGTCCACAGCTTCTCCTGCCATTGCCCCAGCACCACGCATGGAAAAGTCAGCTGAATTATTTGAACTCAGCATCAGCCAATTGTGTTTTGAGGATGCACAGACATTACTTGATTCTGATGTTTGTTCTGAGGTAGAGAAAGGGAGTATTATGAGCCTACAGAGAGGGGAGAACAATAAATTGGCAGTCATGTTCCCCCAGCCACATCGCATTGCCAAATTGGCTCCAGTGATGATGAGGATGGAGGAGATGATGATGATGAGGTCATTGACGCGACTTGGGTGCTGGATAGAGCAGAGGAGGAAAGTGAGAGGGAGAAACAACCCCAACAAGGCAGGATGCCTTTCAAAGGCAGCCACCACGGAAGAGTAGAGAGCAGCCACACTATTCCATTACATTGTGGAGCTGTTATCTCCTGGCCCAATTCCCACAGCACAGCTGTGTGAGCCTTTTTAGCACATACAGTCTATCACACTGTTGCATTTTGCAATCTCGTAAGAAACAAAGAAAGGAGGCGCCTCTGGGTGCAGACTTAAAAACAATTTCAATAAAAAGAGCAGCAACAGAGATTGCACTCACATTTGTGTTGAGTTAAAAAGGCATATGAGAGTCCCAGATGTAACTGGAGGGGTCCGTGAGGTCGATCATCCCTGCCATGGATGTGTAATCAGACTGGTCTTTCAGATGCACTGTATCCACCGGCCGGCAATGATGGAGGAATACCTGAATGAGGCTTGGAAGGCAAACAGCAATCCAGGTGAGGGGAGATGACATCACACACATGCGACGCATTTCCTGAGTCAGCAGCCGTGAATGGCATGATGGCTGCACTCCTTTGACAAAGGAGTGCAGCCGTCATGCCATTCAGGGCTTGCTGACTCAGGAAACGTGTCGCATGTGTGTGATGTCATCACCCCTCGCCTGGATTGCTGTTTGCCTTCCAAGCCTCATTCTGGTATTCCTCCATCATTGTCAAAGGAGTGCATTTCGCCCCTCGTCTGGATTGCTGCTTGCCTTCCAAGCCTCATTCTGGTATTTCTCCATCATTGCCGGCCAGTGGACACAGTGCATCTGAAAGACCAGTCTGATTACACATCCATGATCGACCTCACGGACCCCTCCAGTTACATCTGGGACTCTCATATGCCTTTTTAACTCAACACAAATGTGAGTGCAATCTCTGTTGCTGCTCTTTTTATTAAAATTGTTTTTAAGTCTGCACCCAGAGGCGCCTCCTTTCTTTGTTTCTTACAGTGCTTTTTGGGAATATGGCTTCCATCCCCATTGGAAGGCTGCCATGAATGTGGGCTTTATACCTCATCATCGACTTTATGCACACCATCATGGACTACTATTATCTTTTCTTATCCCTTGTTCCAGTTCATCATTTATATGCATAATATTGTCATTTATGTGGATTATTGCTTTTACACCAAACACTTGTTATATTCAATTTGCAATCTCTGCCGGAAGCAGATCAAGCATGGCGAAAACACCAGCCATTTAGGTACCATATTCTTGACAAGGCATTTAACCTCCTACCACTCAGCTCGTTGGCAAGAGCACCTGAAAGCCACACACAAGGGACATAATTCTTCCTCTCCTCACATTTCATGTCTACCCCGCAATATCTCATGACCTCTTAGCAGCCTCCACTGACGGGGATAATGGTATATAGCAAAGGGTGTTGCAGGTCCTTGCAACACACATGCCAGCATCAACCACCAGCTGTAGAGTATAGCAGGCACATTTCTCTGCCCCACCGAAAATAAAAATACACTCCCTACCACCCACATACCCAGTCTAAATTCCAGCTTATCCAAATAAAGAAAGCTTTCAGGGAAAATCAATTTAAATTACATTTTTTTCTTTATAAATGTCAGTTTTGCTGCAGCAGGTTCTATACATGGTACAGATGCGCCACTTTACAGGCAGAGTTAGGGAACCCCCAGTCACTATATTTAAAGTTTTTTTTTTATTATTATTGTTTCACTTTAAGCATCAGTAAATCACTGCTCATTTAAAAATGATATTTTTTACAAACATTTTTCTCATTGATACATATCGCCCAGGGCAGTACCCGGAACCCCATACTCTTTGTATGCCCAATAACTGGCAAATAAGCTTTCAAAATGGGCACGTTTGATTTTTCCAGTTCGGGTCCCATAGACTTCAATAGACAGGCACTATATTTAACCACTTGAGCCCCGGACCATTATGCTGCCTAAGGACCAGAGGTCTTTTTCCAATTTGGCACTGCGTCGCTTTAACTGCTAATTGCGCGGTTATGCAATGCTGTACCCAAACGAAATTTGCGTCCTTTTCTTCCCACAAATAGAGCTTTCTTTTGATGGTATTTGATCACTTCTGCAGTTTTTATTTTTTGCGCTATAAACGGAAAAAGACCGAAAATTTTGAAAAAAAATGATATTTTCTACTTTTTGTTATAAAAAAAATCCAATAAACTCAATTTTAGTCATACATTTAGGCCAAAATGTATTCGGCCACATGTCTTTGGTAAAAAAAATGTCAATAAGCGTATATTTATTGGTTTGCGCAAAAGTTATAGCGTCTACAAACTAGGGTACATTTTCTGGAATTTACACAGCTTTTAGTTTATGACTGCCTATGTCATTTCTTGAGGTGCTAAAATGGCAGGGCAGTACAAAACCCCCCCAAATGACCCCATTTTGGAAAGTAGACACCCCAAGGAAATTGCTGATAGGCATGTTGAACCCATTGAATATTTATTTTTTTTGTCCCAAGTGATTGAATAATGACAAAAAAAAAAAAAATATTTACAAAAAGTTGTCACTAAATGATATATTGCTCACACAGGCCATGGGCCTATGTGGAATTGCACCCCAAAATATATTCAGCTACTTCTCCTGAGTACGGGGATACCACATGTGTGGGACTTTTTGGGAGCCTAGCCGCGTATGGGACCCCGAAAACCAATCACCGCCTTCAGGATTTCTAAGGGTGTAACTTTTTGATTTCACTCTTCACTGCCTATCACAGTTTCGGAGGCCATGGAATGCCCAGGTGGCACAACCCCCCCCCAAATGACCCCATTTTGGAAAGTAGACACCCCAAGCTATTTGCTGAGAGGCATATTGAGTCCATGGAATATTTTATATTTTGACACAAGTTGCGGGAAAGTGACACTTTTTTTTTTTTTTTTTTTTTTTTTTGCACAAAGTTGTCACTAAATGATATATTGCTCACACAGGCCATGGGCCTATGTGGAATTGCACCCCAAAATACATTTAGCTGCTTCTCCTGAGTATGGGGATACCACATGTGTGGGACTTTTTGGGAGCCTAGCCCCGTACGGGGCCCCGAAAACCAATCACCGCCTTCAGCGTTTTTAAGGGCGTGAATTTTTGATTTTACTCTTCACTGCCTAACACCGTTTCGGAGGCCATGGAATGCCCAGGTGGCACAAACCCCCCCCAAATGACCCCATTTTGGAAAGTAGACACCCCAAGCTATTTGCTGAGAGGCATGGTGAGTATTTTGCAGCTCTCATTTGTTTTTGAAAATGAAGAAAGACAAGAAAAAACTTTTTTTTTTTTTCTTTTTTCAAATTTCAAAACTTTGTGACAAAAAGTGAGGTCTGCAAAATACTCACTATACCTCTCAGCAAATAGCTTGGGGTGTCTACTTTCCAAAATGGGGTCATTTGGGGGGGTTTTGTGCCACCTGGGCATTCCATGGCCTCCGAAACTGTGATAGGCAGTGAAGAGTGAAATCAAAAATTCACGCCCCTTAGAAAGCCTGAAGGCGGTGCTTGGTTTTCGGGGTCCCGTACACGGCTAGGCTCCCAAAAAGTCTCACACATGTGGTATCCCCGTACTCAGGAGAAGCAGCAGAATGTATTTTGGGGTGTAATTTCACATATTCCCATGGCATGTTTGAGCAATATATCATTTAGTGACAACTTTGTGCAAAAAAAAAAAAAAAAAAAAAAAAATTTGTCTCTTTCCCGCAACTTGTGTCGCAATATAAAATATTCCATGGACTCGACATGCCTCTCAGCAAATAGCTTGGGGTGTCTACTTTCCAAAATGGGGTCATTTGGGGGGGTTTTGAACTGTCCTGGCATTTTATGCACAACATTTAGAAGCTTATGTCACACATCACCCACTCTTCTAACCACTTGAAGACAAAGCCCTTTCTGACACTTATTTTTTACATGAAAAAGTTTTTTTTTTTTTGCAAGAAAATTACTTTGAACCCCCAAACATTATATATTTTTTTAAAGCAAATGCCCTACAGATTAAAATGGTGGGTGTTTCATTTTTTTTTTTCACACAGTATTTGCGCAGCGATTTTTCAAACGCATTTTTTGGGGAAAAAACACACTTTTTTAAATTTTAATGCACTAAAACACACTATATTGCCCAAATGTTTGATGAAATAAAAAAGATGATCTTAGACCGAGTACATGGATACCAAACATGACATGCTTTACAATTGCGCACAAACGTGCAGTGGCAACAAAATAAATACATTTTTAAAAGCCTTTAAAAGCCTTTACAGGTTACCACTTTAGATCTACAGAGGAGGTCTACTGCAAAAATTACTGCCCTCGATCTGACCTTCGCGGCGATACCTCACATGCATGGTGCAATTGCTGTTTACGTTTGACGACAGACCGCCGCTTGCGTTCGCCTTAGCGCAAGAGCAGGGGGCGACAGGGGTGCTTTTTTTTTTTTTTTTTTTTTTCTTTATTATTTTTTTGCTTTTTTATCTTATTTTTAAACTGTTCCTTTCATTTTTTTTTTTTTTAAATAATTTTTATTGTTATCTCGGGGAATGTAAATATCCCCTATGATAGCAATAGGTAGTGACAGGTACTCTTTTTTGAAAAAATTGGGGTCTATTAGACCCTAGATCTCTCCTCTGCCCTCAAAGCATCTGACCACACCAAGATCGGTGTGATAAAATGCTTCCCCAATTTCCCAATGGCGCTATTTACATCCGGCGAAATCTAAGTCATAAAATGCTCGTAGCTTCCGGTTTCTTAGGCCATAGAGATGTTTGGAGCCACTCTTGTCTCTGATCAGCTCTATGGTCAGCTGGCTGAATCACCGGCTGCATTCTCAGGTTCCGTGTTGAGACAGGAGAGCCAGAGAAAAACACGGAAGACGGTGGGGGGGGGGGGGGCATTCCCTCCCACGGCTTGTAAAGGCAGTCTAGAGGCTAATTAGCCGCTAGGATTGCTTTTACATGAAAGCCGACCGCTGGCTGAAAAGAATGATACCAAGATGATACCTAAACCTGCAGGCATCATTCTGGTATAACCACTCAAAGTTGTGAATGGCGTACCTGAAGACAAAAAAATGGTTAACAATAAAGCACAGTAAACAATAAAGTATAAATAATTACATACCTGAAAAACAAACATGATAAAACATAATAACAATAACAATAACAATAACAACACTGCAGAATAGAATACAGTAAAAAAAGAGCAGAACAATAGAGAGAGAGAATAGAGAGAGAGAACAATAAAACGACAACTATTTTTTTTTATTTTATATATATTTTTTTTTTTTTTACACTTTTTTTGTAACTAACTTTTATAACTGTAACCGGTTCCAGGTTCGGGTCTCTCAAAATGCGATGGCATCTTGGGAGACCCTGTGAAAGTGTGCCTAGTCTGTGCAATGCTGTACCCTACGCTAATACTCAACTAGTGTATGGTAGCGTTCAAAACATTCACCAATGCAAAGACCAGGATTGTCAGGACAGAAGGGACAATAATAGCGGGTGTCACGCCTATATCCGCGTTTGCTGCAGACACAACATCTTTTTGGGGGGGGTTCGTTGGGTAGGGGTACTCGGGAGCACATAAAAATGCCTCTCATGCAGCCGACTGCATTTCGTTGGGGGATGTGAATGGGGGAAGTACGGGCGCTGCAGAAGTGGTGGGTTCCCAATTAGGATTGGCGAATGCAGCAGGAAGGGCACTATGGGCACGACGGGCCTGTGTTTGTCTTTTTGGTGGCAGCGGGACACTACTTGTGCTTGTCACCTCACCAGCTTGAACTGCACTTATGGGACTCGCCACGTCACCAAGTGTTACTGCAGTGCTGGTTTGACTACGACCGGGGTGTACTAGGCCGCTGGTGCTTGCCAGTTCAATAAAAAGCTTCCAAAAAAACTGTTAGCGATCGCAGGGATCAGGCCTGACTCTGCGAACGCTGCAGTAATGCGTTTAGTGTTTTGTAAGTGACAGTGATCGATCGATACTGCACTTGGGTGGGCTGGACTGGGCCGGGCGGAGGGGCAAAACGCAGGTGCTAGCAGGTATCTGGGTTGATCCCGCTAACACTGCGTTTTTGGGAACCCTAAACTGCTGGGGACGCTAGTATAGATCTGATCTGATCGGATCAGATATTGATCCGTTCAGATACTATACCACTAAAGGAGGCGTATGCTGCGTGCGTGGGTGTTAGCGGTACTGGCGCTAACCTGACGCTGCCTGGGGCCGGTGCTTGCTAGTTCACCAAAATGCTACCAAAAAAACTGTTAGCGATCGCAGGGATCAGGCCTGACTCTGCGAACGCTGCAGTTATGCGTTTAGTGCCTTGTAAGTGTCAGTGATCGATCGATACTGCACTTGGGTGGGCTGGGCTGGGCCGGGCGGAGGGGCACAACGCAGGTGCTAGCAGGTATCTGGGCTGATCCCGCTAACACTGCGTTTTTGGGAACCCTAAACTGCTGGGGACGCTAGTATAGATCTGATCGGATCAGATATTGATCCGATCAGATACTATACCACTAAGGGAGGTGTACGGTGCGTGCGTGGGTGTTAGCGGTACTGGCGCTAACCTGACGCTGCCTGGTGCTTGCTTGCCAGTTCACCAAAATGCTACCAAAAAAACTGTTAGCGATCGCAGGGATCAGGCCTGACTCTGCGAACGCTGCAGTTATGCGTTTAGTGTTTTGTAAGTGACAGTGATCGATCGATACTGCACTTGGGTGGACTGGGCGGAGGGGCAAAACGCAGGTGCTAGCGGGTATCTGGGCTGATCCCGCTAACACTGTGTTTTTGGGAACCCTAAACTGCTGGGGACGCTAGTATAGATCTGATCAGATCAGATATTGATCCGATCAGATACTATACCACTAAGGGAGGCGCATGCTGCGTGCGTGGGTGTTAGCGGTACTGGCGCTAATCTGACGCTGCCTGGGGCGACGCATATCACCGCCGGGCGATCAGGGGGCTAAACCTTTATTAGGTAATAAACGGCGGGTGCCCTGACACTATAAAAAATAAACGAACTAACCTGCGTCACCCATAACGGTTATACGGTGATCAGTGGTGAAAGGGTTAACTAGGGGGCAATCAAGGGGTTAAAACATTTATTAGGTAGTATATGGGGGTCCCTGTCACTATAAAGCGCTGACGGCGAACCTAAATATTTACCTCACTAACTAGCGTCACCAGCGACACTAATACAGCGATCAGAAAAATGATCGCTTAGCAACACTGGTGACAGGGGGTGATCAAGGGGTTAAAACTTTATTAGGGGGGGTTAGGGGGGTACCCTAGACCTAAAGGGGGGTAATATTCACTGTCCCAACACTGTAACTGTCACAAACTGACACTATGCAGTAATCAGAAAAAAAAAAAAAAAAAAAAAAAAAAAACCTGCTGGTGTCAGTTTGTGACAGGGGGGGGGGGGTGATTGGGGGGGGATCGGGGGGCGATCGGGGGGGGGATCGGGGTGTTTTGTATGCCTGGCATGTTCTACTGTGTGTGTAGTGTGTTGTGCACTCACATTGATGTCTTCTCCCCTCGGCGCTGGAACGGAAAATACCGAGCCGAGGGGAGATGACATCATTTCCTTTGCTGCTGTTTAGCATACAGCAGCAAAGGAGTGTTCCCATTGGCCGGCGGCGATCGCGAGGGGGGGGCCACGAACGGATGGCCTCCCCCTCATCTCGGATCGCCGGGGAACAGAACGGGACCGCTTCGGGCACCGGGGGGGGGTCCGATCGGACCCCCCACCCGCGAGAGGCAAATCACGTACATGTACGTGATTTTGCCTGCCCGTGCCGCCTTGCCGACGTAAATCGGCGTTAGGCGGTCCTTAAGTGGTTAAAGGAATTTTTAATTTTTATTGTTTCACTTTAAGCATCATTAAAATCAATGCTCCTTTAAAAACGATTTTTTAAAAAGAAAAAAAAGTTTGCATTGGTACAGTACATGTCCCCCAGGGCAGTACCCGGGCCCCCATACCCTTTTTATGGCCAATAACTGGGCAAAAGTGGGCATTTTTGATTTTTCAAGTTCGGGTCCCATAGACTTTAATAGTGTTCACAGTTTGGGTCCGAACTTTTGCGATGTTTGAGAGTTCTGGGCAAACCAACGGACTATATAATTAGTTCACATATAGTGTATATAAACACAAATGTACTTTTGTGGCACCTATGATTGAGATTTAGCATAAGTTTTTCACAATAAGTGCACAGATATGTTTTTGTTATTTTTTGTTCCTGTTGCTATAATTCAGATTGCACTTTAAATTGTTTGGTAGCGCAGCACTTTTTGGTATTGCACTTTTAGAAACGTTGGTAGCTTTGTGTGCTGCAGCTTCCTCTTTGTTTTGTTTTATTTCTTATTAATATAAAGAGGTGAGTGTGAGGAGTTTTGCTTTTTAACCAGTTACCAACCCCCCCATAACCGAATGACGGCTACAGGGCGATTGGATAACTCTGGGAGGGCATACAGTGATGTTATCCCGGAAAACCGTTCCCGCGCGCCCCCCGGGGTATGCACACGGGAACATCTGTGTTCACCAGGTTCACGGGACCCGGCGCAACACAGATCACGGTAAAGGGCCAATAACAGCGGCCCTTTACCACGTGATTGCTACGTCCAATGACGGAGCGATCACAAATGTAAACAATGCTGGGTCATCAGGAGTTCATCACTCTCCTCTCCTCACACCAATGCAGCGTGAGAGGAGAGGGGAGCTTTACGGTGCCTGTGAATCAGATCTGTGAAATCTGTGAGTTTTTTATATATATATCTATATATATATATATATCAGTGCCCAGCAGGGCCCAGCAGTGCCACAACAGTGTCATCTGTGCCACAACAGTGTCATCTGTGCCACATCTGTGCCATCTGTGCCACATCTGTGCCCTCTGTACCACCTATGCTACCTCTGTGCCACCTCTGTGCCACCAGAGCCACACCAGTGCCACCAGAGCCACACCAGTGTCACTACAGTGCATACCAGTGCCACTACAGTGCACACTAGTGCCACACCAGTGCAAAATCAGTGCCACCTGTGCCCATCAGTTCCACCTGTGCTCATCAGTGCTCATCTGCGCCACTGCAGTGCCACATCAGTGCCGCCTGTGCCCACCAGTGCTGCCTGTGCCCACCAGTGCCACCTCTGTACCACCAGAGCCACACCAGTGCAACCAGAGCCATACCAGTGCCACTACAGTGCACACCAGTGCCACACCAGTGCCACCTGTGCCCATCAGTGCCACCCATTCCCATCAGTGCCCACCAGTGCCACCTGTGCCCACCAGTGCTGCCTGTGCCACCTCTGTGCCACCAGAGCCACACCAGTACAACCAGACCCACACCAGTGCCACACCAGTGCCACCTGTGCCCATCAATGCCAACTGTGCCCATCAGTGCTCATCTGCGCAACTGCAGTGCCACATCAGCCTCACCAGCCACCAGTATGGCAAAAAAATATTTTATGACCGAGGAGGCCTACCAGCATCTAAGCATGACCAATGTGAGCAGCGGGGAGCTCTCTGAGTCTCAGTCCGATTCAGACTATGAACCCGTGACAAGCAGTGGGTCTGATACAGAATCGGAAGAGGAACATGTGCCCGTGAAAAGAAGGCATTCTGGCGTGGAGCAGCAGCCTACTACCAGCAGCGCAGGGCCATCCACCTCAAGCGCAGTGCCATCCACCTCGAGAACAGTGCCGTCCACCTCAAGCGCAGTCCCACTGCAACAAAGCCCAGGCACCAGTAGGGTGTCATCTCAGCCCCAAAGGGATAGCAGCCATGCCAGCCTTCCCTATGCCCTTCAAAACCCGCTGTGGCTTCCCCCTAATTCCAGAGCAACAAATATCCCCCTTTTACCACCCAGCCAGGTGTCCAGGTAAACACCAATGATTTTGTCATGCTTGACCTTTTCATTTGATTTTCTCCGAAGACATACTATCGTCCATTGTGGCCCAGTGCAACCTCTATGCACAGCAGTACATAGTAAGCAACCCTGGCTCTAGTTATGCCCGTCCCTTTGAGTGGAGAGAGCTTACCATAAAGAAATTCAAAATTTTCTTAGGCCTAACTTTTACTATGTAATTGAATAAAGTATAATGACTGCGCTTAGGACAAAATGTAGGTATGCAGCCCCCCTAAAGAAGCTCCCTAGAGGTGCTTCAGTGATAAATATGTTTGTGAGTGGGGTGATGGCGCTCCCTAACCTTGGTTAGGCAGATAAGTGGCAGAAAATGACAGTAGTAATAGAGACCAGGAACTAGCTCCTCGGTGGACACCCCCACCGGACCAGGTTATGTAAATAGATACTAGACACCAGTGAGGTCACACCACTCAGGGTGTCAGCTGGGGTAGTCTGAGACCTAAGCGAAGTTCTACCCAAAAGTGGAACTTCCACTTATATCACCCCGGGAAGTCCATCCACTACGGTGACAGGGAGATCATAGAGGCTACGCTTTCATGCGAAATACCCCTCTGGGGTGAATGGCTCTGGTGAGTGGGGAACCTTGAGGGGGAGCACCAAGTCACCAAGGACATTGAATACACTTAAGTCACGTTTTTGAGATTTTATTTTCACCGTGTTGAAGACGCCTGCATAATCACGGACTGGATGTATATGAAACACTTCACTAACAGATCAAGTTTCCAAATCAATTGATGTTTAAACAATTTTTTGCACTCTGATCTTTTGTTCACTAATTTTTGGTTCACTGATTATGTTTATGGACTTATAATGTGGTAGATATGTTACCTCTTTATGTTAAGGGTATCACTATTTGAACTGCACTTATATGAAAGGTTTAATTTAGGCAATATGTACGGTGTTACATGCGATGCATTTTAATCAGGGCTAGTCACACATATTAGGGGAGGAGATTGCATGCATACTAGTTTTTGGTCACATGCACAATCCCGCAGCTAGTGGGATATTCCATTATTATTTTTTAATATTTATTTACATCTTTATTTTATTTTTAGTTTGCATACTTACCTAGGCCTATTAACCCTTATAGGGAGTGGTGTGACCTCACTGGTGTCTAGTATCTATTTACATAACCTGGTCAGGTGGGGGTGTCCACCGAGGAGCTAATTACTGGTCTCTATTACTACTGTCATTTTCTGCCACTTATCTGCCTAACCAAGTTTAGGGAGCGCCATCACCCCACTCACAAACATATTCATCTAACTTTTAATATGGGACTCACAAAAAAATCGAAATGTACTCATTAGACAAGTGCACACTGAAATATTTAATTTCAGAATTTCGTTTTCGTCCGAAAAATAAATTTATTTAGTTACTCCCAAAATTCGTTTTTATTTATTTCATTTTTCGTTAAAAATTGCATTAGTCCGAAAATCCAAATTAAGGTTGAATCTGTCATTGAAGGCTTATGGTGTCTATCGAATGTTCAAAGAAGATTCGACGGAGCAGCTAAACTGTACGACGCCGTTTAGTTTACCTGCTCCGTCAAATCTTCTTAGAACTTTCAACAGACACCATAAGCCAAAGTATGTGTGTACTTAGTTCTAGCTATTTTACTGCTCCTCCTCTTTGGTTACAATCAGCCAATAACATTCATCGTCATCATTATTTTTTTAATTATCTTTTCTCCCCTACGTCAAATCTTTCTCCCCTACGTCGAATCTTTTCTCTCTATGTAGAATAATCTTGGACTAATAGAGTTAAGGTTAGGCATATTCAACTACAGGTTTGATGGACACAGATTGTTATTGTCATCATCATGTCGAATCTCCTATCTATATCGAACTGTTGTAGCAATGAAAATGAAAATAAAGCATTTGTTTATGTCGGATCTTTCATTTTTCGGACTCTCTAGTTTCGTTATCGTTTGTTAAAATGATAATGAAAATACCTGAAATTCGGACGAAAATGCATTCGGACGAAAATGAATGCACATGTCTAGTACTCATATTGGTCAACCAACCCCATCCACCACATGCCACTGTTTTTATCGATTATGCCAAGATCAAGATACTTTATGATTTTGCGCTTCCTCCACTACAATGACAACACCCAGTGCCCTCCCCGAAATGACCCAGCTTTAGACAAAATTCGGCCACTTCTAAAATATTTCTCTGAAAAATTTCCCCAGTTATATACCCCCGAACAGAATATCTCCGTTGATGAGTCCCCTGCAAAATTCTCAGGCAGGCTTGGCATCAAACAGTTTATCCCCAGCAAAAGGGCCAGGTATGGGGTTAAAATGTACAAACTTTGCGACTGAGCCACGGGGTACATTTACGCCTTTCGGTTGTATGAAGGGAAGGACTCCCAACTGCATCCCCCTGAATGTCCAGAGTGTATTTCAGCCAACGGCAAAGTTGTCTGGGAGCTTGTTTATCCACTCCTTGGAAAGGGGTACCACCTTTATGTGGATAATATTTATACAAGTTTGCCCCTCTTCCGCAATCTTCACTGGAGGGACACCCCAGCATGTGGTACCGTAAGAGCCAATAGAAAGGGTTTCCCGCAAAAACCCGTCAATGAAAGGCTACGACGAGGGGAGACGGCATCTTTGGGGAACCAGGAGCTATTGGCTGTCAAATGGAGGGACAAATGAAATGTCCACATGCTCACGACAATTCATAATGAAACCTACGTGGAAGTCTCCAGAAGAAACAGCCCAGTCCAGAAACCATCTTGTATCTATGACTATAATTTGTTTATGGAGGATGTGGACTTCAGATGATTGAACCCTACCTTCCCACAAGAAAATCCTGTCATTGGTATAAAATTGTCCATTTATTTTTTCAGTTTGGCCATGTATAACACTTATGTGATTTACCAAAAATCTACCCCCGTATCCTATCTGCACTACCAGGAACAAGTAATCTCCACCCTTTTGTACCCTGAAAGCCCACAAGAAAATATTCGCTCTGATTCCATGAGCAGACTCCACGAACGCCACTTTCCTGACAAAATCCCCCCCCCCTGTGAAACAGGCCACAGACGTCAGAAGAAATGCCGGGAGTGCTCCAGAGGAGGAGTTAGAAGAGACACCACGTATTATTGTCCCCAATGTCCTTCCCAACCAGGCCTCTGTATAAGTGAATGTTTCCGCCGTTACCATACTTCTCTACATTATTAGGGAAGTGGTAATTCTCATTTCCTGTCATTTTCCTCCACACCCCTTATGCCACTGCACTGAACTGTACATACCTCTGCCTTGTCTGGAACCGACCCTGGCCTGTTATACGACCAAGCATCTGCCTAACGCTAAACTGTACCTACCTCTGCCTTCTCCGGAACTGACCATGGCCTGTTATACATACAAAGTTTCTGCCTAACGATAAACATACCTCTGCCTTCTCTGGAACTGACCCTGGCCTGTTATACGACCAAGTTTCTGCCTAACGCTAAACTGTACCTACCTCTGCCTGCTCTGGAACTGACCCTGGACTGTTTGACCACGTTTTTTGCCTGGTTCTTGGACTTATCTATGCTAGTAAGCTATGCTAGTGGGAACACAAGGGTCTCACATATGTGAGGGGCTCGAAAAATGTTTTTCTGAATGAAGAAAACTATTTTTTTAGTTTTCTCTTTCCCAGATTTAGGGTCTGGAGACTTGGAGGCTTCAAAGAGATTTGGGTGGGAGAAGCCTATACCCCTGTCCCCATTCTTTCCTGGCCTGCTACTTGGACCATGTTCCTGCTTACTACCAGGACCAATATTTTGGCACTGCTGGCAATGGCCATACTTGCACTGACCCTGGACTATATATGGACAGTATCCCTGCCTGTACTGACTATGGACAATATTCCTGCCTGCTTCCTGGACAATTCCATTCACTGTCGCTGACCACGTCCCTGCCTGCTGCCTGGATCAGGGCTCTCCTCCTGTGGACAAATGCACTACTAAAACCACAGGTAATCTTTTGTTTACCCTTTTCTCAGCAGAATGTATTTTAGGGTGTAATTCTTGGTATTTTCATGCTATGTGTTAGAAATATGAGGGGCCTTCAAAAATGTGATAGATTGTAAGGAATTTGGATGTGTAATTTATGCTCCTAGAACGCCTGAATGTGCTACTTCAATGTTGGGCCTCTGTATGTGGCCAGGCTGTGTGGTATTGCCATACTCAGGAGGAGTAACAGAATATATTTTGGGGTGTCATTTTTGCTATGTACATGCTATGTGTTGGAAATATCTTAGAAATGGACAACTATGTGTAAAAAAAAATGCGTTTTCATTTTTTTTTCCACATTTTCCAAAAACTTCTGGAAAAAAATGAACTGTTCAAAAGACTCATTATGCCTCATAGATTATACGTTGGGGTGTTTGCTTTCCAAAATGGGGTCACTTTGTGGGAGTTTCCATTGTCCTGGTGCTCCAGGGCCTTCAAAAGTGTAATAGGTGGTTGAGAGATTAGATGTGTAATTTATGCTCCTAGAACGCCTGAATGTGCTACTTCAATGTTGGGCCTCTGTATGTGGCCAGGCTGTGTAAAAGTCTCACACATGTGATATTGCCATACTCAGGAGGAGTAGCAGAATATATTTTGGGGTGTCATTTGTGGAATGTACATGCCATGTGAAAGAAATAACCTGTCATAATGACAATTTGGTGTGAAAAAAAATAAAACAAAAAAAATCTTCATTTTGCAAAGAATTGTGGGAAAAAATAACAACTTAAAAAAACTCATTTTTGTGGGTATTTGTACTTTCCTGGCTTGTTAGCGAAATGAGATAGGCCTCAGTACATCAGGTGTGATCAGATGTGATTAATTTTCAGTGATTGGCACCGCAGCTTTTAGACTCTATAACTTTCACACAGACTAAATAATATCCACTAATTTGGGTTATTTTTTACCAAAGATATGTAGCAGTATAAATTCTGGCCCACATTTATGAAGAAAAATTACTTATTTGCAACATTTTATAATAGAAATGAAGAAAAATTCATTTTTTTACAAAATTTTTGGTCTTTTTTCATTTATAGCACAGAAAATAAAAATCACAGAGGAGATCAAATACCACCAAAAGAAAGCTCTATTTGTGTGAAAAAAAGGACGAGAATTTCATATGGGTACACTGTTGCATGACTGAGTAATTGTCATTCAAAATGTGAGAGCACCAAAAGCTGAAAATTGGTCTGGTTAGGAAGGGGGTTTAAGTGCCCAGTGGTCAAGTGGTTAATTTGTAAGACAATCTTATATATTGTAAGATATTCATTATTTATTTCCTATATATATATATATATATATATATATATATATATATATATATAGTGCCGTCAATTTTACACAGCGCTTTACATATACATTGTACATTCACATTCGTCCCTACCCTCAAGAAGCTTACAATCTAAGGTCCCTAACTCACATTCATATACTAGGGCCAATTTAGACAGAAGCCAATTAACCTACCAGCATGTCTTAGCAGTTAATCCTCTGTATTGTGTAAAAAAGACTGTGTGACCCTGTCTTCTCTGTTCCTCCCCTACTTCCACAGTCCCCAAACCATTTCCTGATAGAACAGAGTCTAGAGGACAAGCTGCACATGCTCAATTTGGTGTGTATTCCTAGAGATTTTTATTTTTTTCTTTGCAGAGTGCAGGGCCAATCAGAATTGTCCAGACAGAGGGTCAGGGGTCCTGCAACCTTATAGGACAGTCAAATCAGAATGAAAGCGCCTCCTAAAAACTTTAGCCAGACACTGCTAGACATCACAAGACTGCTCTAACTGCTGATGAAAAAAAGGTATTTAGCAGTTCATATTTACTAAAATGATTGCATTTCCATGTTCTTTGTACTGTGGGAGACCAACTATAATGAATGCAGGGTCCTGGTTTAGTAACACTTTAAGTGGTACATTTAAGTATAAGAGGTTGTATAATAGGTTGTATAGCCTTAGTAGAGCAACAGTTGGTCATACATGATTTTATCCACACTAATTAATTGAGGTTTATCATAAATATATTTAATTCACATTCAAATTTTATTTAGTTCCTTGTGCGGGCACATACACATAGCTGCATTATTTATTTCTAGCATATATGTAGCTGCACTTTAAAGAGTACATGAGTAAAGTCAATCCCACAAAGGAAGTAACAGTCTAAAATCTCTATTACACACATTTTTGGGATTGTAGGAGGAAATTAGGACAGAAATTAGAGCACCTATGAAAAAAACACACACACACACACACACACACACACACAAACACAGAGATTATACAAAACCATATAGTGTCCTAGGTGGAATTTAAAGTGATTGCAAAGGCCAAATAAAAAAAAAAACAAAAAAAACAAACAGGTTTATTTTTCCCTGCTCGGTACAATGGTTTTGCACAGAGCAACCCTCATCCTCCTCTACATTATCTATTGTGGCACACCTATGGGCTTGATCCCGAGCCACACTGCTAAGACAAAGACAGTGAGGCTCTGTACTGCACCCCCCCCCCCTCGTTCTCTCCTCACAGACTGTGATTGACAGCAGTGGAAGCCCCAATGGCTCTGGCTGCTGTCTCTGAGACATTGAGGAGAAAAAGACAGCAGCAGAGCTAGATAAGTATAAGGGGGTCTGGGGGGGAGCAAAATGTGAAAGTTTTTTTTTTACCTTAATGCAGAGAATGCATTAAGGTAGAAAACCTTTAGCTTTTACAACCACTTTAAACTCTCCAGTGCAAACCACTTTCCACTTTGCTGGCTAAAAATACTCCAACTTAATCAGAGAAAACTAAAACAAGAAAAAATGTAAGAATATTATTTGCAAATGTGAAGATTGCAAATTATAGAGTCAAAGACTGCATTGTCATTTGGGATTAAATGAAAGGTTGAATAAATTAAGGAGAAATCATTACTATCATTACAGTGAAAACATGCATTGGCAATATGTTTATTCCAGCTGCCTGTTTGTTTTCTCACCAGCCGCCACAATTTTACTGCGGAAGAATGGCATGGCTGGGCGAAACGACGTTACCTTACATCACTCCGCCTTTTGGCCACTAGGGGCGCTAGCCCACAGCATGTGCCCGGAGCTGTTGCAAGTGCCGGTGGGCGTAATGACCGCCGGGTACCCGGGATAGCTCGTGACAGAGCGAGAACCAGGATCTGTGTGTGTAAACACACAAATCCTGGTTCTTTCAGGGAAGCAGAGACATATCATGTGTTCATACTAAGTATGAACACTGATCCCTCTCTCCTCCTAGACAGTCCCATCCCCCTATAGTTATAACACACTTAGGGAACACAGTTAACCCCTTGATCGCCCCCTAGTGTTAACCCCATCCCTGCCAGTGACATTTATACAGTAATCAGTGCATTTTTATAGCACTGATCACTGTATAATTGTCAATGGTCTCACAAATGTGTCAAAAGTGTCCAATTTGTCCACTGCAATATCGCAGTCCCAATAAAAATCACAGATTGCAGCCATTACTAGTAAAAAAAATAATAAAAATGCCATAAATCTATTGCCTATTTTGTAGACGCTATAACTTTTACGCAAACCAATCAATATACTCTTATTGCAATTTTTTTTTACCAAAAATATGTAGAAGAACACATATCAGCCTAAACTGAGGAAAAAATTATTTTTTTGATAAAAAATCTGGGATACTTATTATAGCAAAAAGTATAAGATATTTTGTTTTTTTCAAAATTGTCGCTCTTCTTTTGTTTATAGCGCAAAAAATAAAAACCGCAGAGGGGATCAAATACCACTAAAAGAAATCTCTATTTATGGAAAAAAAAGTACATCAATTTTGTTTGGGTACAACGTCGCACGACTGCGCAGTTGTCAGTTAAAGCCACGCAGTGCCGTATCGAAAAAAATGGCCTGAGTAGCCAAATCTTCTGGGGCTGAAGTGGTTAAATATGCAATGCTGTGCATTTAAAAACATTGTAGCTTCTTTGATCATGTTATGCCCAATTTTGTCAGATCCTTAAAGATAAACATACAAGATCCTATTTTTTCAAATGATTATAAATAGGGCAATTGCTTTGTTTTTTTTTTCAAATTTTTTAAATATAATTTACTAGCATGTCACTGTTTATAGATAGTATTTATCACCTCTTAAGAGAAAGAAGAATCATATATAGTCTAGACTTTGCCAAGAAGTTCAAGATACTATGAAAAGATCAAAGAATACCAAGAAGACTGTCAAGTGACTTAAGCTGGCCATACATTATACAATTTTCTACTTCAACTTCCTTTAGATTTACCTTTAAGTATGTTGTACAAGGGCCTGGCTGATTACAAATAAATTGAAAGTGTCTAGGTTTGACCTCATATTATATGGTTTTGCTAAATCTAAAGGAAAATTGTACAAGATAATTCTATAATGCATGGCAAGCTTTAGGCTGGCCATACATGGTGCAAATTTATTTCCTGCATCCACGGGTTGCAGGAAACAAATTCACAAGTTTTCCCCATGAGGGACTCCCCATGGGGAATCCTGTGGGGGCCAGCAGAAGGAACTACAAATCATGTGGAACCATGTTTACTTCAACCTAAATTTTAGCTAAATTTGAATATTTGTGTTACTTTCTTTTAATTTTTATGTTTAAACATTTCTATGTTTTAATTTTCGTATGCAATATTTCATATTTATCTAATAACAAAATGTTATTGTTTAGTTCTGAACATAATAAAGAAAATATATACAGGCAAATATACAGTCCCTTTAACATTGGCATGCCCATTGGAATGCACTTTATAAAAAACAGGTTAGCGGTGAGCAGGTGTTCACTTAGTAGGTACACTATAGATCACATTGATAAATACAAGGGCCAATTCTCAATACAGTTTTTAAGACAATTTTTTTCTTTTTTTTTTTTTTTTTTCTTGCCACTTCAGCTTAAAGGTTTCTCCCGGGAAAAGATTTTTCAAATATTAAAATTCAAATTTCTTTCCCATCTTATCGTCACATCATCGTGGCTTTACATTTGCTTGGTACTCCAATTTAGTATATTACAAAACAAAAGAGGATACATAATTATCCCAACGATAGCTAATGCTTCCCTTTTACCCATCCCCCCCCTCCCACCCCCCCGAGACCATATCCATCCAGTCCTCTGCATTCCTCTACTTATGTAGACCACATCTCAACCGCATTTGGAGATTCTTTAAATTTTTCCCAGTCTTTCCATTTTGTTTCAAAGGCCCCCATTTTTGTCCCTTCGCTAAATCTTAGGTACTCCAAGCACTGAATCTCATTAATTTTATTAAACCATTCCCTCATCTTTGGCCTCTCTTTCCTTTGCCAATACTTAGGGATTAAGCTCTTAGCTGCATCAATAAGATGTGGCAAAAGTGTTCTGAGATATGTTTTAGTCGGCATATCACTCATGTGGAATAAACAGATCCAAGGGTCATTTGGGACGTCCAAGTTTGTTATCACTTTGATAAATTTTCTTACTTCGCCCCAAAACCTTTTCATTTCCGGACATAGCCACCAGATATGGGCCATTGACCCCATCTCTGAGCAGCCCCTCCAACAAAATTGCGACTTATCCCTATGTATTTTATGCACCCGATCGGGGGTCAGGTACATTCTAGTCAGGCATTTAAAATTTAATTCTAGGAGTTTACTATTAACTGAAGTGGCTGAGACTCTTTTCAAGATCAGGGAGACTTCTGTATCTGTAAGATTTCTCCCTAACTCCTTTTCCCATTTCCCTATATAGTCCGGGGTTTCTAACCTTTCTAAATCAACTAGAACTTTATATATCCGGGAGAAACCCCCCCTCCCCTCTCTATCCACGCATATTTTTTCTAGTGGTGTTAAATTATCCACCGATCTTATTGGCTGTGGGAGTGAACCAACATAGTGTTTTAATTGGCTATAGCGCCAGGGGTTAATGACTAACATATCTCTTTTGTCCTGCATCTCTTGGAATGAGCATATTCGACCCCTATGCATTATGTCTTTTAGTTGTATATTTTCTTCTAGTAACCATTTACCAAACCATTCCTCTTTCCCTGGTGCAAACTGTTCTAAATCTTTAAGTGGCATTAAGGGTGAGTTATACTCCCAGTGTTCCTTCCTGTGAAGGGTGTCCCATATCTTAAGTGCGTGTTTAGTGATTGCATGCGTTTCAGTGCTGTACTTTCTCTGTTGAGGCGAAATCCATATAATCTTATCCAGTTTAGTGTCACTAATTTTATTTTCTATTACTACCCATTGTTTTTCTATGTTTTTGACCCATTCAGTCACTCTGGCTATAGCGATAGCTTCGTAATATTTCCTTATATCTGGTGCTCCCCATCCCCCTTTACCTTTAGTATTAATCAATTGTGAGAATTTTAATCTAGGTGGCTTTCCCCTCCAAATAAATTTTGAAAACATTAAGTGTAGCCTTCTGAGGTATGTATGTGGGAGTGTTATTGGTATCATTTGCATTTTATAAGTTATTTTCGGCAGTATAACCATTTTATATATGTTGATTCTTCCCGCCCAGGATAGTTGACCCAGATGAATTCTACTCAATTCAGCTTTTACCTCGTTTAACAGTGCTATAAAGTTCGCTTGGTATAGCGTTTCGGTTGATGTAGTGATTTTGACCCCCAGATAATTCAGTTCTTTTTTCCCCCACACAAAGGGGAAGTGTTTTTGGTAGGAGTGGTCACTCTCCTTGAAGTGGTTTATCTCAAGTGCTTCAGATTTAGTTGGGTTTACTTTGAAATTTGATAACTTTCCGTATTCTACTAGGTTAGCCATGATATTTGGTAGGGATATCCTTGGCTGGGTTATATACAGCAGGATGTCATCTGCAAAGGCGGCCAGTTTGTATTCCATATTCCCTATTACGACCCCACTAATATCCCTATTCTGTCTTATCCTTAATAGAAGGGGTTCTAACGTCAACAGGAAGAGCATGGGGGAGATTGGACACCCCTGCCTTGTACCATTGTACATGTCGATTGGGTCCGAGAAGGTCCCATTTATTTTCACTCTTGCCGATGGTCTTGAGTATAAGGCCCTAATCCATTTACACATCCTCTCCCCACAGCCTACCTCCTCGAGCGTACTCATCATGAAGTCCCAGTCTACTCTATCAAACGCTTTTTCAGCGTCTATGGATAGAAGTAGACCTGGGACTCCGCTCTTTTTGATTTCTAGGAGGCTACTAGGAGGGTTTTGATGCTGTTATCCCGTCCCTGTCTACCTCTAATAAACCCCACCTGGTCCGGATGTATGATCTTCTCTATTACCTGCTTCATTCTGCTCGCAATCACTTTTGCGAATAATTTAGTATCCACATTTAGCAGGGAAATAGGCCTATAGTTTGAACAAACTGTCGCATCCTTATCCTCTTTTTGAATAACCGTAATATTGGCTGCCAGGGCTTCTCTGCTCATTTCCCCCTTGTCTCCTATGTCGTTCATATAGGCACACAGTTTAGGGATTAGATAGTCTTGGTATTTTTTATAATAAAGCACTGTCAACCCATCCGGTCCTGGGCTCTTACCTACTTGTGTTTCTCTAATTGCCTTTCTAACTTCAATCTCTGTAATAGGGGACTCCAGTGTGGTATGCTCATTTTCCGATAATTTAGTCATTCCCACTTCACTTAGGTAATTTTTGATCTTCGCTTGTTTTTGTTCCCTCTCCTTAGGTGTTACATTTCTATTTATGGAATAAAGCTCACTGTAGAATTCTTGGAACGTCCTTGCAATATCTGGATCCCTATATTGGATCTCGTTTGTTCTAGATCTTATCTTGTCGATATATTTGTTATTTTTTTTTTTACTTAATATCTTTGCCAGGAGTCTACCAGGTCGGTTACTGCCTACATACCTTTCTTTTTTAACAAGGTTATACTTCTTCCTATTTTCCTGTTCAATTAACTGCCGTATAGCCTCCCTGCTCCTAAATAGTTTTGCCAGTGTTTCGCTATCCCCCTTTTTCTTATGATGTTGCTCTAATTTAATAATTTCCTCCTGAAGCACGCGAAAGGTCTCTCCCTGGCTTCTCTTTTTCTCTACCCCCGCCTTAATCATGATCCCTCTGATATAGGCTTTATGGGCCTCCCAAACCATAGTTTCTGATGTTTCCTCAGCGGTATTAACTTTAAAATAAAATTCTAGTTCTTCTTTAATAAGTTTGTCTATCTTTTCATCATGTAGGAGGTCCTCATTAAGTATCCAGCTACTGCTCCGTGTTTCATGCTTGCTTAATTTTATTTGTAGGCTGTCTAGGTTTGACCTCATATTATATGGTTTTGCTAAATCTAAAGGAAAATTGTACAAGATAATTCTATAATGCATGGCAAGCTTTAGGCTGGCCATACATGGTGCAAATTTATTTCCTGCATCCACGGGTTGCAGGAAACAAATTCACAAGTTTTCCCCATGAGGGACTCCCCATGGGGAATCCTGTGGGGGCCAGCAGAAGGAACTACAAATCATGTGGAACCATGTTTACTTCAACCTAAATTTTAGCTAAATTTGAATATTTGTGTTACTTTCTTTTAATTTTTATGTTTAAACATTTCTATGTTTTAATTTTCGTATGCAATATTTCATATTTATCTAATAACAAAATGTTATTGTTTAGTTCTGAACATAATAAAGAAAATATATACAGGCAAATATACAGTCCCTTTAACATTGGCATGCCCATTGGAATGCACTTTATAAAAAACAGGTTAGCGGTGAGCAGGTGTTCACTTAGTAGGTACACTATAGATCACATTGATAAATACAAGGGCCAATTCTCAATACAGTTTTTAAGACAATTAATGCAACGAGTTTCATTGAATGCTGACAGGTTTTAAAATAAGTACATTTAATGATGAGGTGGGCACAGTTACATTTAATTTTTGGATAAGAATCTTAAGTATAAAAAGTCTCCTCATTGTGGATTTATTTACATTTCACCTAACTCCAGGCTCCTGAATACTCCCCTACCTACACCTCAGCAGCCACCTTCTTGCAGTTCATCTATGTTCAGTAGATACGAACTTAGGAATTAGACTCTACACTCTAGTCACACAATACCAATGTTCTGGTCCCATAATAAACCTAACTGTGGAGTGGAGGCACTAGTAATAATATATCCATAACATCTAATCCTGGAATTAATGAGTTACCAAATTTACAACGAAGCCTGAGAAATCGTATGGAGAAAACAATATGCACCAGGAGCCTAGTCAATAAATGGAGGAACTGGAGCTGCTATTACACGAGAAGGATGTGGACTTCATGGGAATAACAGAAACTTGGTTTGACAGCTCACATTACTGGCTGACAAACATCCAGGGATATATTTCTTGTACCGGAGGGACAGGGAGGGTAGAGGAGGGGGAGGGGTGTGTCTATATTTCAGGAATGATTTATGGGTAGAAGAGAGGAATGACATCAGTGATCGGGCAAGGGGGAAGGTGGAGTCAGTATGGGTGGAACTCAAAAGGGAAGAAGTAAGTGGGAAATTAATAGTGGGGGTATGTTACAGGCCCCCTAACCTGAAAGAAGAGCTGGAGTCAGATCTCCTTTCACATTTAGAAATGGCAGTGAGGCAGGTAAATGTCATTGTGATGGGGGACTTCAATTATCCCGATATCAACTGGTCAGAAGGGACATCTCACTCATTAAAGGCCTGCCATTTCTTAAATGTCTTATGACGCGTACACACGAGCGGACTTTTCGGCAGACTTGGTCTGGCGGACCGGACTCCGTCGGACAATTCGATCATGTGTGGGCTCCAGCAGACTTTTTTCCCAAAAGTCTGATGGACCTAGAAATAAAACATGTTTCAAATCTTTCTGACGGATTCAAGTCCGGTCAAAAAAATCCGCTCGTCTGTATGCTAGTCTGACGGACTAAAACCATCACTAGAGCAGCTATTGGCTACTGGCTATCAACTTCCTTATTTTAGTCCGGTCGTACGTCATCATGTACGAATCAGTCGGACTTTGATGTGATCGTATGTGTCCAAGTCCATTAGTTTGAAAGTCCGACGGACCTATGCTGCAAAGTCCATCGGAAAGACTGTCGGACCTAGTCCATCGAAAAAGTCCACTCATGTGTATGCGGCATAACAGGAAAACTTCATGTCCAAATTGGTGGACTACCTGACTAGAAATAATGCATTGCTAGATCTATTAATAACAAATGATACAGATCTGATTGCAGATGTGGAAATATGGGACAACATGGGAACAAGCGACCACAGAATTATTATATTCAGCACAAATCATAGAAAAGGGAGGCATGAGTGGAGTACAAGTAAACAAAATTTCAAAAGAGCCAACTTTTCTAAACTGCACTCAAAGCTGCAGGATATTAAGTGGGACCAAATTCTTGAAACATTGAACATGGAGGAAAAAATAAATTGCATTCCGAGGGGTAATAAAATGTAGAAGAACAAAGGTTAAACCTGTGTGGCTGAACCAAAACATAAAATGTCATATTAAGGACAAAAAAATGGCCTTTATAAAGTACAAAGCGGAGGGGGTTATTGTCAGCATTCAAACACTACAAGGAATGCAATAAGAAGTGTAAGAATGCATTCAGGGTGGCTAAAAAAGACTATGGGAGACACGTAGCGGAGGAGAGTAAGAAAAATCCCAAGAATTTTTTATAAAACAGTAAAAAGGCAAGGTCGGAACACATAGCCCCAGGATGTGGAAGGGAAGCTGTTTACAGATGACAAGGAGAAGGCAGCTGTACTAAATGCTTTCTTCTCCTCAGTCATCACACAGGAAAAGAATGAGTAGAACAACTAGGGATGAGCTGAGCACCCCCCGGTTCAGTTTGTACCACAACATGCGAACAGGCAAAAAATTGATACAAACAAGCGAACACTGGTAAAGTCTATGGGACACGAACATGAAAAATCAAAAGTGCTCATTTTAAAGGCTTATATGCAAGTTATTGCCATAAAAAGTGTATGGGGAGCCGGGTCCTGCCCCAGGGGACATGTACCAATGCAAAAAAAAGTTTTAAAAACGACCGTTTTTTTAGGAGCAGTGATTTTAATAATGCTTAAAGTGAAACAATAAAAATGAAATATTCCTTCAAATATTGTGCCTGGGGGTGTCCTTAGTATGCCTGTAAAGTAGCGCATCTTTCCCATGTTTAGAACAATACCACAGCAAAATGACATTTCTAAAGGAAAAATCTAATTTAAAACTGCTCGCAACTGTAATGAATTGTCAGCTCTCTGCAATATAGATAAAAGTCATTGAAAAAAAATGGCATGGGTTCCCCCCAGTCCATTACCAGGCCCTTTGGGTCTGGTATAAACATTAAGGTGATCCCTGCACCCTTCAGGTCTGGTATGATATTAAGTAGAACCCTGCACCAATTTTTTTTTCAAAAAATGATGTAGGGGTACCCCCAAAATTCATACCAGGCCCTTCAGGTCTGGTATGGATTTTTAGGGGAATCCTGTGCCAAAATTTTTTTAAAAATGGCGTAGGGGCCCCCCCAAAATCCATGCCAGACCCTTATCTAAGCACACAACCTGGCAGGCCGCAGAAAAAGGGGGGATGAGAGAGCCCCCCCGAACCATACTAGGCCACATGCCCTCAACATGGGGAGGATGCTTTGGGGTCCCCCCAAAACAACTTGTCACCATGTTGATGGGGAAAAGGGCCTCGTCCCCACAACCCTTGCTTGGTGGTTTTGGGGGTCTGCGGGAGGGGGGCTTATCGGAATCTGGAAGCCCCCTTTCACAAGAGGACCCCCAGATCCCCCCCATGTGAATGGGTATCGGGTACATTGTACCCCTACACATTCACCAAAAAAAGTGTAAAAAATAGTAAAAGTGACAGTAGACAGTTTGGGACAAATCCTTTATTAAAAAATAAAAAAATAAAAATGCCCCGCGATGTAAATTCATCGTCCATCATGCCGCCTAATGAAGCGAAAAGAAAAAAATGCAACAACTCCACCTCCATGGGAGGCTGCCGCCGACTGAAGCCTCTTTGCAATGACAGCTGTTATATAGCTGAGGGTGGGGCCACTCAGTAACGTAAACAGATGACCCACCTTCCTCTGACGTCATGTGGCGTCAGAGGGGGCATGGTGCGATCCCCACCAAAACACGTTGTCCCCATGCTGATGGGGACAAGGGCCTTATCCCCATCTTTGCGGGACTTTGCAGATTCCGATAAGCCCCCTGCCCGCAGACCCCACAACCATCGGCAAGGGTCATGGGGATGAGGCCCTTGTCCCCATCAACATGAGGACAAGGTGTTTTGGTGGGGACCCCAAAGCATCTTGCCCATGTTGAGGGCATGTGGCCTGGTACGGTTCCTTTTCCTGTGGCCTGCCAGGTTGCGTGCTCAGATAAGGGTCTGGTATGGATTTTGGGGGGACCACTATGCCATTTTTTTAAATTTTGGCACAGGGTTCCCCTTAAAATCCATACCAGGCCTAAAGGGCCTGGTATGGATTTTTGGGGGGACCCCTATGCTATTTTTTCTTAATTTGGTGCAGGGTTCCCCTTAATATCCATACCAGACCTGAAGGGCCTGGTTTGGATTTTAGGGGGACCCCCATGCTTTTTTTTTTAATTTTGGTGCGGGGTGTCCCTTAATATTCATACCAGACTCAAAGGACCTGGTAGTGGACTGGGGCGGGGGAACCCATGCCGTATTTTTCAATGATTTTTATCTATATTGCCGGGATCCGACAATTCAAAGCAGTTTTAGGTGACTTTTTTCTTTAGAAATGTAATTTTGCTTCGGTGTTTTAATTTTTCTGTGGTTTTGTTTAAACATTAATAAAATCACTGCTCCTGAAAAAACGGGCGTTTTTAAAACTTTTTTTGCATTGATACATGCCCCCTTGGGCAGGACCCAGGTCCCCATGCTGTTTTTTTCAAAGATTTTTATCTTTATTGCCGGGAGCCGACAATTCATTACAGCCGCAAGCAGTTTTAAATGAGATTTTTTTCCTTTAGAAATTTCATTTTGCTGTGGTATTGTTCTAAACACGGGAAAGATGTGCTACTTTACAGGCATACTAAGGACACCCCAGGCAAGAATATTTAATTTTTATTGTTTCACTTTAAGCATTATTAAAATCACTGCTCCTGAAAAAACTGCTTTTTTTTACACTGATGCATGTCCCCTGGGGCAGTACCCGGGTCCCCAAACAATTTTTATGACAATAACTTGTATATAAGCCTTTAAAATTAGCACTTTTGGTTTTTCATGTTAGTGTCCCATAGAGTTCCAGGGGTTTGGAATTTGCTGCGAACACTGCATAATGTTCGCTGTTCGGCGAACAGGCGAACACCCGATGTTCGAGTGGAACTTAGGTTCCACTCGAACATCGGGCTCATCGCTAATAACAACCATGACTGTATTGTTAGTAACACATCACAGGATCTACCCTCATGGCTAACAGAGGCCGGAGTCCGGAAAGGATTAGAGAAGCTTAACGAAAATAAATTACCAGAACCAGATGGCTTACACCGGAGAGTCCTTAAGGAACTCACTCAGGCCAGACCGCTATTCTTGATCTTTATGCACAGCATACTGTCAGGGTTGGAACCAGCTTATTAGCAAAAAGCCCATGTGGTGCCAATATTCAAAAATATTGCAGATATGCATTCCTGGAAACTATAGGCCTGTAAGTCTAACATCAGTAGTATGTAAGCTTTTGGAGGGGAGGATAAGAGACTAAATCCAAGAATTTGATGATGAAAACAGTATAAATAGCAGTAATCAGTATGGGTTTTCGAAAAGTCACTCTTGCCAAACCAACCTATTAATATTCTATGAGGAAGTGAGTTGCCATCTGGACAAAAGTAGGTCGGTAGTTGTGGTGTATCTGGAGGCCCGTGGGTATAGACCATAGGGTTTGTTCTTGGTTCTGTCCTGGGACCAATTCTGTTTAACTTATTTATAAATGATATAGAGGATGGGATACATAGCTTGATCTCAGTGTTTGTTCATGATACAAAAATATGTAAGGCAATAACATCACAGCAGGATATAGAAACTTTACAAGAGGACCTGAATAAATTAATTCAATCTTATTTTATTGATAGGCAAAGTATCATTGAAAAAATGTACAGTATACAAATATGTCGTTCAATAACACATAACAAAGATATACATTTGTATATTCATAAACATTCGTGCAACACTGGTGTCGTACCGTCTCATGGTTTAGATAATTTGTGAGCTTTGGTTGATTGATATAGTATATAAGCCTGTATACCTACAGCGTCTAACCTGGCTTAGTAAGATTAGGTGAGCACCACTATCTACTCAACGAGCGGTGCCCACTCATTACAAGTAGGCTAGGGCTTTTACTTCTGCGTTGAGCACGTTTTATCTGAGGGGGAAGCTCTGTGTGTGCCACCGTTCCGGTCTATTGAGACTAGAGATTATGATTTAGGTGAGCGTGTAATGCAAACATTTAAAGGGAAAAGAGAAGGGGAAAAAAAGGGAGAGTGGGGATAGAAGGGTCAAGGCAGTAAGGGATGTAGAAATTAAGAGAGAAATTTTCCACTGTGGCTATACAGGTGCGTCGGTGGATTCCTCTGAGGCCCATGAAATAAATTCTGAGGAGTAGCGAAACATAGACCATGAGGTCCAGGTCTTGGAGAATTGCTCCTCCTTACCCGTTTCATGCGACAACATTCGTTCCAGTCTGTTAATTTGGTCCACTTCAATTGCCCAATCCCCCAGGGAAGGCATGCTCGTCGACTTCCAATGTCTGGGCAGAACTGTTCTAGCAGCCGCCAGAAAGTGACGCAAAACGTCTTTTTTGACCGATTTAATCGGTCCAGGGAGCAAAGATAGCAGAACTACCTCAGGAGAGGGTGTGTTTGAGGTCGTCATGAGTCTGCAGTACAAGTCGAGGATCTTCTGCCAGAACCTCCGCACAGGGGGGCATTCCCACCAAATGTGGAGTAAGGTTCCCTTGGATGCCAAGCAACGCCAGCAGGTATCCGGGAGTGCCGGGTTTATCCAGTACAAAGTCGAGGGGCATCTGTACCAACGGGTCAACAACTTAAATCCTTTTTCTAGGGCTTTGGAGGCTAAGGATATTTTGTGAGTCAGAATGAAGCACTTTTGCCAGTCTACAGGTGAAATGGGTGACCCAGATCTTCCTTCCAGGCTTGTGTGTATGGGGGGAGGTCAGGATTATACACCATATGTATGAGAGAATATAGTTGAGAGACCACATGTGTGGGGGGGGCAGTCTGGAGCAGCATGCTCTCAAAATCTGTTAAGTCAGCAAGTATATCAGGCAGGGATGGGAAGGTGCGAATGAAGGATATCACCTGTTGCCTCTGCAGCCAATGCGTCGAGGTATGGGAAGATGGGCCGGAGGGGATGTCATGAGTCAGGGAAGAGTCTGATCGCAGGACTTGGGCAAGACGTCTGTGGTCCTCCTTACACCAAGGTCCAAAACTTGCTCCCTGTAGGGCCGGAGGAAAAGCCGGGGTCCCAAACAGTGGAGTCAGTATGGATATGGGGATTGTCTGAAACAAATAGAGAAACCGAGGGAGAACGTCCATTTTTAGGGCATTCATCCGGCCTAGCCAGGAAAGGCGCTTCTTCTTGTAGTTTGAGAGATCCATCTTGGTTCTAAGCAGAAGGGGAGCATAGTTCAGAGAGAATAATAGGGATCCTTCTGTGGGTTTTTGGATTCTGAGGTAACGGATGGAAGTGGAACCTGTTTTAAAAGGATACTTAGTGGAGACTTGGCGAAGGGCCTCCTGGGACAGTGAGATGTTCAGGATTTCTCACTTTGTATGGTTCACTTTGAAATTGCTCAGCTTCCCAAACCTCGTGAATTCCCGCATTATATGTGGTAAGGATATATGGGGTTGGGTTACAAACATTAGCAGGTCACCCGCAAAGAGAGCCAGTTTGGAATGAGTGGGGCCTATTGATACACCTGAAATGTTAGGGTTATTGCGCAAGGCAATTGCCAGGTGTTCCATGACCAGGACATAGAGAAGGGGAGATAGAGGGCAGCCTTGTCGTGTCCCGTTGTGGATGGAAAATGTAGGTGACAATGAACCATTCACCCAAATTCTAGCAGAGGGAGAGGAGTAAAGGGACATAATTCGAGATATCATTTTGGGGCCCAGACCTATCTGTTTCAGGGACAACTGGAGGAATTGCCAGTCGACCCGGTCAAATGCTTTTTCGGCGTCGACCGTCAAAAGGCATAAAGGGACATCGTGGGTGCGGGCATAGTGGGTAAGAAGCAGGGTTTTTAGGGTGTTGTCCCTTGCCTCGCGACCACTAACAAAACCCACCTGGTCCAGGTGTATGAGGCGGGGGAGGAGCGGCTGCAATCTAGTGGCTAAAATTTTGGCATATAATTTCAAGTCCACTCCAATTAACGATATGGACCTATAATTAGCACACAAAGTAGGGTCCTTATCTGGTTTTGGGATAATGGTAATGTGGGCTTCGAGTGTTTGTGGAGGAAATGCTGAGCCTTCCGATAGGGTGTTGAACACCTTAACCAAGAAGGGGGTCAGTTGGGGAGCAAATGTTTTGTAAAATTTAGGGGTGAATCCGTGTGTGGCCGCTATCGCTCTCATTACCTCATCCGCTGTAATTACTTGCTCCAGCTCTTCTGCAGTATCGCCATCCAAAGTAGGGAGCTCTGTTTCCTCAATATAAGACAGTCTATCAGGTTCAGGGGCAAGGGTTGGGCCAGGAGAGATGCTGGGTGGTAGATTGTAAAGTGTTTGGTAGAAATCTTGGAATGTTTGTGATATCTTGGAGGGCTCACTAAGCATTTCTCCAGAAGGGGCCCGAATATGGGGTATGAATGTGGAAGACGTGTTTGGGTGGAGGGTACAAGCTAACGGTCTACCGCATTTATCTCTAAATCGGTACTGATGTAAGGCAAGTCTGTCCGCATAGGTACGAGCTGAGGCCTCATACAGGTCCTTAAGTTGGGATCGAGCCGTTGAGACCTCTATAAGGGTCTCCACAGTTGGGGCTCGTTTATGTTGTGTCTCAAGGTCTCGAAGCTTTTGAATTGCTGATGTTATTGCAGCTGATCGAGCCTTTTTTACGCGGGTTCCCATCTGAATAAAGATACCTCGCAGGACTGCTTTAAGCGCCTCCCATTGTAAGGGTAGTGAGGTAGTGTCCGAGGCATGGTCTATGAAAAAATTAGAAATTGTTTCTGAAACCTTGTGGGAACAATCAGGTTCCGTAAGAAGGGAATCATTCAGCCTCCACATCCATTCTCTCACCGGCGTGGAAGGGATCAATAGTGTCAAATAGATAGGTGAGTGATCGGACCAGACCATTGAGTCTATCTCGCATTCAGGTGACCAATCCAAGCAGCTATGGTCAAGGAGGAAGTAGTCAATACGACTATAAGAGTGGTGGACCTGTGAGAAGTGGGTATAGTTGCGATTTGTTGGAAACAGAACCCGCCAAATGTCGATTAAACGGAGATCGTAGATAGCCCGTTTGAATGCCCTTAGCTTAGTAAAGGAGATGGATGAGCGAGAGGTTGATGAGTCTAAGAGTGGATCCAGAGGGGCGTTAAAATCCCTGCCTATGATTAGTTTACCTTCTGCAAATTCTGACAAAATCCTCATGTACCGCAGAGCAGACGATATTTGATTAGTGTTTGGTAGGTAAAGGTTGGCAATAGTGAATTTTGTGCCCCATAAGGAGAACTTTACGAACACATACCTTCCCTGGGGGTCCGAGAGCTGGTCTATCAGGTCAATCGGAAGCGTTTTGTAGAAGGCAATAGATATGCCTTTGGTTTTCTGGGAGGGATTTGTACTGTGGAACCATCTATTAAAGTACCTATTGGAGCAGGAAGGGGTGGAGTTTGTGTGGAAATGAGTTTCCTGTAACAGTAACACATTGACCTGTTGTTTATGCATTTGGTAGAAGATTTGCCCTCTCTTGGATGCAATATTGAAGCCATTTACATTGTATGAACAAGATTTCAGGCCGAGATAGCACTGTATGAGCCATAGTGGAACGAGAAAAAGAAAGTCAGATTGTAGAGAATAGAGGGGGGAGGAAGAGTGGGGGGAGGGAAAGCTTGTAAGGTAGCAAAGATATACCAGGACAAAAACTAGGTAGGGAGGACACCTGAATAAGGAGCCTAACAAATCTAAGGGGTCCACTGATACGGGACTCCACATGAGAAATCACGTAAGAAGGCACAATTCGTGCCCGGCCTGTTGGGGGTGGAGGGTCGAGGTGGAGAATCTGAGCCGTGAGCCCAGTAGCAGAACAGGCATATATAGCTTAATTGAGGCACATCAGTGTAACAAAACATTTAAACAGCAGAACACACATCAGATCATCTGTGAAGGAGGGAGGCGGTCTGCGTGGGCAAATATCTCCATACAAGCCCACCCTCCCTCCTCCACAGAGGAGATATCAACCCGTGAGATAATAACATGGGGGGAAAGCAAACATTTTTAACACATACCATCCACAGGCCCCAACATGGGGCCCCGGAGATAAACCTGTGTAGTAACACTGAAAACAGTAACATTGTGTAATAACATTTTAAAGTGAGACTAGTCGGTGTAGGAGAACCCGTATACCGAGAGCTAGAGGAGCCCATGTGGATAGTGGCAAGAGACCGTGGACCCAGTCAGTCCATCTGTCGGCCCCTCCACCCGTATCCAGGTGGGACATTTCAGCTAATCACAGAGAATAAACCAGTGCTGTAAAATATACTAGAAGCTCAATACTTGCATATCCAAAACATACATTAGGAATTTGCGTTCCCATAGCCTCTCCCGAACCCCAGCTAGGTACAGCACACCAGCAAAGGGCAGGGAGAAGGCCCGCTAATTTGGTGCACCATCTGTCTTGAGGCATTAGAGTATTATCATGTTATCTTGTCTCCCACCGTATCGTATCCAGCTGTAGTCAGGTGGAACCGATGAGGAAATATGTAAAAAAAAAAAAAAAAAAAAAAAAAAAATATATATATATATATATATATATATATATATATATATATATATATATATAAACCCCCCCAAAAAAATCCTATGGGGGGGGAGGGGTTCCAAACATCGACCTGTCCAGGAGACAAGAGATACGCAGTATACTGGGATGGTGCTAGTCACATGGGGAGCGCTGGATTGGCTTCTTGCAACACTTTAGAGTTACCTTAATCTTCCGGAGAGGTAGGATGACGTGGACTAGGGTCAATAGAGTGTGATCCGTACCTCGGGTGTCTGTGTCGTTGTGGAAGAGGGTCTCGTGTTTGCACCCTGGCACGGTCGTCTGGCGGGTCCAGCCAGTTCGGTACATCAGTTGGATCTTGCTCCAGAAAGCTGAAAAAGGCTGGGAGTTGATCCGGGTCTGAGAGAACAAATTTATGCTCAGCCCTGGTCACCTTAATACTGAAGGGGTGACCCCATGTGTAGGTTGCTCCGGCTTGGCGTATCAGGTCTAGGAGTGGGCGGTCTATGCGGCGCATGTGGAGAGTGTTACGAGAGAGGTCTGGGTATAGGTGGATAGCAGAACCATCAAAGTCCACGGGACCCAAACGCCATGCCTTGCGCATAAGTTCTTCCTTAAGGGTGAAATAGTGAACCCTGTAGAGGACATCGCGTGGGCGGTCACTATGTTCCCTCCTCGGCCCCCCCACTCTGTGCACCCGGTCTATTTCAATAGGGGATGAAGCCTCTCTTCCCAGGACTTGGTTGAGGATGGCAGTGACAGAAAGTTTCAAGTCTGTACCCGCCGTGGCCTCCGGTATGCCTTGCAGCCGTATATTATTCCTGCAGCTCATATTTTCTCCGTCTTCTATGCGTAGTTGATGTTGTCGTATACGGTGCAAGTGCTCCTTTGAGGCCCGCTCGAGGGATGTGATGCGGGCTGCATGGTCAGATTGAATGTCAGTTATGGCGGACACTGCGGTCTGATTAGTGGAGACCTGCTGTTGGAGGGCCTGGATATCTCTGTGTAATGAGGTCTCCATTTTGACTGCCCAGGACTCAAACTCTGCTCAGAAGGCCACCAGAAGGGTCGAGGCTTCAGATCTAGGTGATTCTCCTGAGATTCGAGGGGCCACATCTCCCGGGCCTGTGGCCAGAAGCCGGGGAATAGCGGACCCAGATTTGGATACTACAGCTGGTAAGTCCGAGTGCTGGATCGGGGGGTCATCTGGATCCTCGCTGCTGTCTGTTGCCGTCTGAGTGGGGGGAGGAGGCTTGCCCTTCCCTGAGTTTCGATTGGGCGCCATCTTGTCTTTGGGAGTGCGGGGATCGGGTTGAGATGTGCGGAGCATGTATCTCTGGATTGTGCCCTGTTGTAGATCCGTGGACTCAGTAGATCTAGAGCTGTGCGTGGACATGTTTTCAAGGATGTGCGATGACTGAAGTATAGCCTGCCTGCTACGGGCAGTCACGGAGCTCAGCAACTCATTTCTTTAGCCATACATGGTTAGTCACGCTTCTCTGCAGAATTGTACAGACGGGGACCACAGTTGGGCGCTGGCCCTGCTGGGCTAGTCTGGTGGCTGTGTAGGTAGTGATCCAGGCTCATAGGGGTGGAGGAGATCAGGAGCATATGTGTATACAGCAGCTTGGGTGGAGCAAGATGGCCGCCTCTTGGGGTTTTCGGGGCCGTGTCGGCAGCCCACGCACTGAAGGGGGTAGATGCTTGTGGGTATCTCCGTCAAGGGCCACTGTCTGCCAGTCCTGGATGCCCTGGGGGGTGGGTATGGTTTGGATTAGGCCCAGAAGAGGAGACGGGGGGCTGTCAGGGTGTTTCAAGATAGCCGCCACACTAGGTCCCTGGGGCTAGGGCTTTAGCTGCAACTGGTGCCAGATGGGGGTAGATGCTCCTTCAATACTCCCTTGGGGGGCTTGATTGTCCAGGCCAAGATGCTCCTGGGGGTGGATGGGGGTGGATTGGGCCCAGGAGAGAGACGGAGAGGCCGCCGGGTGTATCAAGATGGCCGCCGTCACTTACCAGGTCCCTCTGGCTGGTCTAATAGGGCGGCACAGGGAGGATTTCTGGTCCCGGGTGGCAGGCTGGATATCCCCAGTGGTCGTGGAGGAGGAGAGCCGGTCTCAGGGCAGGTGGATCAGCCCGAAGCCGCGCAGACACGGCGTCTGGGTGGAGCAAGATGGCCGCCGCTCCCCGTTGTAGGCCGAAGCCGCGGCCTGTTCTCTCAGGCGGCTGGAGCTCCGCGATCAGTGCGACCGCGTTCCCAGGCAGCTCCTTACCGGTCTGGTGGAAGCCCTGGGCCCCCGGTGGAGTCAGTGCAGGTCCGATGGATGTGTATCGCTCCGGGTGTGCTCTATGGCTGCAGGAGCTCACCTCAGGCACGTCCACTCAGATCTCCATTCGGCCACGCCCCTGGACCTGAATAAATTAATGGAGTGGGCTACTAGATTGCAATTTAAGTTTTACATTAAATGTAAGGTGATGCATTTGGGGGTACAAATATAAATGCAAGTTACTTATTGGGAGGAGAACCCCTAGGGGATCCTAGGATGGAGAATGATCTAGGGGCCCTAGTAGAAGACAGACTGAGCAATAGAATGCAGTACTCCAGGGATAAAATGATAATCCTGCCACTTTATAAAACTCTTTTTTCGGCCACATCTGGAGTATTCCATCCAGTTATGGTCACCAATCCTCAGAAAGGATGTGCTAGAGCTGGATAAATTCCAGAGAAGGGCAACTAAATGAATATGGGATTAGAGGACCTCAATTATGAGGAACGACTAAAAGGTGCTAAATTTATTTTCACTGGAGAAGAGACGCTTGAGAGGAGATATGATAGCAATATACAAATATCTGTAGTCGTGATCAGTCGTGATCCCAGCGTAAGTATAAGGCCTCATGCACACTGGACGTTAAATTAAGTTTATAAAAATGTCAGTAGCTTTGCAGTGAGTATTTCAACTTTTTAAAATTTTTTTCAACTTTTTTGCAATAGCATTTTTTAGCATTTATTAGCGTTTTCCGTGTTAGTGTTTTTGAAGAAAAAAAATGTATTTATTTTTTTTCAATGGATCAAAAACATTGAAAAATGCTTGTGAGCAATGTTTTTGAGCGTTTATCAACGTTTATCAGCGCTTATCAGCATTAGAGCATTTTTACAGCTGAAAAATGGAGAGGAAGACGATAGGGGGCCACACGATGATACTGGCAGAGAAGCAGTTTAACCTTAAGAGTTCCTAGAAGTTTTGTGTCCTATCTGTGATTATGATATAGTGGGCATCAGTGTACTTTCAATTATTTTTTTTAATGGTCAGAATGGTACATGTGGCCATACTGTGATTGCATTTGTTCACTTAGAGTCAACTTTTATTACTATTTGCTTAACTTTTTTTAAGTGAAATATTTAACCCATTGCTGACCACTGCACACAGATATACATCGGCACAATGGCAGCGGTGGGCAAATGGGTGTACCTGTACGTACCCTTTAATTGGCAGGGCTAGCGGGTGCGCGAGCGCCCACTGCGTACAGCGTGACCATGACTCGATGTCCGCCGGTGTCCCGCGATCGTGTCATGGAGCCGCAGAACGGGGAGATGCCTATGTAAACAAGGCATTTTCCTGTTCTGCCTAGTGACATGACAGGGATCTACTGCTCCCTGTCATCAGAAGCAGTGATCACTGTCATGTCAGTGGTAGCCCATCCCCCCCACAGTTAGAATCACTCTCTAGGAAACACTTAGCCCCTTGATCGGCCCCTAGTGTTTAACCCCTTCCCTGCCAGTGTCATTTACACAGTAATCAATGCATTTTTATAGCACTCATCACTGTATAAATGACAATGGTCCCAAAATAGTGTCAAAAGTGTTGGATGTGTCCGCCATAATGTTGCAGTCATGATAAAAATCGCAGATCGCCACCATTACTAATAATTAAAAAAAAATAATAAAAATGGCATAAAACTATCCCCTATTTTGTAGACACTATAACTTTTGCGCAAACCAATCAATACATGCTGATTGCGATTTTTTTTTACTAAAAATATGTAGAAGAATACATATTGGCCTAAACTGAGGAAAAAAATTAGTTTTTTTATATATTTTTTGGGGATATTTATTATAGCAAAAAGTAATGTTGCTTTTTTTTTTTTAAATCATCGCTCTTTTTTTGCTTATAGAGCAAAAAATAAAAACCGTAGAGGTGATCAAATACCACCAAAAGAAAGCTCTATTTGTGGGGAAAAAAAAAGTACGTCAATTTTGTTTTGGTGTAACGTCGTGTAATTGTCAGTTAAAACAATGCAGTGCCGAATCGCAAAAAGTGCTCTGGTCACGAAGGGGGAAAAATCTTCTGGGGCTGAAGCGGTTAAAAAATGAATCAAATATATGAATATAAATAATCACCACAAACCTCTAAAAAGTTGTATCATCAGTATAAATGTAATTACCTTATTACATTTTTTATCATAAATTGGCTCTAAATCCACTCATTTATTATTATAATTACACAAGCACATAAATATTCAATAACTGCAATCTGCATGGCTGGTTAATGTATGTATTAATAAACCTACATACTGTTTTAAAGAGGTGAAATGATAACTGACAAGTTAAACAAAAAGAAAATGGCAACTAACAAACATGAAAATAATCAAAGATGCAAAAAAACCTGCCTGTGGGACTGCAATGTTGGACTAATTAATTGTTTTTTTTCTACTGAAAATACACAAATAAAGTAAAAATATTTTTTTGTACAGCTGAAGCATACATTATTCAACACATGAGTAAGTGTTATAAAAATATCCAATAACAAATTATCTGTAAAGGGTCTCTCAGGCACTAGTGTAAACCATTTTAATTAAGGTTTCCGTAAATATCAGCACCTAATTAATGTCGTGAGTCCTACTAATGTGCAGTTGTTTTGCTCTTACCTCAGGTGCAAATAATGAATTACTTTATTACATATGTAAAATGTATATGGAGGACTGAGTTACACACACTCTGCTGCAGGTTAGCATATGATAATACACATACTATATCATACTATTACTGTATGTACTGTTAATGCATACATACATACAGTATATTATGCATATCTACACTATAGCAACAGTCAGCACACTAATAAAAATAGTAGCGAAACAAAAGACAATAATGTGAGGTGTATGCAAATTCAAAAGATGTTCAGGGTACGCCATCATAAAGAATCTAAACAAAAATAATAGGATTTTTGACTTACCGTAAAATCTGTTTCTCTGTGTTCATTGACAGACACAGCCTTCTTTATTCAGAACCATAGGGTTATATTGCCCCCTACAGGAGTAGGACACTAGGCAGAAAAAAGACTTGGCTACGCCCATGGGCAGTCCTAGGTGATATACACCCCCTTTCTGCTATAGGCCTTCAGTCATGTAACAAGCAGTATCAGAATTATTAAAAAATAGAGGGGCGGTTGCTGTGTCTGTCAATGAACTCAGAGAAATGGATTTTAAGTCAAAAATCCTATTTTCTCATTCATTCATTGACAGACACAGCCTTCTTTATTCAGATCCATGGGGGTGTCCCAAAGCAGTGCCAAATATGTGGGGTGGGGCAGCCAACAAAAAACCAGGCCAACCAGACAAACTGGAGCTCAGTGAGAACAACCTGGAGCCCACCTGACCAGCAAAAAAAAAAACCCTTCACGAGGGAAAAAAACCTCTAGACCACCGCAGCCTGCAGAACCTTGCAGCCAAAAGAAGCATCCACAGATGTCAGCACATCCACCTTGTAAAATTTTGTGAAAGTGTGCACCGACGACCAGGTGGCCACCTTGCAAACTTGTGCTACTGACACCTGATGACAGAAGGCCCAGGAGGCACTCAGCGTCCGAGTCGAGTGCGCCTTCACCGGAAAGGGTGGAACCCAACCCTTAATAAAATAGACCTGAGTCACTGTCTGCCTGATCCATCTAGAAATGGTCACAGAGGAAGCAGATAGCCCCTTCTTTGGTCCAGCCGTGAACACGAACAGGGAGTCTGACTTTCGAAAAAGACTCAGTGACCGCCAAATACACCCTGACAGTCCGTACCACATCTAAGGTGTGCAAGGCAAATTCCCTCGGATGTTGCAGACTGGGACACAGAGAAGGCAACATGATGTCTTCATTTAAATGGAAATCAGAGACAACCTTTGGAAGGAAAGAAGGACAAGGACGAAGCACTACCTTGTCCCTATGAATCACCAAGCAGGGCGCGCGACATGATAGCACCGCCAACTCTGACACCCTGCGAGCAGAAGTAATAGCCACTAAGAAGGCCACCTTCTCTGATAGTGTGAGCAGGGGAATTTCTCTAATATTTTCAAATGGAGGCTTCTGTAGAACCAAAAGTACAGGATTCAAGTCCCACGGTGGCAACGGAGATCGCACCGTGGAACCACATGTCGCACTTCCTGAATGAAGGTACGCACCAGGGAATGCGAAGCCAGGGAGCATTGAAAGAAAACCACCAAGGCCAAGACCTGGCCCTTGACCGTACTCAAGGCCAAATTCTTTTCAATGCCCCTCTGTAGAAAAGTCAAAATCCGAGTCACCGAAAAGGAACGTGGGTGAAACCCCATAGACTCACACCAAGAAATGTATGCTTTCCACGTCCGACAATATACCTTCCTGGAAGTACACTTTCTAGCTTTGAGCAGCGTCAGAATCACAGACGCAGATAAGCCCCTATCCTTCAACACCTGACTTTCAATAGCCAAGACGGTAAAGCAGGGTGGAAGATCGGCCCTTGGGATAGCAGATCCTCCCTGAGAGGCCGCTGCCAGAGGGGCATCTACGATGCACCAGGTCGGCATACCAGGGCCGACGAGGCCAGTCCGGGGCCACTAGAATGACTGGAATTCCCTTGGCCTCAATCCTGTGCAACAGCCGTGGCAGAAGCTTGAGTGGAGGAAAGGCGTAGATCACACGATACTGGCCCCATGGAGCGACCAGAGCATCTGAGGCAACTGCCAGAGGGTCCCGAGACCTGGCCACAAACCTCTGTACCTTCCTGTTGATTCGGGATGCCATCAGACCTACCTCTAGAGATCCCCAGCGTAGACAGATCTGTTGAAATACTTCCTGATGGAGGGACCACTCCCCTTGGTCCAATACTTGATGACTGAGGGAATCTGCCTGCCAGTTGTCCACCCACGGAATGTGAACGGTGGAGATGGCCGGGACAAAACGCTCTGCCCACTGTAGAATGCTGGCTACTCCCAGGCCAGCTAACACACTCCTTGTTCCTCCCTGGTGGTTGACATAGCCCACCGCCGTGGCATTGTGTGACTGGATCCATATCGGGAGCCCCTGAAGTCGATTCGTCCAATGATCCAGAGTCTGATCGCCCAGAGTTCCAAGATGTTGATAGGTAGCCTGGATTCCTCCAGCATCCAATGACCCTGAGCCGAGCTCAGGCCCAGGACTCCTCCCCACCCGGACAAACTGGCAATGGTGGTGACCACCATCTAGTACAGCGGGGGAAAGGATTTTCCCTGCTGAAGAGTGGGGGAACAGATCCACCAGATCAGGGACCCTTTGGTTCCTTGACTCAGCCCAATCTGACTGTTTAGAGACTCGGAACATTTGTCCCGTTTTAGCAAAATCTCCCTTTGCAGGGGTCTCGTATGGAACTGAGCAAGCAGGACCTCCTCGAATGTAAACACCATCAAGCCCAGTACCTGCATACAAGTCCGCAGGAAGACCCATCTCCTGGACAGCAGCAAGCGGGCTGCCGTCTGTAATTTCTGGAGTTTGTTCTGCAGAAGGACCACTCTGGCCTGAGTGGAATCCAGTCAGACCCAGATAATCCAATTTCTGGACTGGAATCAACGCAGACTTTTGGTAATTTATTAGCCACCCAAAATCTGCCAGAATCTGAACAGTGATCTCCACGTCACCTCTCAGGGCCGCTGGGGACTCACAGTAGAAGGTTATCCAAGTAGCCCAGAACAGCAATTCCCTGCTGGCGCAGCAGCGCCGGAACCGGGCCAACACTTTGGTGAAGACCCGAGGAGCAGAGACGAGACCAAAGGGTAACGCCGCTAACTGATAATGCTCCTCTCCCACAGCAAAGCGAGGAACCTCTGGTGCGGTGCACAAATGTAGGAATGTGCAGGTGGGCGTCCTTGATGTCGATGGAGGAAAGAAAGTCCCCCTGATGAAGATATGTCACCACAGAGTGAATGGACTCCATTCTGAACTTTCGCACACGCACATAGTGGTTGAGGGCCTTAAGGTCCAGAATCGGATGTACTGTACCCTCTTTTTTGGGGATTATAAATAGGTTTGAATAAAAGCCCTGGAAATGTTCTGACACAAGACCCGGGACAATCACCCCTTGGAGCAACAGGCCTTGCACTGTGCCCCGGAGGGCTAACAAGCAGTCCGGAGACAGATCTGCTTGGGGGACAAGTCTGGAACTCGATCTTGTAACCAGACAGAATCACTTCATGGACCCACTTGTTGTTTATCAGAGAAGTCCATGGGCCCGGAAACCAGCAAAGACATCCCCCCACTCGGACTGTGGGTGAGGGTGCTTCTTCAGGCAGAAGGAGCCTTATCTAGGGGTATGGAGAAACCCGTTCTTGGTTTGCCCGACAAGGGCAGCTTGGGACCTCCTGAGGGGGGCTTGAAAGACTTCGAGCTTTTGTCAGTGGACCCTGAGGGACAAAAAAAACTTTGTGTGCCGAGAAGGAAGGGCCACGCTTTCGACTTGGCTCCTTCCCCTTTTTTTGACTGTGGAAGAAAAGTACTCTTCCCCCTGTGACACTCTTAATGATATCAAGAGTGGCCCCAAACAAACAATTGCCTTGAAAAGGCAGATCAGCTAGGGCCTTTTTTGAGGCCTGGTCCGCAGTCCAACACTTCAGCCACAATACCCGTTGAAGCACTACGGCTGAAACAGATAGCTTGGAAAGCAAGGGAGCTGCATCCAAAAAGGCATGTCAGACAAACTGCAGCCCCTGGACCAGTTGGTCCGCTAATTTCATGAAGGCAGGCGGAAACTGGTCACCTTCCAGGTCACGGCGCAACAGCTTCACCGATTCTGTCAGAGTTTGCAACACCAGAGCAATAGTCAAAACTGGCCAAAACGCCGAACCCGCAATAGAGAACATAGTGCTGCTCAGAGACTCTGCCTTCCTGTCAGCTGGGTCTTTAAAGGCCGGAGAGTCCCCAACCAATATCATAGTGGTTTTTTTTTTTTTTTTCAATAGATTTTATTGAAAGAAATTGCAATACAGGGTATCACATTAGTTGGTATACAACATTTTTGAACATTTTTACATATACGATTTTGAACATTGTATATATAGATATTTACTTATATATATATATATATATATATATATATATATATATATATATATATATATATATAAATATATACAAATACCAGTAGTCTATGCACATTTATATATAGGTGTAGAACCAAAATAACCAGGGTGGGATATATGATGTGGCTTTTGGATGGACATATCATGACGATATAACTGGATGAATCAACAGGGTGGGTCCTGTGGGAGCTACTGGTATCAAAAAAGAAAAGAAGGGGGGAGGGGGGGAAAGATGGGTAGAAGGGGGGGGGAGAGTGGAAGCATACATCAGTCGGTTAAAGTATTAAGTAGCTATAGCGTTACAGGAAGAAGAGAGAACGGGAGTGTCTTCCTCCTCAGGAGTGTTAATGAAAGTATCATAATAAGCGAATGAAGTATTTTCGAAGTTTTGTAGTTCCTCTTGGGACAGAGTTGATTGCATGAAGGCCCACCATCTTGAGTAAAATCGTGTGTGGGGGAGTTCTTTTTTGAAGTCGGTATTGAGTTTGTCTCTGTGAAGCAAGGTTAGAAGCTCCCTTTTAAGTTGCGAGGTCTGTGGGCAAAGAGAGGAGGTCCAGTTTTGTAGAATTAGTCTTCTAGCCAGTAAGAGACTGATCAAGGCCCAGTCCTTATATGTAGGGTGGGTGATTGGGGACCACGGGAGCAGTTGGTCATCCCAGTATCCGAAGATGAGGAGTAGGGGGTCTTTCGGTATTTTTAACAGCGTTATTTTGAAGATGTAGGAGATGATTTGGTCCCAGAAAGCGGAAATGGAGGGGCATGACCAGAAACGGTGGGAAAGTGATGGTTTTGGCTGTCGACACATGGGGCAATTTGCTGCACCTTGGACAGTCTTGTCCGAGATGAAGGGTATGTAGGCGCGGTGCATAATCTTTAATTGAGTTTCTCTCCATACCTCATTGGGGGTCAGCTGAAGCGTTTTCTGGTATCCCTGAAGAACCTTTTCCACTATGTCTGAGTCAGGGAAGTCCTTACCCCAGTTTGCTACCGATGAGGAGGCAAGTGGGGGAGTAGTCCTTATCAAGAAAGGTTTATAGATATCCGAGATTTTATAAGAGTCACTGTGGAGTAGTAAGTCTGTGATGGATGTCTGAAATCTCTTACTTTCCTCTCTGCATGAATCTTTTATAAAGCTGACGCATTGTGCGTAGTGTAAAGTATGAGATGTAGGGAGAGAGAAAGTTTCTGCGATGACAGAGAAGTTATGAGGGCGTCCTGTTTCCAGATCACATAGGGTGGAAAAATGTGTGAGGCCTTTTTGTTGCCAAATAGTGAAGGGTTTGTATTCCAAACCCGGTGGGAAGCTGGGATTTCCTTGAATCGGAAGATGTCTGGACATAAAGGGTGAAAGTTTCAGTGCTTTCCGTACTTCCCTCCAAGCTATGGCTGTGTCTCTAAGGAGAAGATTGTGTTGTATAGGTGGGGGAATTGATTTCCACCTGCAATGAAGTAATGCCACCAGGGAGTACGGTTGGGCCATTGAAGCTTCCATGGAGTAATTAGAGCAGCGAGAAAGTTGCGATATCCAGTCTAGGCTTATCCTGAGTAGGCAAGAGAGGTTATAGGTTCTGATATTTGGGAGACTAATCCCTCCTTCGCGTCTGGGAAGATACAGTTTAGCAAGGGCTATACGTGGTCTTTTGTTCCGCCAGAGAAATTTGGAGAAGGCTTTGTTTAAGTTTTTGATATCTGCATGTTTAAGAAGTAATGGTATCGTTTGGAGAGGGTAAAGTAATCGAGCGAAACTGACCATTTTTATTAGGTGACATCTTCCCAGGAGCGAAAGGGGCAGATCCATCCAGTTATCCAATTCTTGAGAAATTTTTTTCAATAGTGGGGGATAATTTAGATGGTATATTGAATGGGGCAGTCTTCCTATTTTAATGCCTAGATATGTTATGTGTGATTTGGCTACTGGAAAGGGTGAGTGTTGTGCCCAGCGAGGGACAGATAAAGTGCCTATGGGGAGAATTTCGCATTTGCTGTAATTTATGCGGAGACCCGAGCAGAGTTTAAATTCATCAAAGATTGTTTTGATGGTGGACATGTCAGAGGAGGGGTAGGTTGAGAAAATTAGGATGTCGTCGGCGAAGAGTGACGTGCGGAGTTCTTGGGATCCTATTTTGATGCCGTGTAATGGGGCCTCTAGAGTAAGGTATCTAGAGAGGGGTTCTAAGGCTATGTTAAAGAGGAGTGGGGATAGGGGGCAACCTTGTCTTGTGCCCTTGTAAAGGCGGAATTCATCCGAGAGAAGGCCTGCCGCCACCAATCTGGCCGCGGGGGAGGCATACATGGCATGTATAAGGTGTTGGAAAGGGCCCGTAAAACCCATTTTTGATAGGGTCAGTGATAGCCATTCGAAGCTAACATTATCGAAGGCTTTTTCCGCGTCCAAAGTGATGATGGCATGGTCCCCCCCTGGGCTGATTTTGGCTTGTTCCAGAGCCATCATTACCTTACGGATGTTCATAGTGGCTGTTCTCCCCTTCACAAAACCTGATTGGGCTGGGTGAATCAGAGAGGGAATGATGGTGGCAAGTCTGGAAGCTACTATCTTTGAGAGAATTTTCACGTCTAAATTTAGGAGTGAGATGGGTCGGTACGAACCCGGTTCTTGGGGGTCTTTGCCTTTTTTTGAAAGTAGTTTGACTATGGCCTGATTCCCAGTCGGTAAGTAGGGGCCGCCAGTCCATATACCATTATAGACGGCGAAGAGAGTGGGTTCGGTAATAGTTTGTAGGGCCTTATAGAATTCTCCTGTAAACCCATCTGGGCCTGGGGCTTTAGAGGGAGCTAGGTTCCGGATGACATTAGATATTTCTTGTAAGGAGATAGGTGCGTTGAGGACTTCAAGTTGGGAGGGAGAGATCGTGGGTAGAGACAGCCTGTTTAGGAAGTGTTTGGCTGTGTTTGTGTCGATAGGGTCGGTGGCATATAGCGAGGAGTAGTATTGTAACATTATTTTGTTAATGTCCTGTTGTGAGGTTTTTTTGTCACCTGCGGTGTCCCGAAGGGAGGTGATGTGTGTCGGGCGTAAAGGGCCTTTGCAGAGTCTTGCTAACAGTTTGCCAGCTTTGTTGCCAAATTTATGAAGGGTGGCTGTCATATGTGTCCTGTATGTCCGCTCAAGGGTATCTGCCCAGGTATCAAAATCCCTTTTTGCTACCTGCCAGTGTAGCCTGTTATCAGGGGAGTCCCTAGTGTAGAGAGAGCGTTGCGCCGAGCGCAGGTTGGCACTGGCCCTCTTATAATTTGCCAAAGTGTTTCTCTTGTGAGAGGCAGCGTACGATATGATTCGGCCTCTGAGGAAGGCCTTGCCAGCTTCCCAGAAAAGGTTCGGGTTGTCCGTATGTGGGGAATTAGTCTCGGAGAATTCAGACCAAGCTTTCTCCATGTAGTGTCGAAAGTCTGAGTTATTCTGGAGATAAGCAGGGAAACGCCAAAGTTTAGGAGTAGGGTGTAGGTCAGGGGTATCTAGCGAGATTGAGATGGGGGCGTGATCTGATATGGCTATGTCATGGATATCAGAATTTGAGATCATGGGGATAAGACTGTCAGTGCAGAAGAGGTAATCGATTCTAGTGAAAATGTTGTGAGGGTTGGAGTAAAAGGTGTATTCTCTATCTGCTGGGTGGAAAAGCCGCCAGATGTCATGTAGGTGGAGAGATTCCATAGTGGATGCGAAGTGTGTGAAATCAGACAGAGTGGGAGATGGACGCGTTCGTTTGGAAGAGGATCTGTCGTCGATTGGGTGTATGATGGTGTTAAAATCTCCCCCAACTATATGTGGGAGGTGTGGAGAGTGTAGAATCCAGGAGGACAATTCATTAAGAAATTTTTTGCCGGGATTATTTGGGGCATATATGTTAGAAATCACTAGAGTGCTGTTACCCAGTTTTATGTGTGTGGAGAGGAAACGACCCTGGTTGTCTGTTTCCACAGATAGTATCTCGCAGGGAAGGTTTTTGTGGATTAATATGATAACCCCTGCTTTGCGATTGAGTGCACTTGAGCCTAGGACAGTACCCACCCAAAGTTTTTTCATTCGGTGGAGGTCAGAGGTGGTTAGGTGGGTTTCCTGGAGCAGGGCGATGTCTGTTTTTAGTCTTTTGAGGTGACGAAGAATTTTAAGTCTCTTAACGGGGGACCTAAGCCCTTTCACGTTCCAAGAGGTGACTTTCATGTGAGTAAGGTCGAAGGTAGGTTATGTGCCGGTAAATTGTTAACAATATATGTAGACCTGAGGAGAGGAGTTGAACTGGTAGTGCTAACTAGGGTGGACTGGCTCTGAGGAAGGAGTTGTGGCTGAGAGTCTAGTGGCAGATGGATGTTGCTGGGGACAAATAATGAGGAGGGATAAGGAGGGGTAGGAGCAAGGAATAAAAACATCTCATAACAATAGAGGAACTTCTCTTTTTTCCGCATAGAGTCACTGTGCAGGCCAGCTCCCCTAACGATCCAGTCGCTGTACTGAGTGCGCGCCCTGAATGGCTCAGTGTCAATGGCTGCGACGGAGGACCTCTCATAGGTGCAGGATCAGGGGGAGGCCATTCAAAGTGAGGCTATAGGAGGTGAAGTAGTATAAAAGGAAAAGAAAACTGTGCCATAATAAAAGAGAACAGACAAACTTAAACAAGCCATATACCTGAGTGTCCAGACATTGGAGTCATTAATACCGAGGAGCAGGCAGAACATATGTTCCTAAAGAAAACATGGTGAGGTAGCAAATCTTCTCATCAGCGGGGGGTGTTACGGTGGGTAGGTCCGGAAGATCTGAAGCGTTTCGGGGAATCTTTCCTCGGGCTTCGCTGGTCCAGAGGGCGAATATTTGGAGAGGCCCTGAGCGGGGAATCAGAGTGAGATTCGGTGCGCAATGAACGCAAGAAGGCTTCCGCCTCAGGGGTGTCCTGAAAGGAAAGCTGGTCTCCGTTGGGAGCTTTGATGCGGAGAGTTGCAGGGAAGGCCAATGTGAACTTCATCTGTCGCTGATGTAGCTCTGTGCAGATGTGTTGGAATGCTTTCCTCTTTTTTGAGACTTCTATGGAATAGTCCGCGAAGATCAGGATTTTGATCCCATCAACTTCCAGAGATCTGTTTTGCCAAAACTTTTGTAGGATGACAGTCTTGTCGTTGTAGTTTAGGTACTTCGCTATGATTGGGCGAGGGGATTTGCGATCAGGAGCGAATGTTCCCACTCGGTGGGCCCGTTCTACCGTAAAAGGGCCGGGGAGGCCTAATGCTTCCGGGACGCGTCTGGCGCAGAATTCTGCAATAGCTGAGGACTGTAGTGATTCTGGGACCCCCACGAATCGCAGATTGCTCCTTCTAGATCTGTTTTCTAGATCGTCCAGTTTTTGTAGTATGTACTGATTGGTTTTCTCCTGTGCTCGTTCGGTAGCTTGTGCCTGATAAACTTCTTCTTCCAGGTTTGAAAGGTGGTGTTCCACCTCGTGAAGTCTAGTTGAATGTTCTCCTAGTTGTGCCTTGACTTGCCTCATTCCCGCATCCACTGCCTTTTCCACTGAGGAAGTTATCATAGGGGATAGGAGGGCTGCGACGGCTTGAGCTATACGATCCGTATCATTATCCCCCTGGTATGGGGAGGGGGAGGTAGGATGCAGGGAGAGAGGAGAGTGGAGTGAGGAGGGGGGTACTGTGGGATCGCTCACCTCCATGCCTGGTTCGTCGGGCGTGGAATTCGGGAGGACCGGGGTCTCGGGTTGCGTCCGGGCCGGTTGCATTGTTGCGGCCGCGTAAGAGCGCGCGCCAGTCTTCTCCACAAATCGGTCCATAGGGTAACTTGTGGGGGCTGTGGCGTGACTTCTGGCAGGAGGAGGGGGGTGTGCACTCGATATTGAAGTCCTGTTGTTGAAGGCCTAGATCGGGGCAGGCGGCTGTATTTGGGCCTTTTCTTGACCTGCTAGGGCTGCGTAGGCCTAGATATTTGCTGGGCTAGGCGAATCTGGCGTGGATCCGAGCCGTTCCCTTGGTTAGTGAAGGAGGGATCCCTGATGAGGGGCAGGAGGGGGGTCGGGCAGTTGTTTTAGTTCCCAGGGTCGTGACGTGAAGGTAGCGTAGGCCGAGACCAGGGCCTCGATTTGCGGCCGGGCCGGGTGAGATCGTTGCGGCCTAGTAGGAGGCCGGTACCTTGGCAATCTGGTGGTCCTAGGGGAGTGAGGGGTCCCTGGTTAGGTTGCAGGCGGTAGGAGGGGGGTCAGGCGGTTGTTTTAAGGCCCCTGTTCCTGACGTGGATGCCGCGTAGGCCGAGACCGGGGCCTCGATTTGCGGCCGGGCCGGGTGAGGTCGTTGCGGCCTAGTCGGAGGCCGGTACCTGACGATCTGGAGATCCTAGGGGAGTGAGGGGTCCCCGATTAGGTTGCAGGCGGCAGGAGGGGGGGTCGGGCGGTCGTTTTCAAGCCCCTGATCCTGACGTGGATGCCGCGTAGGCCGAGACCGGGGCCTCGATTTGCGGCCGGGTCGGGTGAGTTCGTCGCGGCCTGGTCGGAGGTCGGTATCTGGCGATCTGGAGATCCTAGGGGGGTGAGGGGTCTCCGATTAGGTTGCAGGCGGCAGGAGGGGGGGTCGGGCGGTAGTTTTCAAGCCCCTGTTCCTGACGTGGATGCCGCGTAGGCCGAGACCGGGGCCTCGATTTACGACCGGGCCGGGTGAGGTCGTCGAGGGCTGGTAAGAAGCCGGTTTCTGGAGCTCTGGAGGTCAGCAAGAGAGCGGGGAACACCCGCGGAGGTGTGCCGGCGTCAAGTGGGGATTGGGCAGGAATTTGTAGGCTGATTTTTGGATTGTGGTGTGGGAGCTGTGAGGAGGCTCAGCTACTCCATGCGGCGCCGGAACCGGAAGTCATCATAGTGGTTTTGTTTAACCGAGAAACTGGGGGATCCACCACAGGTGGAGTTGTCCATTTTTTGAGCAGACTCCCCTCAAAGGGATAACACACAGCTAAACACTTTGTGATCACAAAGGGGCGTTTTGGACACTCCCATTCTTTATAGACAAAATTGTCAAAAAAGGAGGGATAAGGGAACACTTTTGCTGCGCGAGGCGGCTTGAGAGTGCCAAAGGGGACCAGCACCTCCACCGCAGCTGTGTCTGCATCCTCCATTTTTAAAGTTTCCTGCACAGAAGCAATCAGTGCGCCCTCCAGCGCTTTCTCGTGCACAGCCACTGGGGCTGAGGAATCATCCTCACTGTCCCAAAGATCTGGGAGCATGGCCGCAGACCACGCAGGGTGGGCCCCGTCCACGGCAGCCGAATTATATTCAGGATCTGGCGGGGGACACTTCTTACTAGTCCGCTGCCCAAGAGCCACCTCCACCCGGGACACAAAGGACTCCAGGGCCACCATCAGTGCAATAACGGATGACTAGGACCCAGAGGGACCTGCAGCCTCTGACAGGGGGTCAGATGGGGAAACATGCTCCTGAGACTCCATAGGAGAGAAAAAAAAGCCCCACACCAAGAGTGACCACTACAATGGGACACCCCCCACACCAGTAGTGATACCGGACCACCAGGACACCCCACAGCCTGCAGCAGAGAGAGGAGGGAACCCCCAGACTCACCACCCCACCAGCATAATGCTTGCTGCCACAGATGTAGACCTGCACACACATGGCGTCCAAGGGAAAAGAAAACACAGGAGTCAGCGCCAGATTAAAAGGAGAAGCTTCTGCCTGCCAAAAACGCTGTCCTATACAGTAATGGCCGCCATTGCCTGAGTCAAAATCCACCATATCATGGCCGCCGAGCTACACAAACATGGCCACCGGCCAAAGGAAGTCATCAGGCACTAGGGAAAAGGATGCTGGCTATGGCAAAATAGAGACTACCACAGATGCCAGAGAACCCTGTAGCCGCCCAGGATGAGAATGAGAGAGAGAGAGGATCCAGGCACCGGACCCAGTGCCTCCCCCCTGGTAAACACATCACCTAGGCGGTACCCTAGGGTTTCCACCTCATCCCTTTAAACCCGAACACATATGAATTACACAGGTTCTGAGGCTAATTTAATGCAGATAAGGCACCAAGTGAATTAAATTACCACCTTAATCAGCCACAGAACCTGTGTAATTATTATATGTTCGGTTTTAAAGGGATGAGGTGGCAACCCTGGCGCACCCCCAGCCCACCAGTACTCAACCCCATCCCCCAAGACCCACCACAGTCACACTACCCCATATGGAGGGGGGAGCAGGAAAGGAGGGTTACCAAGGGACCTCCAGGGCCAGGAAAAGAGGGTGCAGGAACAGAGGGGATCCGCAGGACTGACCAACCCGGGGAGGGGTCCGCGTCTGCCACAAAAACCCCCTAAGGGGAGAGGGGGACATTTACTCACCATACCAGGACCAAGCGGGCACCGTTCCAGACAGAACCTCCTCGCCACTGAAGTGGGGGGCTGTCGGCCATGAGGGACGCTGCAACTCAAGCCGAGACCGGGTCTGTCAGGGATGTGCCAGTACTGATCAGGGGCACACGCGTGCGCGCATGCGGGCCCCTTCCCAAATGCAGCAATGTTTGCCCACCAGTATGCGCCAGCGTTCTCCCCAGGCGCGAGTGTGTGCTCGCGCAGCGGGCACGTGCGCTAGCACTGTTTGGCGCCAAGGAACTTTTAAAAGTATCTCAGCTACACTTGTGTGGTGCTGTTTTGTCTGCAGCTCTGTACCAGTGTTACCTGAACCCGTTTGCTGTCTGACTCTGTCTACTGCCTGCTGCTTGTGTTGCTGTGTTCCCGGCCTTCTCATCCAGCTCCAGTTGCCGCTGTACCTGTATTTCCTGCCATCCAGCTCACTGACCCCCTTCTGCCTGCTGTCATCTGCAGTCCAGCCATCCCTGGAGGATCTCCACTCTGTTCCTGTGTGTAGGCAACTTCCATCAGGCAGGAGAGACCTCCCTATGAAGGAGATTTGCACGCACCTTGCGGCCCTCACTCAAGCCGTGAAAACCCTGCAGGATGGTTACGCTAGACTGGAAGGACAAGTCCAGAATCTTGCTGGCCCTGGTAACATGGCCTCTGCTCCAGCTGCCACCCCAGCACAGACTGTCTCCTCTCCCTCTGTTGTGATGCTCCCACCTGAGCCAAGGTTTCCCATTCCAGAAATGTTCTCTGGGGACCGAACAAAGTTCCGGGCCTTTCGCAATGCCTGCCAGCTTTATTTTGCCCTGCAATCCCTGACTTTCTCCCTGGAAGCCACCAAGGTGGGGTTTGTGATCTCCCTCCTACAAGGAGAACCTCAAACCTGGGCTCACCGACTACTTAAAGGAGACTCAGTTCAGACTCATTCCTTGCTTTCCTTCTTTAAAGCTATGGCCCAGCTTTATGAGGATCCCCAGCGGACTGCTACAGCTGAGTCTGCTCTGTTTGCGCTCCAGCAAGGCCGCAGACTGGCCAAGGACTACGTCACGGACTTCAGACGCTGTAGCACAGACACTCAATGGAACGATGCAGCCTTACATCATCAATTCTGCATGGGTCTGTCCGAAGGACTGAAGGATGAGCTTGCTGGAGTTGGCATACCTGATACTCTAGAGGCTTTGATCACCCTGGCGATCCACATTGATCATTGCCTCCATGAACGCTGATCAGAACGTTCCTCCCAGCAAAGCTGCCCAGTATCGATAACCACAAGGGCTCCAGTTCCTGCTTCCCGCTACTTACCCCCGACCTGCTTGAACCCGGCCAGCTCGGTGCCAGATACCTCCGAGCCCATGCAGCTAGTGCTGATGCGACCTACCTTGCCCCCAGAGGAACGAGCACGCCGCCGTCAGCTAAATCTCTGCCTCTACTGGAACAGGCCACTATGTGCACAACTGCCCGGCCAAGATTGTTCATCTTCTGTTCCTGCCAGTCTTTTTGCCTTTTCCACTAACGCAACCCACCTTGCTCTTCCTCTTTTGTTACAGCTCTGGGGAAGGATAATTCCAGTCAACGCCATCATTGACTCCGGAGCATGCAGTTGCTTTGTTGATTCCACTTTTGCCAACCAACAAAACATCCCCTTACGACAAAAGACACATAGACTTTCTGTTTTCTTGGCTGATGGCTCCCACATCAGATCAGGGCAAGTTACTCAGGAGACTCTTCCTCTGCCTGTCACCATTTCTTCCAAACATAAAGAGCTTCTAACTCTCAATGCCTTTTTCCTCTCCATTATTTCCAGTCATCCTGGGCATCTCACAATCCTCACATTGACTGGATTACCGGAGAAGTTACGTTTCTGTCCTCCTATTGCCAAGAGCACTGTCTGCATGAACCCTCCAAGCCTCCAGCCACTTTACTATGTATGTATCAGAACTTACTACAATCTGTACCTGAGCCTTACCATAAGTTCATTGACGTTTTCAGTAAAAAGGGAGCAGACTCCCTTCCACCTCATCGCCCGTACAATTGTCCGATTGAACTTCTTCCTGGGGCCGAAATTCCATTTGTGCACATCTTTCCCTTATCGGAAAAGGAGCAGGAGGCACTAAAGGTTTACCATAACGAAAACTTGGATAAAGGTTTCATCCATCCCTCTTCTTCCCCAGCTGGTGCCGGAATGTTCTTTGTTACCAAAAAGGATCAGACCCTCCGTCCATGTGTGGACTATCTGAGCTAAATAAAATTACGGTCAAAAACCGTGGTGGCCCAACCTTAAGGAGTTCTGTAGGAAGTATGTCAGTTCTTGCCCTGTCTGCATCCAGACAAAAAAAACACAAGAAACCGAGCCTGGGGGCTGCTAAAATCCCTGTCTGTACCCGACATACCCTGGAAAATGATTACCATGGACTTGATAGTCGAACATCCATGTTCTGAGGGGTGATCAGCTATTTTTGTGGTTGTGGACCGCTTATCTAAAATGGCCCCTTTCCTACCTTTAAAAGGAACCCCATCTGCTGTGGAAACGGCCCGTGTATTTATTAAAGAAAATGTCAGACTACACAGAGTTCCTGCAAACATAGTATCTGAAAGGGGGGTGCAGTTCACCTTGCGCTTCTGGAGAGCCCTGTGTGAGATCCTGAAGATTGAATCAGCCCTTTCCCCAAACTAACGGGCAGACAGAGAGGACTAACCAGACTCTCAAACAATACATTAGATGTTTTACATCCTTTGTACAGGATGATTGGGTGTCCCTGCTGCCCCTAGCGGAATTTGCATATAATAATGCTAGCCATTCAGCCACTAGTCAGTCCCTTTTTTTTTGCCAATTATGGTTTCCATTTATCTTTTTTGCCTGACTTTCTTCCAGAATCCCCAGTTCCGGCGGTTCAGGATATGGTGGAGTTTCTCAGGCCACAACAACCCAGTATTGCAAGAGGCGGTGTCCAAGGCCCAAGCAGACAGTAAGAGAACCTTCAATCAGAAGAGAAGAGGGGAGCTGGACCTGCAGCTTGGTGATCAGGTAGGGCTGTCTACGAATAATATTAAGTTGGTTTGTCCTTCTAAGAAGCTTGCACCTAAATTTATAGGGCCTTTTCCGGTTAAGATTAAGATTAATGAAGTTTCTTATGAACTATCCCTGCCTGATTCTCTTAAAATCCACCCAGTGTTCCACGTATCGCTATTAAAACCTGCTGTGCCTGATCCTTTTCCTGATAGAGGAACCAGACCCCCTGAACCTGTCCTAGTAGATGGAAGTATGAGGAGTATGAGGTGGAGGCCATCCTCGATTGTAGGAAGAGACAGGGGCAAGTAAATTCTTAATCAAGTGAAAGGGGTATGGTCCAGAAAACAATTCTTGGGAACCCGACAGCAATATCCACACTAAGCGTTTAATTCGCACTTATTTTTCTGCCCATCCTGAAAAGAGAGGTTACTTAGGCATCTGGAGGCTGCCCTTTGCGAGGGGGCAATGTCAGGGATGTGCCACTACTGATCAGGGGCACACACATGCGCGCATGTGCGCATGCGCACACAGGCCCCTCCCGAATTGTGCAGCAATGTTTGCCCACCACTATGGGCTGGCGTTCTCCCCAGGCGTGCGCGCGTGTGTGGCGCATGCGTGGGCGTGCGCACGTGCACGCTAGTGCTGTTTGGCGCCAAGGAACTTTTAAAAGTATCTCAGCTACACTTGTGCAGCGCTGTTTTGTCTGCAGCTCTGTACCAGTGTTACCTGAACCCGTTTGCTGATTGTTATACTGACCTGGCTCCGTCTGACTTCTCTACCATCTCCAATCCTACCCGGACTGCCTGACTTTGCCTAATCTCTGTTGTGACCCGTTGCCAACTTCTGCTTGCCTTACCAACTCTGCTATTGTCTGCTGTACACATCTGCCTGATCACCTGCCAACCCGTACTGTTTGACCTTGCTGTTTGCCTGCTGTGTTCATCTGCCTTATCACCTGCCAACCCGGACTGTCTGACTCTGTCTACTGCCTGCTGCTTGTGTTGCTGTGTATCCGGCCTTCTCATCCAGCTCCAGTTGCTGCTGTTCCTGCATTTCCTGCCATCCAGCTCACTGACCCACTTCTGCCTGCTGTCATCTGCAGTCCAGCCATCCCTGGAGGATCTCCACTCTGTTCCTGTGTGTAGGCAACTTCCATCAGGCACTCCTACCCACTGTGTTTATGAGACCACTGTCCCCATTCCAGTGGCTCCTGAACCAGCGCCATAAGAGGGTCTTCTCCTACAAGTTGTGCTCTACTAAAAGGTACCTAACAGGGTCGTATGTGACCTCACAAGACATTTAACACACAGGGCCAGCCCCCGTCCAGTGGGGCTTTGTCGCAGCTGACCTAGAGCATAGCTGCGGTCTGCACTCGCTTGTTGGCAAAACTGGGGTGACCACTGGATCGAATGTCCAGCCCGTCACCCAGCCCGGCAGTTGATTGTAGGAAAACTCCAGGAAAAAAGAGATCCCAGCAGGGAACTAGGTCCTCACTCCTGACTAGGCAGAAAAAAACTGAAGGCCTATAGCAGAGAAGGGGGTGTATATCACCTAGGACTGCCCATGGGTGTAGCCAAGTCTTTTTTCTGCCTAGTGTCCTACTCCTGTAGGGGGCAATATAACCCTATGGTTCTGAATAAAGAAGGCTGTGTCTTTCAATGACGAATGAGAAAGATCATTTTTATTTACTGTTCATACCATAGTATGATAGTATTGTTGGCTTTATTAAAAATATATATATATTTGTTAAAGGATAACTTCACTTTTTAGAAAAAAATAATAAATACACATTTTTTTTCAGGTAAAAAAATGTGCATTTATTTATTTTTTTTTTTTTTCAGAGCCTGTAAAGCATTGCACCAAGCAATCAGGAGATTGCTGGTGCCATGCAGGTCTCCTGCAGATTTGTCAGAGTATTTGGGTGCCCGTATATCCCGTCAATCTGACAGGAAGAATAAATGAACTACCACAGTGCTCCATAGCGCCGTGGTAGTTCACTGAGAACTACAAGCTGACAGCCCCAAAGGATGTCGGGGCTTGTAGTTTATTCACATAGAGCTGGGTGAATGAATGATGCAGCCATGTGAGTGGAGCCTCACATGGCCGCACTGATTTCAAAAAGTGACAGCTAGTAGGGGAAACCTCTCTCCATCACGGGGAGTGCGGGGAACAGGCAGCGGCTGCAGCATTGGGAACATGTTAGGTGTTCAACCATAAAAACAGGTGGAACAAGTAACATATTCCCAAAGGTGAACTTATGCTTTAACATCAGCTTCAGGGTTTGGTATGTTTCACTGATGAATGGCTGGGTAATTTTTATATAGCTGGGACCTGGGAAAAGTGTGTGGGCCACTCAGGCTCTATAGTGAGGGGATATGTAGACAGTGCATCCGCAGCTGCTGCTAGAGTGCTGACAAGGGATGTAACCCATCCTGGCTCCTGCAAAGGTTCAAGGAAGGAAGGATGACCCTTGGAAGTCTTACATCTATGATGTCCTGCTGCAAGGAATGGAGTGGCAACCTCAGCCTGGACTCTGACCAGGCCATGCCCCCAAGTAGTCAGGTCTGGGCAATGTATCAAGCAGATGGACCTAAAAAAGCCTACTATATCTTAGGGAGCCACCGCAATCGATGCTGCTCCTATAACTACCATGAGTATCTAAGACAAATTGGCCATGGCAGGTTGAGCTCTGGCATCACAGGAACCATTGTTTCTGAGGGCAATGGTGTCCTCAACCATTTCATCTCACGCACATCAACTACAGGTGTTTGTGAGGGGTGAAAGGTGCCCCTGGGAGCCTGCCTTATTTACTCCTCCATACCACCCACAGCCCAACCCTCCTCCTCCACATGTTCCTCCAGTGACTGGTGCTGCCTAACTGTCAGGGCTGGACTCAGCCCTTCCTTCTCTGAGCTGGATGCTCAGCTGTCAGCTAATTGTCAGCTCCTATCTCTCCACAGTGACTCACGTGTTGATGATACCCTGCTCATCAGTCCTGACTACTTAAGCCATCTGGCCCAAATGATCTCTGTATTCGCCTTGGTCAACATCATAGATTCATCTCCTGCATTCCTGTTAAAGACTTGCCTTGCTGACATTCCTTCTGGCTCCAGATCCTGCTTGCTGTTCCACTATGCTGTTCTCTGGCTTCCTGACTTTCTGGCTTGTCTGACTATCTGTTTTGGTTACTGAACTTTGGCTATGTTTTGACTACGTTATGTTCTATTTACTTTTATTATTAAACAAGTGTGATTTAACTGTATTTCTGTCTCAGGTCTGATTCATGGTTTCTGACAGTAGGTAAAGGCCATGAATTCAGAAGATGCAGTCAATCCAATTGTTGGTAATATTTTTTCCAGACTGGATGAGCAGAATCACCGCATGGATTAGTTTGCCATGGCGTAACAAACGCTCCTGAATTGCACAGCTCACCTGGACTCTCCCACTGTGGCTGCTCCGGTACAACCTGTGTTGCAGGCCGTCCCTGCTGCTGTCTCTGTGCAGGCACCCGCCTCGAGTATTACCTCTATAAGAGGTATGTCTGGTTCCGCTCTGCTTCCCCAGCGATTTGGGTGCGATCCAGTCCAATGCAAAGGGTTTCCCATCCAGGCTGAGATATACTTTGAGATGCTGCCCCAGGTGTTTCCCATGGACAGAAGCAAAGTAGATTTTGTGATACCTTTGCTTTCTGAGAGAGCCTTGGCCTGGGCAATCCCTCTATGGGAGATGCAAAAACCTGTTGTCTTGAGTTATCCTGAGTTTGTGGCTTCTTTTAAAAGGGTATTTGACGTTCCTGCATGCTCCGTTTCTGCTGCCAAGTGCCTCATGTCCATCAAACAGAATACGAGAACTGTTGCCAATTACGCCATTGAATTCTGTACTCTGGCAGCAGAGGTTGCTTGGAACAATGAGGCTGTGCTGACTGCTTTTTCTTATGGTCTCTCGGATACCATCAAGGATGAGTTAGCAACCCGAGATATACCCACTGAGCTGGAAAAGTTGATCACGTCTGCCATCCAGACTCCAGACTCAGGGAAAGACTCTCTTTAAGGAGTGGATGTGGAAGCCTCCTGTACATTTGTCTCCCAGCTTTTCAGTCTCACCCTTGCCTCCCTCACCTCCCATGCCTCCTGGTATCGAGTCAGTCAGTGAAGATGAACCCATGCACTTGGGCTTCACGCATCTCTCTGCGGATGAGAGAACCCTTAGGAGGAGGGAGAGATTGTGCCTTTATTGTGGCCATCCAGGGAATGCCCGAACCTTGAGGTCCTGTCATGGACAAACATTAGGTGGCGTGGTTTAGTCCCCAGTTATCCAAAAGGATAAGTCCCTGGTTTCAGTTACCCTTTCTTCTGAGTCGTCCATCGAGATACAGGCTCTGATTAACTCTGGGGCTGCAGGCCTGTTCATTGATGCTGCCTTTGTATCAAAGCACTCGATTCCGCTGCAGCTGCGTGACACTCCACTTGCCATTGAGGCTCTTGATGGGAGACCTCTACAGCCTGCCCATGTGACTCATGAGGCTGTTTCATTGTCCACGGCCATAGGGGCTCTTCACCATGAGATAATTCAATTCCAAGTTATTTCCTCACCTAAGTTTACACTGGTTATTGGTTATCCTTGGTTACCGAGGCACAACCCCTCTTTTGATTGGCTTCATGCCGGGGTTCTCTCCTGGTCGCCACAATGCAGTAAGACATGCTTCCAGCAGGTAGCCAAGGTCCTGTGCACCTCTTCACTCTCCTCCCTGCCGGAGGAGTACCGCGTTGTTAGCAATGTCTTTGACGAAGGTCAAGCCGGTAGTTTGCCTCCATACCGGTCGTATGATTGCACAATTGACCTTTAACCTGGTGCTATACCCCCTCGTGGCCAGGTTTACACTTTTTCGGTCTTGGAGGATAAGGCCATGGAGGAGTATGTTGCAGACGCACTTTCTCGAGGTTTCATCCGCAAATCCTTGTCTCCTGCTGGTGCTAGTTTGTTCTTTGTGAAGAAGAAGAGTGGTGAACTGAGACCTTGTATTGATTATAGGGGTCTCAATCATTTCACGATTAAGAATGCCGTCCGATTATGTTGATTATGGAGTTATTTGACCGCCTCAAGGAAGCAACAGTTTTCATGAAGCTTGATTTGAGAGGAGCATATAATCTCGTGAGGATTAAGGAGGGCGACAAGTGGAAAACTGCGTTTAATAACAGAACAGGCAATTATGAGTACCTCGTAATGCCTTTTGGCCTTTGTAACGCCCTGGCAGTTTTTCCAGGATTTTATTCACTATGTCCTCCGAGATTTGTTGCAGTTATGTGTGGTGGTTTATCTCGACGATATCCTCATATTTTCCAAGTCCCCTGGAGAGCCACCACACAGATTTCTATCGTGTACTTCAGAAACAAAGAGACAACAATCTCTATTGTAAATTGGAGAAGTGCAAATTCCATCGTGAACAGGTTAAACTCCTGGGTTATGTCATTTCCACTGCTGGTTTTTTGATGGACCCAGAGAAATTTTCAGCAGTCCTACAGTGGCCCCGACTCATGGGTTTACGTCCTCTGCAGTGTTTTCTTGGCTTTGCCAACTATTATGGGAAGTTTATTCGTAACTTCTCGTCTCTGGTCAAGCCCCTGACTGATATGACCAGAAAGGATGGTAACCCACAGAGTTAGTCTCCGGAGTCCATTAAGGCCTTTGAGAGTCTCAAGGCTACCTTTGTTTCCTCTCCTGTGTTGGCACATCCTTATCCTACGTTACCTTTAATCCTTGAGGTTGATGCTTCTAAGACTGGAGTTGGTGCCCTTCTGTCTCAACGTACTACCTCTGAGAGCGCTATGCATCCTTGTGGCTACTTTTCCAAGAAATTGTCATCTGCAGAGTGCAATTACGAGATTGGTGACAGAGAGCTGTTAGTGATCATTTTAGCCCTGAAAGAATGGAGACATCTCCTATAAAGGTACCACTGTGCTTGTTCCCATTCTTACTGGCCATAAGAATCTCACATTCTTGTCTCAGGTTAAATATCTAACCCAAAACAGCGCAATGGGCTCTTTTCTTGTCTAGTTTAAATTACATTGTCTCATTCTTACCCGGTACTAAGAATGTAAGGGCTGACGCTTTGTCACAACAATTTTCCTCCACTTCCAAGATGGAATTGGTTCAGGTTCCTGTGATTCCACCTGATCGTATTCTGGCTACGGTTCGCACCAGTCTCACTTCTCCTTTGGGTGACAAAATTTATGCCGGTTAGGTCCATGCTCCTCCTGACCGCTGCTTTGTCCCTGAGAGTCTCCGTACTCCCGTGCTCCAGACTTACCATTCTCCCAAGGCTGCTGGCAATCCTGGGAACAATTCTGGTGGCCTAGTCTACGTGCTGATGTAACTGCCTGTTCCATGTGTGCTCAGAGTAAGACTCCACGACACCTTCCAGTGGGCCTCCTATAACCCATACCCAAAGGAGAGAGAGCCCTGGACTCATCTGTCTATGGATTTCATTGTGGAGTTACCTGACTCCCAGGGCAACACAGTTATCCTTATGGTGGTTGACTGGTTCTCGAAAATGTCTCATTGTATTCCACTTATAAAGTTGCCCACTTCTAAGGAACTGGCTTCCATTTTTGCTTGGGAGATCTTTTGCTTACATGGGCTACCCAAGGTGATCGTCTTGCACAGGGGTAGTCAGTTTGTGTCCTGGTTCTGGCGAGCCTTTTGTGCACAGTTGGGAATTCAGCTTGTTTTCTCGTCTGTGTATCACCTGCAGTCTAATGGGGCCACAGAACGAGCCAACCAGTCCTTGGAGCAATTCCTACGTTGCTATATTTCTGACCATCATAACAACTGGTCAGACCTCTTACCGTGGGCGGAGTTTGCTCACAATAGTGCCTTGAATTCTGCTTCTCTATTGTCCCTGTTTATAGCGAACTATGGTTTTCAACCTTCCATGTTCGTGACTCATTTGTTCCGCAGAGTATTCCTGCGTTAGAGGAGCATCCCTGTGGTCTTCATTCCACTTGGGCACAAGTCCAGGAGGCTTTGCGACATGCTAATCATAGGTACAGACTCCATGCTGACCGCAGGCACCTGCCTGCGCCTTCCTACCAGGTTAAGGACAGGGTCTGGCTGTCATCTCGCAACCTCCGACTTCGTGTTCCCTCTCTGAAATTCACACCTTAGTTCATTGGGCCTTTCCGTATTCTTTGGAGGATTAACCCAGTGGCTTACGCATTAGACCTTCCTTCTAATATGTGTATTTCAAATGTATTTCATGTCTCCTTATTAAAACCTTTGGTCTGCAACCGCTTTACCACCTTGGTGCCTTGTCCTCACCCTGTACAGGTTGAGAACCATGAGGAGTATGAAGTACAGTCCATTGTTGACTCCTGTAGGTTCCGTGGGCACATACAGTACCTGCTGCATTGGAAAGGGTACGGTCCGGAGGAACGCTCTTGGGTCTCATACTAGGATGTACATGCCCCTGTCCTCCTCTGTGATTTCCATAGGCATTTTCACCTCAAGCCTGGTGGTCCTCCGAGGGGGAGGGGTCATTGAGGAGAGGGTACTGTCAGGGCTGGGCTCGGCCCTTCCTTCTCTGAGCTGGCCGCTCAGCAGTCGGCTAATTGCCAGCTCCCATCTCTCCACAGTGATTCACCGGTTGATGATATCCTGCTTGTCAGTCCTGCCTACTTAAGCCTTCCAGCCTAGAAGATCTCTGCCTTCGCCTTGGTCAACATCACAGAGACTCCTGACATGCTGATGGAGCTGAGAACTGCTACGGATGCCGTTATAGGTTCCTGGGAGACCTTATTATTCCTTGTGCTTGGTGAGACCACCTACGGTGGTCACCTGCAGCTGGTAAGGAGCCTCTATTCTCACATTGGATGTGCTACTATCTGGAACTAGGAGTCTCATACACCTACCTCTGGACTATTATCTTCACTTCTTTTGTGGACTTTTTTATTATTTTACTTTTTCACTGATTACTTCCGAGATGGCATTTCACATTTATATATAAAAAAAAAATTTGTGGAATTTTTTATTATTGATTTCTGTATTTGTTATTGTTTTATCTAATTTGGTTTATCACATATTTTATTAACCAATTTTATGTGGTCATTTTTATTTGCACATCACATTTTTGTTCTGTGTGGTATCCGCCTTAGTTTTTCTGGATGAAAGCCTTTTCACCATTACTTTCTCTCAGTCTGATTTTATATATATTTTTTTAATTTATATTTTTTTTATTTATATATTTTTTTTATGGTATCTGCCTTAGTTTTCTCTGATGAGAGTTTTTTCACTATTCCTTTGTTGTAATTATATAAGATTTTAGCACTGCATCCTTTTCACATATGTACTGGAGGTTTTGTATTAGACTTTTTGGTGCAGGCTGCTTTATTTTCTTTTTCATTATTTACTTTTTATTTAATTTTGAGTGCAATGTTAACCTTTGTGTTTTTTTTAACATTTCTATTTATCACCAAAGGCCAGATTTAGCAGCAGATGCAGATGGAGTTTACTGGGGAGTTGTGAAAGTGGGTGAAAGGGAGTAGAGAGAAGGATGAGGGTTATAGTTGTTTTTCTGCTGACCCATATCATTCAGGTGCTGCTCTCACCAAGTTGTGTGGTGAATAGGGATGAGCCGAACACCCCCTTGTTCGGTTCGCACCAGAACATGCAAACAGGCAAAAAATTTGTTCGAACACGCGAACACCGTTAAAGTCTATGGGACTCGAACATGAATAATCAAAAGTGCTAATTTTAAAGGCTTATATGCAAGTTATTGTCATAAAAGTGTTTGGGGACCTGGGTCCTGCCCCAGGGGACATGAATCAATGCAAAAAAAGTTTTTAAAAAATGGCAGTTTTTTCGGGAGCAGTGATTTTAATAATGCTTAAAGTAAAACAATAAAAGTGTAATATTCCTTTAAATTTCATACCTGGGGTGTGTCTATAGTATGCCTATAAAGGGGAGCATGTTTCCCATGTTTAGAACAGTCTGACAGCAAAATGACATTTCAAAGGAAAAAATTTAAAACTACTTGCGGCTATTAATGAATTGTCTGTACGACAATAAACATAAAAGTTCATTGATAAAAATGGCAAGGAATTTCCCCACAGGGGAACCCCGAACCAAATAAAAAAAAAAATGGCATGGGGGTCCCCCTAAATTCCATACCAGGCCCTTCAGGTCTGGAATGGATATTACGGGGAACCCCACACCAAAATTAAAAAAAAAAAAAATGGCGTGGGGGTCCCTCTCAAAATCCATACCAGACCCTTGAGGTCTGGTATGGATTTTAAGAGGAACCCCGCGCCAAAATTTTAAAAAAATGGCGTTGGGGCCCCCCAAAAATCCATACCAGACCCTTATCCAAGCACTCAACCTGGCAGGCTGCAGGAAAAGAGGGGGGTGAGAAAGTGGCCCCCCCTCCTGAACCGTACCAGGCCACATGCCCTCAACATTGGGAGGGTGCTTTGGGGTCCCTTTAAGCATTATTAAAATCACTGCTCCCGAAAAAACTTCAGTTTTTAAAACTTTTTTTTGCATTGATCCATGTCCCCTGGGGAAGGACCCAGGTCCCCAAAAACTTTTTATGACAATACCATGCATATAAGCCTTTAAAATTAGCACTTTTGATTTCTCCCATAGACTTTTAAAGGGTGTTCCGTGGCTTTCAAATTTTTCGCACACACCCCAAATTGTTCGCTGTTCGGTGAACTGGCGAACAGCCGATGTTCAAGTTGAACATGAGTTCGACTCGAACTCGAAGCTCATCCCTAGTGGTAAACATTCATTTGTCTGCTCATGCACGTGGTAATTAAATTACTGGTACATTTACTACACCTGATGCGCTACAGGTAGAGACTGCAAACCACTACGGTGCTGTCTGCAGCACATGTATGTAAATGGCCAAACATGTTGAGCCTTGCAGAGTCAGAGTGTACCTGGAGATTCCAGTGGCCTCTACCTGTGGAGCAGTGCCATCTGTTGGAATAAGGTGGCTGCTCCCTCCACTCCTCTGAAAGCTGCCCCTTGACAACATCCTCCTCTACATACTTGGGCACCCAGATAAGGTCAACCACCTCCTCTTCCTCACTCTTCTTATTGCTTGAGCCCACTTGGCAGTAAGATGCAGCTGCTGGATCAACACTGCCAATTGATTCTTGCTGGATTTTGTCCCCTCCCTGTATGCTAGGTGCACTCTCTTCCTCAACTTGTGATAAAATTCACTGCTGTGCATCCCCCTGCAGCACGTGACTATTGGTGTGCTCAAATATTCAACCAACTCCTTAATGCCAGTTAATAGGGCTGCCTTTAGGCCTCCCAGGTATGATGGCAATAGGGGATTGCCTAATTTTATTAGCAGTTATGACAATAAGGGGATTAAGGATGTGGTGCTTTGGTGCACTTGACACTATAGTGATTTTGTGCAGTAAACTGGACTGCAATAGTGTGTAGGTGACATTCTTTTTGGTTGCAGCTGTACAGTGGCAGAAGGGTGCCACTTAGATTGGCAGAATCTTGACAGGAGAACAGCACCTCTCTGACTTATTAGAGCCAATCTGGAGAAGGACACTGCTCTGATTGCCTGTGGATTTTTTTTTATTGGGAAGATGCCACTCTGTATGGACACAGAGGTGACACTCTGAGTTTATCTCGCAAGTGTGTGTAGCTAAGTGCCAAAAAAGCAGAGGTACTGGAAAATAGAAGGTGAATAGTGCTGACAGACAGCTGGAGACCACTGCCTTTACTGTCAGCAGCACCTACTATTTTAGCTGCCTCAGAGGGGACAGAGAGGGGATGGGACGAGTGCCGTCAGGTTACAAACAGTGAGAATCTTCTGTTTACTTGGTGGCCTCTGTAATAGGAAGTCCCGTCTCCTGGGCCGCCATTGGACTACTGTTCTGTCTATCATAAGAGATTCTCACTGTATGTAATCTGTCGGCACTCATCCCGCCCCCTCCCTGTACCCTCTAGGCTGCAGATGGGCATCGATCAGTCTGCACTGATGGCATTGGCGAGACTTCTGCATTGAAGGTAATGGTGAGGACGATGCATTGATGGCACTTGTGAGGCTGCAGATGGGCATTGGTCAGGCTGCATTGATGGCAATGGTGAGGCTGCAGATGGGCACTGACCCTTATTTTGCTTCAAAGTTCCTTATTTAAAATTTAAGTTTTTTTCCTGAAACTTCCCTCTTAAAATGAATGTGCGTGTTATATGCCTGTTCGTGTTATACGCCGATAAATACGGTAATTTAGGTAGCAGAATCAAAATTAATATTTTTCTTCACTTAGACAACGAAAACCCTAAATGCTGCTTGATCCCCACCCCCCCCAAGAGCAACACAGCAAGTATCAAAGTGCTGCATGAAGCACCCAGGCCACAGGTTGGGCAGCAAGATTCACCATGAAGCACAGTAAGCGGGATCGTATTTAAAGATGTCAAGGATTTACTCAACAATAGACTATAACAGAATATATGGGTACTTAAAAATTCAGCCATGTATTTGGATTGAGACTCACCCAGTTTCACACATGCTTCAGCTTGTAAACCCCATTCTGAGAACCAATCCAAAAGCAAGAATCTATAATTACTTATTAGCAGTTGCAATAAAAAAAATCATGAGTTTTGGTAATGCAATTTCAGGCCAAAATAACAAGGTGTAGTATACAATATGAGTTGGCACAGGGTAAGGTGAGCATTGGCCCAATGGTTCAAGTGACAGTTAAAGCCCAACTGTGGGCACAAAAAAAACAGGAAGTAAGGTAAGTAATGTAGCTTCTTGTACAACTCCCTAGACTTAATGAGCATTTAACTCTTGTAGTGCAGGGAGCTCCACTGCAAGAGTATTTTTTTGTTGTGCCTGAAGTTGGACTTTCAAAGAAGAACAACAGTCACCTCCACTCCAGTGATGGGACATTTGTGAGCTCCCTCACAGGCATCTTTTATCCAGCTTCTTTTGGGTTTGGCATCTTAGTAAATTTGGGTCAGAAAGGTTACTGTATTAATTCATTTTTCAGGTCAGTAAAAAGAAAGCATTGAAGAAAAAGCATCGTCAGGACACTCTGGAATGAGATTTTTCAAAAGAAGACATTAGCAATAGTATCCCCTATAATTTTTCCATGACAGATGTACCTTAAAGAGGAACTGCAGTCTGCTTACATAATATGTATTAAAAACATCTTTGCCATTCTGAAGCTTCCCTCCAACCACATTGCATATTATTCTATATATACTGTGATTCTGTACTTGCCAAATATGCTTCAGAAATCTCCCTCCACTGAGTCTGGCTGCGACCATTTTGACTGTGGGCAGCTGAAGCTGCTGCCTGTTCACTTCCTGGATTTACACAGACACACAGAGATATGCCTCCAGCTCTGCAGCCCTGCAACTCTCATTGGCCCTCTTATGACTCACTCCCCTCCCTTCCTGGCAAACTCTTACAAGAGTGAGAGAGAGAGAGCTGTGAATGATGCCATAAGCCTAAGCTAATGACCAGACAAGAAACACGAAGTGGGCTGTATAAGGTATTTACTGGCAGAAAAAAAATGTTTTACTATTCAAAATTAAAACAACAAGGGTAGAAGATTTAATAGATGGAAAGTTGAAAAAATGACTGAAGGTCTGCTTTAAGTACTGGCTGATAGTTCAAGTGGTAGATTTGGAGATTTCTGGGGTTAAGAATTAAGCCATAGCTAACAAGGGTAGGAGTAAGGGGGTTCAACTATAACTAAAGGCAAAACTTTTTTTTTTTTTTTTTTAGTTCTGGATAGAATGCAGATGGAATAGAATGTTTGTCAATTTTTATTGCTGTTCGTGCCCCGTTAAGGAGATTCACCCTCTCTATTTTTCCTGTTTACCATTACCATTGAAAGTGAAAGAAAAAGAAAATCCCACATTTCGGGTTGTCCCCAGAAAAGTGATAGAGGGAAATCTTCCAATGGGAACACTAGTTCTGGTTAGGGATGAGCTTCGAGTTCGAGTCGAACTCATGCTCGACTCGAGCATCGGCTGTTCGCAAGTTCGCTGAACAGCGAACAATTTGGGGTGTTCGCGGCAAATTCGAATGCCGCGGAACACCCTTTAAAAACCTAGTGGAGAAATCAAAAGTGCTAATTTTAAAGGCTTATATGCAAGTTATTGTTATAAATATCCCTTTAAACTTCGTACCTGGGGGGTGTCTATAGTATGCCTGTAAAGGGGCGCATGTTTCCCGTGTTTAGAACAGTCTGACAGCAAAATGACATTTCAAAGGAAAAAAAGTCATTTAAAACTACTCTTGGCTATTGCATTGCCGGTCCGACAATACACAAGTTCATTGATAAAAATGGCATGGGAATTCCACACAGGGGAACCCTGAACCAAAATTTTTTAAAAAAAATGACGTGGGGGTCCCCCTAAATTCCATACCAGGCCCTTCAGGTCTGGTATGGATATTAAGGGGAACCCCAGCCAAAATTTAAAAAAAATGGCGTGGGGGTCCCCCTAATTTCATGGGTCCCCCCAAAAATCCATACCAAACCCTTATCTAAGCACGCAACCTGGCAGGCCACAGGAAAAGAGGGGGGACACGAGAGCGCCCCCCCTCCTGAACTGTACCAGGCCACATGCCCTCAACATTGGGAGGGTGCTTTGGGGTAGCCCCCAAAACACCTTGTCCCCATGTTGATGAGGACAAGGGCCTCATCCCCACAACCCTGGCCGGTGGTTGTGGGAGTCTGCGGGTGGGGGGCTTATCGGAATCTGGAAGCCCCCTTTAACAAGGGGACCCCCAGATCCCGGCCCTCCCCCCTGTGTGAAATGGTAAGGGGATACAAAAGTACCTCTACCATTTCACTAAAAAACTGTCAAAAATTGTTAAAAATGACAAGAGACAGTTTTTGATAATTCCTTTATTTAAATGCTTCTTCTTTCCTCTATCTAAATTCATCTTCTTCTTCTTCTGGTTCTTCCTCCGGTGTTCTCATCCAGCATCTCCTCCGCGGCGTCTTCTTCCCTTCTTCTCCTCGGGTCGCTCCGCATCCATGGCATGGAGAGAGGCTCCCGCTCTTCTCTTCATCTTCTTTTCTTCTTCATCTTCTTCTCTGGCCGCTCCGCATTCATGCGGCATGGTGGGAGGCTCCCGCTGTGTGACCCCGCCCCCTCTGACGCACGGTGACTTGTTGGGACTTCCCTGTGACATCACGGGGAATGCCACAGGGAAGTCCCGTCATGTCCCGTGCGTCAGAGGGGGGCGGGGTCACTGGGTGGCCCCACCCCCCGTTATTTAAGAACCGTCACATAAGGAGACGCGTCACACCGTGACGTGGATGCGGAGCGGCCCGGAGAAGAAGATGAAGAAGAGAAGAAGATGAAGAAGAGAAGAAGAAGAAGAAGAGAAGAGCGGGAGCCTCCCTCCATGCAATGGATGCGGAGCGGCCCGAGGAGAAGAAGGGAAGAAGACGCCGCGGAGGAGATGCTGGATGAGAACACCAGAGGAAGAATTAGAAGAACCAGAAGAACCAGAAGAACATGAAGGAAGAAAGAAGGAAGAAGAAGCATTTAAATAAAGGAATTGTCAAAAACTGTCTCTTGTCATTTTTAACATTTTTGACAGTTTTTTAGTGAAATGGTAGGGGTACTTTTGTACCCCCTTACCATTTCACACAGGGGGGGCTGGGATCTGGGGGTCCCCTTGTTAAAGGGGGCTTCCAGATTCCGATAAGCCCCCCGCCCGCAGACCCCCATAACCACTGGCCAGGGTTGTGGGGATGAGGCCCTTGTCCTCATCAACATGGGGACAAGGTGTTTTGGGGGCTACCCCAAAGCACCCTCCCAATGTTGAGGGCATGTGGCCTGGTACGGTTCAGGGGGGGCGCTCTCTAGTCCCCCCCTCTTTTCCTGCGGCCTGCCAGGTTGCCTACTCGGATAAGGGTCTGGTATGGATTTTTGGGGGACCCCACGCCATTTTTTTTTAATTTTGGCGTGGGGTTCCCCTTAAAATCCATACCAGACCTGCAGGGTCTGGTATGGAATTTAGGGGGACCCCCACGTCATTTTTTTTGTAAAATTTTGGCCAGGGTTACCCTTAATATCCATACCAGACCTGAAGGGCCTGATATAGAATTTAGGGGGACCCTCCATGTCATTTTTTTTAAAATCTTGGTTCGGGGTTCCCCTGTGGGGAAATCCCATGCTGTTTTTATCAATGAACTTCTATGTGTATTGTCGGACCGACAATGCAATAGCCGCGAGTAGTTTTAAATGACTTTTTTTCCTTTGAAATGTCATTTTGCTGTCAGACTGTTCTAAACACGGGAAACATGCGCCCCTTTACAGGCATACTATAGACACCCCCCAGGTACGAAATTTAAAGGGATATTATACTTTTATTGCTTGACTTTAAGCATTATTAAAATCACTGCTCCCGAAAAAACGGCCGTTTTTAAAACTTTTTTTGCATTGATCCATGTCCCCTGGGGCAGGACCCAGGTCCCCAAACACTTTTTATGACGATAACTTGCATATAAGCCTTTAAAATTAGCACTTTTGATTATTCATGTTCGTGTCCCATAGACTTTAACGGTGTTCGCGTGTTCGAACAAACTTTTTTCCTGTTCGCATGTCCTGGTGCGAACCGAACAGGGGGTGTTCAGCTCATCCCTAGTTCTGGTAACCTGGGGGTCCCCAAGAAATTCCCTTAATTTGCAGGGATTTCCTCTCACTTTCTATTTGGCTATGGGACAGGAAGTGAAATTGAAATCTCTGCAATGGGACACAGATGGCAAAAAAAAAATCTAACAAGGGCTATAACCCTCCCTTACTCTATCCAAGATGAAAAAAAAGTTTTGCCTATAATTTTACTTTAAGATTAGCATTTTATGTGTAATTTTGGAGGTGATCCAGTGTTGTCAATTTTTCTTTGAATTAGGACCCCCTTGACATCCATACCAGACTCTCATCAAGAATAACAGTCTGGTATGTATTTTTAGGGGAGACCCCGTTCATAGTATAGGGATCTGCTGCCCTCTACATCCTTATTTGTAAATACCTGGGCTGCTGATATATTATGCAGGTACTTCCTGTCTCTGGGTTGCTGGGTTGAAAACACCAAAAGGAAGAAGTGAAAAGAGAAAGAAAGTCTGAGAGCACACGTCCTGTACTGTATGTTGGCATGTGAACCTGTTTATTGCAATACATCCTATATGCAGCTTTTGTTATTTCAGTTAACCCTGTCCCTTCTGGTCTGGTATTCTATAGATAGTTTTAGCTTAGGGCTCAACAACCAGCAGAAGTTAGAGCCAGGTTAGGCATCTGATGGCCACTTCTGGTAGTTAAAGGTCCAGTCCAGTTGAATGATGGATTAGATATTACTACGAACCAAGAAGCAGAGTAGATAGGCTGACTTTGAATCTGCTTTTCAGGATGGTTGGAAAACAGTTGGAGGATCTCCCTATCACCACTGATTTTGTCTTCAGGTCTCTGACACAAAGACGGACACTGTATCATAATCATCCTCAGGGGCCCCTGCAACTGAACTTCGCTGCAACAGTCATGTGGAGGTATCCTTGTTAATAACTATATATAGGGATGGTCCCGATGTTCGAGTCAAACATAAGTTCGACTCAAACATCGGGTGTTCGCCTGTTCGCCGAATAGCGAAGAATTTGGGGTGTACGCGGCAAATGGGGGTCCCCTTGTTAAAGGGGGCTTCCAGATTCCAATAAGCCCGCAAACCCCCACAACCACCAGAAAAGGGTTGTGGGGATGAGGCCCTTCTTCCCATCAACATGGGGACAAGGTGCTTTGGGGGGCTACCCCAAAGCACCCTCCCAATGTTGAGGGCATGTGGCCTGGTACGGTTCAGGAGGGGGGGTGCTCTCTTGTTCCCCCTCTTTTCCTGCGGCTTGCCAGGTTGCATGCTTGGATAAGGGTCTAGTGTGGATTTTGAGGGGAACCCCCACGCCATTTTTTTTAAATTTTGGCACGGGGTTCCCCTTAATATCCATACCAGACCTGAAGGGCCTGGTATGGAATTTGGGGGGATCCCCACGCATTTTTTTTTTAAATTTGGGTTTAGAGTTCCCCTGTGAGGGAATCCCACGCCATTTTTATCAATGAACTTTTATGTGTATTGCCGGGATGACAATTCATTATAGCCGCAAGTACTTTTAAATTACTTTTTTTCCTTTAGAAGTGTAATTTTGCTCTCGGACTGTTGTAAACACGGGAAACATGCACCACTTTACAGGCATACTATAGACACCCCTCAGGTATGATATTTAAAGGAATATTACACTTTTTTTGCATTGATGCATGTCCCCTGGGGCAGGACCCGGGTCCCCAAACACTTTTTAAGACAATACCATGCATATAAGCCTTTAAAATTAGCACTTTTGATTTTTTCATGTTCGTGTCCCATAGACTTTAATGGTGTTCGCGTGTTCGAACAAATTTTTTGCCTGTTCGCATGTTCTGGTGCGAAGTGAACCGGGGGGGGTGTTAGGCCCATCCCTAAGGCCCCTTTCACACTGGAGCGGTGGGGGGGTCGGCGGTACAACAGCGCTATTTTTAGCGCTGCTGTACCGTCGTTCTTGTAGCTGTTAAAACCGCACCGCTAGCGGCCGAAAAAGGGTTAAAATCACTCTTACAGCTCGGCTATAGCCACGGTATTGCCGCGGTATAGCCGCGCTGTCCCATTGATTTCAATGGGCAGGAGCAGTTTAGGAGCGGTGAATACACCGCTCCTTCACCGCTCCAAAGAAGCGGTTTGCAGGACTTTTTTCACCGTCCTGCCAGCGCACCGCTTCAGTGTGAAAGCCCTCGGGCTTTCACACTGAACAAACAGCGGAGGCTGTTTAGGGAAGGTTTGCAGGCGGTATTTTTAGCGCAATACCGCCTGCAAACCGCCTCAATGTGAAAGGGGCCTAACTATATATACCTGCGTACACAATTACAATTGTACACAATTCCACCAGAACTCTTGTTGGGCCCTTGGGATGAGAATACCTGTTTGTACATTGAATGTATGTACTATTTTTAATCTATTTTTATATATAAAGTGTATTATTATATGTATTATTTCCATACTGGTTTCCATCTATATATTTATGGTTAATGTTAATTGCATGTTGCAATAGTTCCTCTGCTACCAATTACTTTGATTGGAGTACTAGTTAATTTCCCTGAAAGAAAATCAACCCCACTCTCCACTTAGCAAAGGTTCTGGTTCTTTTATTTACCTACAGGTTCAGTACAGTTTTTCTGTTTGGGTAGGGCGATTTCTGATAAACCCCCCCCCCCCCCAAAAAAAAAGAGAGCTACAACATTTACAGACCCTTTACTGAAAATAAAGGAATGAAAGTATAGCTGAAGGAAATCCCTAGCTGTTTGTTTACAAACACTAGGAAGCAGCTGGGAGTTGTCATTTACTGGCAGTTTAAACAGCATTGTTTTTCTTGGTAAATGTCAGTTATGCTGTAGTAGGTTGAATACATTGTACAGATTTACTACTTCACTAGCAGGTGCAGAACATGCATGTTATTTACAGAATTTTTTATTTATATATTTAGCATTTTTAATGCTTAACTTTACGCATTATTAACCACTTGCCTCCCTGCTCTTGCAGATATACTGCAGTGGGGCGGCATGGGCAGACTTAATCATGTATATATATGGGATTGAGCCTGCTGCAGTTTGGGAGCATGCAGCACACCACTTCTGTGACTGCTGTGTCCACCAAACACGGATCACTGTTACCAATACCTAGTAGTATCATGTGATCGTTATGATTGGTCATAGCAATCACATTAAAACAATGTAAAAAAAACTGCCATGAGTGGCTTTCCACTTATGAACAGCTTGCTTACTGTTCTGATCTGTGATTGGCCCAAAGCAATCACATGATACCTGGCTAACTGTACCATGTGATTAGTTTACCTAATCTCAGATCACAATCAAAAGCAAGCTGTTCAATGAATTAACCTATTTATGACAGCTAACTCTATTGCTTATTCAGTGATCATCACTGTATAAGCAATAACAGTGTAACCCCTCCTCCCAGAGTAGTACATTGAACTAAATGTTAGAAAAATATTAAAAAGTTAACAAAGTAGAATAAATAAATATTTACATTTTTTTATGTACTGTCATCAGTCAGTATGCCCGATCACCGGACATATTGTATGATGATAATGTATTGCGCTGGTGACAGTATGTAAAAAAAAAAAAGTGAAAAAAAAATAAATACATTTCTTCAATTTCCAAAAAATTATGACAAAAATTACAACTTTAAAAAACCTGCCATGCTCCATACTAAATGGCTCAGACTGTCTACTTTCAAAAAAGTGGTATTTTGGGTGGTAATTGTACTGTCCTGGTGATTTTGACCACAAGAAATTAGAGGCCATCAGGATTGATCCATTTTCAATTACATATACCATAGTTTATCAACGCTATAACTTTCACACAGGCCAATTCATACACACTTATTGGGATTTTTTTTCTACCAAAGATATGTAGCAGTATACATTTGGGTCAAAATTTATGAATAAATTTGATTTTATTGGGTATATTTTATAACCGAAAGTAGAAAATTCGGGGGGGGTTCAAATTTTTAGGTCTTTTTTCATTTATAAAGCAAAAGCAAAAGGTAAAAAACCCAGTGGTGATTTAACACCAACAAAAGAAAGCTCTATTTGTGTGAAAAAATTATAAAAATATAATTTGCACACAGTGTTGCATTGCCGCCCAATCCCCAGTTAAAATAGCACAGTGCCCAATTTTAAAAAGTGTCCTGGTCATGAAGGGGGCAAAACCTTCCAGAGCTCAAGTGGTTAAAATTGCCAAATACATTTTTTAAACTTTTTCTGGTCTACAGTATGTCCCCCAGTGTAGTACCCAGCCCTAAGTCATTTTCTGACAATCCCTTGCATATTAGTCTAGAAAATGGCCATTACTTATTTCTAAGATTTGCCTTTGATTGACTTCAGTGTGTTTGATTTGGCATCCAAATAAAGTTCATCGAACATACCCTGAACGAAACCTGGGTATATTTGGCTCATCACCATTTACAGCATCTAGACTCAACAAGCAATGCTTCAAGAACTATATATATATATTTTTATATGCACAGATTAATGCATGCCTTCATGCATACATAATACAGTTTACTGATAACAGAAAAAAAAAGTTATAGTAGCAGATCCTTTAACCACTTGCCGACTGACTCACGCCGATATATGTCAGCAAAGTGGCACGTTCGCGCAAAATGACATATGGGTACATCGTCCCCTCTAAGAGCCACCGGAGGCAATGGCCACTGGTCACCCCCGATCGCACGGACGAGAGCCAGAACAGGGATTTGTATGGGTAAACACACAAATCCCTGTTCTGTCAGGGGAGAGGAGACAGATTGTTTGTTCCTAGTAAGTAGGAACACCGATATGTCTCCTCCCCCAATCAGTCCCATCCCCCCACAGTAAGAAACACTCACGAGGGAACACATTTAACCCCTCGATCACCAACTAGTGTTAACCTCTTCCCTAAAAGTGACATTTACACAGTAATCAGTGCATTTTTATAGCACTGATCACTGTATAATTGTCAATGGTCCCAAAAATGTGTCAAAAGTGTCTGATCTGTCCTCCGCAATGTCGCAGTACCACTAAAAATCGCAGATCACCGTCGTTACTAGAAAAAAAAAAATAATAATAATAAAAATGCCATAAATCTTTCCCATAGTTTATAGACACTATAACTTTTGCACAAACCAATCAATATATGCTTATTGTGATTTTTTTTTACCAAAAATATGTAGAAGAATATATATTGGTCTAATCTGATGAAGAAATTTGTTTATTTTTACAATTTTTGGGGTTATTTTGTAAAAAATATTGTTTTTTTTTCCAAAATTGTCGCTCTTTTTTTGTTTATAGCGCAAAAAATATAAACCGCAGAGATGATTTTATTATTTGTGGAAAAAATAGGACGTCAATTTTATTTGGGTACAGTGCCGTATTGCAAAAAATGGCCTGGTCATTAAGCAGGAAAATCTTTCGGTCTGTAAGTGGTTAAATATCAAAAACACTCAGTCCAGTTCTTAACATATTCCCCTGAAGGAAATGATCAGTAATTGGTAGGCTGTCAAATTACATATTTTTGTAATTAATTTTTAACTTCCATAAAAACAGGTAACTGTAAATCCTATCTTACACTTAAATGCAAAACAATCAAAATAAAACTTTTAAAGTGGCTTTTAAAAAATACAGGGAATGACATACAAAGTAACTAAGATGCTTTTAGTAAGCAATAACAAACTGTTTTAAACTGTGTAATTTACTTCAGTATGTGAAACCCTATTTCTTTAGGTTGCAGAGAATCTTGTAACTCAAAATGTTTTCCTGTTGTGTCTGAGCAGATGAGAAATTATAAGGACTAATACAACAATTTAACGCTTCAGAGAAACAGTGTATATCATTACTGCTCTGTAGCCAAGCACACTAATTAATATTTATTGCACCTGTCAAACCAGTAGCCATGGTCAATCCATTGCCTCAGCAGTTCAATGGGAGGCTGGGCACCATATTTCTCCTTGGCAGGCATGTTTAGGTCATCAACAAAGACAAAAGCTTGTTTCCCCAGTGGAGCACCATACACCCTCTTCTTTCTCCTGCAAAATTAAATCATTAATTTAGTTCATGTTAATTTTCAACTAACTTTTAAAACTGAATACGTGAAAAAAAATACACAATGACTTCAAATGTTTCCTAAGTTACATCACTGTTAGCCACAGTGTAAGCCTCAACAATCTATGACCTCTGGGTTTTATCAGATGTGCCTTAAAGGTCACCTAGCATTGTGAGGCAGTGGTTATAAATCCACATGGAATTTAATCAAAGGTGGCAGGGCATTCTGAGGTAAATAAGCTTCCTGAACTATTGTAGCTGGAACCTTTGTTAAGCACTGACAAGAAAAGTGAATAGCAGGCGGTGGATTAATCAAACGCTAAGAAATGCAACCAACAGACTTCAGTTTATCTGACAATGAAAGGAAAGGTTTTAATTTGTAAGACTTAAGGATAATTGTTCTCAGGTACTTAAATGTTCTTTTTTTTTTTTTTTTGCTGGTAGAAATAGACAAAAAAAGTAAAGCTAAATGATTTAAAGCAAAAGTATCATATACCATTTGAATGTGGTGTTTAGTATTATTAGAAAATAAAACAGTAAGAGATAAGTAGATTGATGAGTGTCTGTTACATAATATTTTAATTGCCATTTGTGAATTTCTAAAATCAAAGAATGAAGTTGTATCAGTTGAAAAACAAAACATAAAAGCCAAGAAATTTAAAATTGACAATTTTCATTTGGAAAGAAGTAGGCTTATCTTGTATATTATAAAGCTTTATTTTGTACAGCTGTAATATTAGCATTTCGCATACACAATGTCAGCAGCACATTGCCCTGAGCAACCAGATTCAGTTTTTGTAAGGCTCTTAAACTAAGAATCTACTTTTTAATAAATACAAATGAGGATGTGAGCCAGACAGAGGTATATATTAATCCTCATGATGACACCATCCCACTCAAAAATATATAGAACCACACAATTGACCCGGTAAGAGGGAGGGCCACACCCCTTGCAAAAGGAGGGGGGGGGACCTTACAAATTACAGGGGAAGAGACTTTGAGTGTGCCAACAAATGAGGAATAAAACAAAAAGTCTAATATATAAAATCATAATTTTATTGTATCATATTAAAAATGAAGTGCCACCTGGATAAAACCACATAGTAAAAAAAAGAGTGAGAAATGTGAGAAATGTGTGAATTGTTAGACAGTCAATAATGAATATTGTAAGCGTGTGAAATCAACGTGTTTCGCTGTGATAGCTTCCTCAGGATTCACGCTTGATGATGGGCACTGCAAAAGTAGGAAAAAATTGACAGAAATCAAACAAAACACAAGTGATATATCAGTACATATAAGTCAGCCTATTTAATCAGGGAGGACAAATAAAATAATTGAATATGATACAATAAAATTCTGTTTTTTTATATTTGATTTTTTTTTTTTTTTCTCATTTGTTGGCACACTCAAAGTCCCTTCCCCTGTGATTGGCGAGTCCCCCCCCCCCTTCTTTGGCAAGGGGTGTGGCCTTCGCTCTTACTGGGTCAATTGTGTGGTTCTAAGAATCTACGTGGTTTGCTTCACTCCACTTTTTAGAGACTAACCCTGCCCTGTTTACAACAGTAAATTAACTCTCTCATAACCATGGTGGGCAGTCCTAGATGATGCAGAGAGTGGAACTGATGTGATACTGTCAGCAGATCTCTGATTCATATACTGTGTATGAAGAGTACCTTGGTGGTGCTCATTCAGGTTCATAATGCCCTGCACTCATAGTATTTCCTCATTCTTCTGGACTGAGTGATGCTCGTGTCATTATACCCAGAAGACTGAAGGCAACTTGTGATGAAAAAGTACTTTGGGGACAGCTCCAGGTTAAGGTAAATATTGCAGCCTGGGATGCTTTTTCTGTGTGTTTTTTTTTCATTTCACCTGCTGGGGTCTATTTTATTTAAAAGATTGTATCTAGAGTTGAGCTTGAAGTAGAATATGTTTGACTATTAATCCCTCCGCTGCTTGTTTTTGAAAGTGATACTTGGTTACCTCTATTATAAATAAAAATGTGAGAAAAAAGAATTGATTGCTCCTTGTCAAATTAATTTTTTTTAAAGAAGTTAACTGCATCTGCAGAGAAGAAACATTTTTATGCAAATTTTAAAGCACAAATACAAAACAGGCCTGAAAAGACCAAAATTTCACATTCTTTAGGACAGTTCTCATTTTTTTGATACGTTCCAGTGCCTCTATGTGTGATAATGCCTTTGTGCAAACAAACCACAGGATCTCACAAGACGTGACTGACTGAACAAGCTGCAAGACAAAAGTCTCTAAGGATGGGATAAAGCTATATTATTTATGATCATACAAGCATTAACAACCCAGCAGTACAGCGTTGCCAAATTACTTAATAGTTTATGAGCTGAAGTGACTAGTTGTTTTTACGCTTCAGACCTTTCTTGAGGTTTTTGAATGTTACTTTTAGAAAATAACCTCAAATAGTTTTAATTCCTTCCACAGAAAATAAAATAATGATATACACAATTTGGAGAACCATTGCAAAAAAAAAAAACTTTTGGGAAATATCATCAGTCTGTCCAGGCAACGTGACAATTTTTTTTTATTTTCAGCTACACAATAGTTGGAACAAATTTTTAGGAAAAGGCAACAAAATCAGAGCCAAGAGCAAACTTTGAAACAAACTATTCATGACTATATGATATGCAAGTTGATTACTTAGTGCAATATTGATTTATATGAGCAGGCTTACTTACAAAACTTTTCACACACCTCATACTTTCTTATTTGGCTAGAACAACTCTGGATCTGAAAATCAAAGGATGCCTCCTGAGGTCTGACAGTTGCAGCCCTATCAACTGCTTAATTATATGCTGATACAGCATGTTATTTTCTAAGGCCAGCAGGAACCAGCTGAGATTCAAACCTTTAATGGACGGGATGAAGGATTTGGTGTGCAAACATTATGGCAATTCATGCTTATGTATGAAAGATGTATATGCGAAGCTTCGTTTTGTTACCCACTTTATCTAAATTTGACCTGGTGGCAAAATCAAGTCTCAATAGCTGCACTATAGAGAGGCAGGTAGCATACTACATGTTCCTTCATACATGGAAGTAACAGTATTTTTTATAGAACAAAATTGAGGATCAGTGTGAAGGTGTTGCTTTACCTTCTCCAATCTTGAGTTTGACTTGATATGACAGCACTGTTAATTTTTGACTACTTTCTAACAAAGCTTCTAAGGTTTAATTTCCCTTTTTTCCCTTGCCTCAAGCTGTACGACTTTTCTGAACTCTTCACTTCTTTTTAATTTTCTCCTCTTTGAAGAATTAATTTTCACCTGTATTATTCATATGCTTCTACTTGTACTCAGAGAAAGGATCAGATCTCATATGGTTTGATACTATAGCATGGTCCACTTAAAAGAGAACACCACTTTAATAGACCAATATGTTAATCTGTACTACTTGTTAATACATTTGGTGAAAGTCCAATGTTTCTGTTAAGAGTATTGTATTTTGACTGAGTGACCACCATGAGGATTTTTTTACAGCAGAGTTTTTGATTGAAAATGTACATTTTAATTCAGTAAATTTTCTTTTCGAATATTCATCTCATACTAAATCCAGACTAACATCCCGCCTCCTCAAAATTAATGGTCATATGCTTACATAGTACATGGTATATAAAGTTGGAAAAACACAGGTCTGTCTGGTCCAACCTATGTGCATGTGTGAATGTGTGGCAGTTTGAGTTTTCTAATATACATGCCCTTGTATATTGTGCCAATTGAGAAAGGCATCTACTAGTTATTTGAAGTTGTCAAAACTCCCAGCTGATACCACTATCTGGTAAAAGGAGTTCCACCTGTTTGCTGCTCTAACTGTAAAGAACCCTCTATATCAGATTCAACCTCTTTTCATCCAACCTCTAATTAAGGCCACATGTCCTCATCAGGGACCTTAGATTAAACAGTTTGTTACCATTTTAATAGTTACCATTGATTAATTTGTAGATTGGGATCATGTCTTCATTTACAAACCTTTTCTCTAAGGTGAATGAGTGTAATTTACTTAACTCCAGCCCCCTTATTAATTTTATTGACCTTTGCTGTGCTTTTTCTACATTAAAGACATTCTTCTTGTTGATTGATGACCAGAATTGTACTGCATACTTACAAAGAGGCCAAACCAATTTTTATAATAAGGTAAAAGTACTGTCTTATCCTTTAATTTACTACCCTTTCTAATACATGATAGTATTAGGCTTGCTTCGTTGACTGCGGACTACATTGCATGCTGTTGCTAAGTTTATAGTCTACAAGGACCCCACATCTTTTACCATTGCTAATTCCCCAGTGTAACACGTCCTAATGAATATTTTGCATTCTAATTTTTAACACCAAAATGCATAACCTTACATTTTTCAATATAAAACCTCATCTGCCAAGTAGCCAGCATTCCACTATTTTATTAAGGTCTTCATGTAATGTTTCAATATCCAGTGCCTAAATAAGTGCCTTGCGTAATTTGGTATTATCAGCAAATGCTAAAATTGAACTCCTAATTCCAAATTGAATGTTAGTTATAAACAGGTTTGACAGCATTTGTCCAAGACAGAACCTTGGGACACTTAATTCACAACCCCAGACTCTTAGAGACTGAATCATTTATTACTCTTCTCTGTACTTGTTCTTGAAACCAGCTTTCTGTCCATGTACATACAGTTGACTCCAGATATACTGTATAGTCTCTAGTTTGTAAATTAAACATTTGTGGGGTGCATATTCAAATACTTTAGCAAATTTCAGATAAATTACATCTACTGCCATACCTCTGTCTAAGCTGCTGCTTACTTTCTCACAGAAAACCCAACAGGTGGTTACTTATAATATAATTTTCTTTTGACAGTTTTTTCATTATGGTCCCTTAGCACTCCTTCAAGCACCTTACAAACTATTTATTTTAGGATGACTGGTCTATAATTTCCAGATATACAGCTAGATTATTTTTTTAATATTAGTTCCACATTGGCTCTATGACAATCAGTTAGTACCTTTCCAGTCAGTAAAGTATCTTTAAAAACAGGAATGGTGGCTTGACAATTACCAAGCTAAGCTCGTTCTGGAAATTTATTTACATTTTTTTTCTAATCTGTTTTAGACCCTTATTTCTGATAACCACAAGGGTGCTTCCTTTAACCCCTTGCGACCAGCCGCCGTCATTTTACTGCAGCAGGTGGGCACGATCCCGCAAACCGTCGTAGCTATACGTTGGCTCACGGGATCGGCATAGCAGGCACGCGCCTGCTGCACAGCGCGGGTGCCAATGCTCGTGGCCAACGGTCACAATGACCACTGGCCATGAGCGATTGTGAGCACGAGAGGCAGAACAGGGAAGTGTGTGTGTGTGTAAACACACAAATCCCTGTTCTGTTCTGAGAGGAGTGACAGATCGTGTGTTCCTATTAGCTAGGGACCACAATCTGTCACTTCCTCTAGTCAGCCCCCTCCCCCTTCAGTTTTAAACACATAGCAGGGAACACATTTAACCCCTTGATCGCCCCCTAGTGTTAACCCCTTCCCTGCCAGTGATATTTTTACAGTAATCAGTGCATTTTTATAGCACTGATCGCTGTATAAATGCCAATGTCCCCAAAAATGTGTCAAAAGTGTCCGATGTGTCCGCCATAATGTTGCAGTCCCGATAAAAATCGCAGATTGCCGCCTTTATTAGTAAAAAAAAAAAAATAATAAAAATGCTATAAATCTATTCCCTATTTTGCAGACGCTATAACTTTTGCGCAAACCAATCAATATACGCTTATTGAGATTTGTTTTAATTAAAATTCCATCTAAGTGTGTTAGTCCGAGCACTAATACACTGCCCAACAAGAATTATCTTGCCTTTGTGGCTGTGTGTGAGTAAAGAGATGAGCTTGACCGTGTTATTTGGATATACCGTATTTATTGACGTATAACACACACCTTTACTTTAAGGGGGAAGTTTCAGGAAAAAAAACGTAAATTTTAAATAAAGAACTGTGAAGCAAAATAAGGGTCAGTGCCCATCTGCAGCCTCACAAGTGCCATGAATGCAGCATCCCCATTGCCATGAATGCAGCCCCACCATTGCCATGAATGCAGTCCCACCATTGCCATGAATGCAGCACCAAGTATATCAAAGTGTAGCGCTATTGTGCCAAATAACCATATAAACAAAAAAAATTGTACATTTAACAAATGCGGTAAAGAAATTTGTTTTAAAGTGAAATAATAAAGTCTCTGGTGACCACCAAGTGTCACTCATGTAAAGTGATTATTCATAGTTCATATTAGAATGGGGCGGTCCTGTTCACCACGTGAGTAGCCAATACAATAAATAGGAGGTCAAAATACCAATGTGATGATACCGCCACCCAAATGAAATGCAGGCTTACCAGAAAGATAGGACTCAAAAGAACATACGTTCTATGAGTTAGATGAGCTTGTATTGCCAACCAGCAATGGAGGAGGGACCTTTAAAGTCGGTGGTGATGGAACTCCAGAGTCATCAAGGCTTTAAGAGAGTCTTCTCCTTATAAGTGGTTACCCATCCCGAGAAAATGGCCCGTGAAAAATAAAAAGGGGCCACATAGCATAATTTCATAAATAGAAAACATTTATTGATAAAAAGTAGAACACTTACATTTGTGCAGTAAAAAAAGCGCTTTGTATAAAATCGTGGTGGCAGTGGAGTCCTACCGATGTGTTTCATCTCACTAGACTTCATCTGGGGTGCTCATCCACTGCAGCCATGCTCCTTAATAAAGACACTGTGACCCTCATGATGAGAATCCAGCTCGTACAGTATCCAATCATGCACTTCCTACTACAGTTCCTTCAAGATGGCGGACCCGCGTGCGTTCCAAGCCTCACTATTACATTGGGTTTTGCGTTCCAGCACCTTAAGTATATTTCTTATATCTCCCTATATATGCTACTGTGTTGGATCAGGCATAGTATTGTACATATTCGTAAATAGGGATGAGCTTCGTGTTCGAGTCGAACCCCTGTTCGACTCGAACATCGTCTGTTCGCCCGTTCGCCGAATTGCGAACGATATGGCCCGTTCGCGCCAAATTTGTGTGGTGTGTCACGGCCCATAATTCACTGCGGCATCACAGTGCATTGCTGGCTGATGATTGGCCAAGCATGCACTATGACCCGCATGCTTGGCCAATCACAGCGCCGTCTGAACAGAGAGCCGTAATTGGCCAAAGCCAAGGTGGCTTTGGCCAATTGTGGCTCAGGGGATTTAGTACACGCCCCACAATATATATGGCCGCCCGCAAGGCGGCCCTGTGTAGTGTGTGTTCCGGCATTGAGAGAGAGATAGATAGAGAGTCAGTGTCATTTGATTTAAGTTAGATAGATTACGCAGGACAGTCAGTGAGTTAGCTGCACTTACAGTGTATTGTGTAAATATATGCATCCCAGGTGTTGTGTGTATATATATATATATATATATATATATATATATATATATATACACACTGTATTCAGTTTAGCTAGATCCGTTCCTGTTATCTTGCTACTGACAGGCGGGCTTGTGTTGTTACAGTATTTACAGCTACCTGAAGAAAATTGCTGGTGTTCTTTTGATCCTATTAGTACCACAGTCAGGCAGCTAGACTATTTACAGTTAGTGTAGTGCGTCCTCCTCACAGTGTTCAGTTAAAGCTACAAGTTAGTTTAGTGCGTCCTCTGAACAGTGTTCAGCTAAAGCTATAAGTTAGTGTAGTGCACAGTGTTCAGATAAAGCTACAAGTTAGGGTAGTGCGTCCTCCTCACAATGTTCAGCTAAGGCTACAAGTTAGTGTAGTGCGTCCTCCTCACAGTGTTCAGCTAAAACTACAAGTTAGTGTAGTGCGAGCTCTGCACAGTGTTCAGCTAAAGCTACCTGTAGAAGGTTGGTGGTGTTTTCCTGATCCTATCACTACCGCAGGCAGCTAAATAAGCTACAAGTTAGTTTTTTGCGAGCGCTGCACAATGTTCAGCTAAAGCTACATGTAGAAGGTTGGTGGTGTTTTCCTGATCCTATTACTACCACAGGCAGCTAAATAAGCTACAAGTTAGTTTTTTGCGAGCTCTGCACATTGTTCAGCTAAAGCTACCTGTAGAAGGTTGGTGGTGTTTTCCTGATCCTATTACTACCGCAGGCAGCTAAATAAGCTACAAGTTAGTTTTATGCGAGCTCTGCACAGTGTTCAGCTAAAGCTACCTGTAGAAGGTTGGTGTTTGTTTTCCTGATCCTATCACTACCGCAGGCAGCTAAATAAGCTACAAGTTAGTTTTTTGTGAGCTCTACATGGTGTTCAGCTAAAGCTACCTGTAGAAGGTTGGTGGTGTTTTCCTGATCCTATCACTACCGCAGGCAACTAAATAAGCTACAAGTTAGTTTTTTACAAGCTCTGCACAGTGTTCAGCTAAAGCTACCTGTAGAAGGTTGGTGGTGTTTTCCTGATCCTATCACTACCGCAGGCAGCTAAATAAGCTACAAGTTAGTTTTTTGCGACCTCTGCACAGTGTTCAGCTAAAGCTACCTGTAGAAGGTTGGTGGTGTTTTCCTGATGCTATCACTACACCAGGCAGCTAAATAAGCTACAAGTTAGTTTTTTCCAAGCTCTGCACAGTGTTCAGCTAAAGCTACCTGTAGAAGGTTGGTGGTGTTTTCCTGATCCTATTACTACTGCAGGCAGCTAAATAAGCTACAAGTTAGTTTTTTGCGAGCTCTGCAGTGTTCAGCTAAAGCTACCTGTAGAAGGTTGGTGGTGTTTTCCTGATCCTATTACTACCGCAGGCAGCTAAATAAGCTGCAAGTTAGTTTTTTCCGAGCTCTGCACAGTGTTCAGCTAAAGCTACCTGTAGAAGGTTGGTGGTGTTTTCCTGATCCTATCACTACCGCAGGCAGCTAAATAAGCTACAAGTTGTTTTTTTCCAAGCTCTGCACAGTGTTCAGCTAAAGCTACCTGTAGAAGGTAGGTGGTGTTTTCCTGATCCTATTACTACCGCAGGCAGCTAAATAAGCTAAAAGTTAGTTTTTTGCGAGCTCTGCAGTGTTCAGCTAAAGCTACCTGTAGAAGGTTGGTGGTGTTTTCCTGATCCTATTACTACCGCAGGCAGCTAAATAAGCTGCAAGTTAGTTTTTTTCCGAGCTCTGCACAGTGTTCAGTTAAAGCTACCTGTAGAAGGTTGGTGGTGTTTTCCTGATCCTATTACTACCGCAGGCAGCTAAATAAGCTACAAGTTAGTTTTTTGCGAGCTCTGCAGTGTTCAGCTAAAGCTACCTGTAGAAGGTTGGTGGTGTTTTCCTGATCCTATTACTACCGCAGGCAGCTAAATAAGCTGCAAGTTAGTTTTTTTCCGAGCTCTGCACAGTGTTCAGCTAAAGCTACCTGTAGAAGGTTGGTGGTGTTTTCCTGATCCTATCACTACCGCAGGCAGCTAAATAAGCTACAAGTTAGTTTTTTGCGACCTCTGCACAGTGTTCAGCTAAAGCTACCTGTAGAAGGTTGGTGGTGTTTTCCTGATCCTATCACTACCGCAGGCAGCTAAATAAGCTACAAGTTGTTTTTTTCCAAGCTCTGCACAGTGTTCAGCTAAAGCTACCTGTAGAAGGTAGGTGGTGTTTTCCTGATCCTATTACTACCGCAGGCAGCTAAATAAGCTACAAGTTAGTTTTTTGCGAGCTCTGCAGTGTTCAGCTAAAGCTACCTGTAGAAGGTTGGTGGTGTTTTCCTGATCCTATTACTACCGCAGGCAGCTAAATAAGCTGCAAGTTAGTTTTTTTCCGAGCTCTGCACAGTGTTCAGCTAAAGCTACCTGTAGAAGGTTGGTGGTGTTTTCCTGATCCTATCACTACCGCAGGCAGCTAAATAAGCTACAAGTTAGTTTTTTCCGAGCTCTGCACAGTGTTCAGCTAAAGCTACCTGTAGAAGGTTGGTGGTGTTTTCCTGAACCTATCACTACCGCAGGCAGCTAAGTTATTTACACATTAGTGTAGTGCGACCTCTGCACAGTGTTCAGCTAAAGCTACCTGTAGGTGGTTGGTGGTGTTCTCATACTACAGGCAGGCAGTTGATTTTGCTAGCTGTAGTATCAGTATATATATATATATATATATATATATATATATATATATATATATATCCCAGCTTAGTGCAGCTACAGGCCATTAGTATGTCTGGAAGGCCAACAAGGAGAGGCAGACAGTCAAAAGCCAATAAAAGAGGGCAAGAAGGCTCTGTGTCTAGAGGCAACAGTGCTAGTCGTGGAGACGGTGCATCCTCATCAGCACTTGGCCGTGGGACACGCTTGGCCTTTTTTTCGGCAGCTGGCTGTGTTGAGCCGCAACATGTGGAAGACTTGGTCGAGTGGATGACCAAGCCGTCCTCATCCTCCTCATCCTCTCTCACTAATGCTCAGGGTACTTTGTCTGGCAAAGCAGCTGCCAACGCGGCCTCTTCCCTTGGCTCAATGGCATCAGTGACTCCTTCCCTAGCCCCACCATGTCCTCCTGAGGGGTCCCTCAAACTGTTTGACCACAGTGTTGAGTACATGCTCCAGGAGGATGCCCAGCGTTTAGACGGCTCTGATGATGATACTGAGCTAGATGAAGGCAGTAACATGAGCACGGACAGAGGGGGTGCCCAAGAAGGACAGCAATCTGGCAGTCATGCCCCCCCTGCTGCAGCATACTGCCAGGTTTGCTCCAGTGATGAGGAGGGAGGGGATGAGGAGGTCACTGACTCAACGTGGGTGCCTGATAGGAGAGAGGAGGAGGAGGAGGCACATCACCAACTAGGCAAGATGCCCTCCAGGGGCCAGCCTAAGGGCAGCACACTGACTGCATCACACCACAAAGCTCCGCATGTGCAGGGCGCTGCTGTCTCTGCTCATTATTCTAAAAGTTCTTTGGTGTGCCTTTTTTGAGACGAGTGCATCAGATCGCACCGCTGCTATTTGCAACATATGTCTCAAGCGTATCTCGCGTGGCCAAAACATCTCCCCCTTGGACACCACATGCTTGACCAGACATATGTTGACCTGCCATGCAGTTCGTTGGCAAGCATATCTAAAAGACCCACACCAAAGAACAAAGAGGACCTCTCCTTGCTCCTCATCAGCTGAGATCTCCAACCCCACTATCAGTCCTCTCTGAGACCTGCACTGAGAGGAATGAAGGTGTAGAATTAGGTTTGTCACAGCCAAGTACTTGTGGGCAATCTGCTTTCGGTACACTGACGTCAGATTTTACCAGGCAAATTTCCCTGCCCCAGCTGCTGCACCGCCGAAAGGAGTTCGCTCCCAGCCATCCACATGCCCAGCGGTTGAATGCTAGCTTGGCAAAATTGCTAGCACTTCAACTGCTACCTTTTCAGTTGGTAGACTCTGCCCCCTTCCATAAGTTTGTGGAATGTGCGGTTCCTCAGTGGCAGGTACCCAAACGCCACTTTTTCTCACGGAAGCCGATTACGGCTCTCTACCGGCATGTGGAAGGCAATGTCTTGGCCTCGCTGGACAAGGCAGTCAGTGGTAAGGTGCATATTACCACTGACTTATGGTCCAGCAGGCATGGACAGGGACGTTACCTAAGTTTCACAGCGCATTGGATCACTCTGCTGGCAGCTGGGAAGGATGCAGGACAAGGTGCAGTAGTGTTGGAGGTTGTTCCGCCACCACGCCTCCAAAATGCCACTACTAATGATTGTGGCACACCTCTCTCCTCCACCCTCTCATCTTCTTCTTCCTCCATGGCCTCTTCCTGTGCTTTGTCCTCGGAACCAGCGGTGCTCCGTAGGCATTCAAGGGGCTACGCAAGTACGCAGGCCAAAAGATGCCATGCAGTGCTTGAGCTGGTGTGCTTGGGGGACAGGAGCCACACTAGGGCAAAGGTTTTGTCAGCTCTGCAGGGGCAGGTTCAGAGGTGGTTGATGCCACACCAAATTAAGGCAGGAATGCTGGTTTGCAACAATGGCACCAATCTCCTCTCCGCCCTCCGACAGGGACTTGGGCAGGTACCCGGGCTTACAGGATGTCCTGAGGCAGGCCTGGAAAGTCTGTGTGCATTTCCGACGGTCATATAATGCCAGTGCTCAGCTGGCAGACCTCCAAAAGGAATTTAACCTGCCCAAGAACCACCTCATCTGTGACATGCCCACCAGGTGGAACTCAACGTTGGCCATGCTGCAGCGGCTGAACGTGCAGCAGAGGGCCATCAATGAGTACCTGTGCGACTATGGCACCAGGACAGGGTCAGGGGAACTTGTTTTTTTTTCCCCACGCCAGTGGGCCATGATCAGGGATGCATGCACTGTCCTGTCACCATTTGAGGAGGCCACGAGGTTGGTGAGCAGTGACAGTGCATGCATCAGTGACACTGTCCCCCTTGTCCACCTGTTGGAGCACACACTGCGTGGAATAATGGACAGGGCACTTGAGGCAGAACAGAGGCAGGAAGAGGAGGACTTCCTTAGCTCTCAAGGCCCCCTTTATCCAGACAGTGTTCCTGCGTGCCCGCTGATCACACAGGAAGAGGACGAGAAGGAGGAGGAAGAGGAAGAGGATTGTGTCAGTATGGAGGTGGAGCCTGGCACTCAGCATCAGCAGCAGTCTTTAAAGGATCAGTCCCAAGAAACACATAGACTTGTACGTGGATGGGAGGAGGTGGCTGCGGACCATGTCATCTTTAGTGACCCAGAGGACTCCGGACCGAATGCCTCAGCAAACCTACGCTGCATGGCCTCCCTGATCCTGCAAAGCCTGTGTAAGGATCCTCGTATTCGTGGTATCAAAGAGAAGGACCAATACTGGCTGGCAACCCTCCTTGATCCACGTAACAAGGGTAAAGTTGTGGACCTTATCTTGCCATCGCAGAGGGAGCAGAGGATGAAACATCTTTGGGAAGCCTTGCAGAAAGGTCTGTGCAACGCGTTCCCAGAGACTGGGAGGTTACAAACTCCTGTTTCTGGACAACGTGTTGATGAGGCTTCGGTCAGTCAAAGAAGGAGCGGTGGAGAACGTGGCCGTCTGACCGATGCGTTCAGACAATTTTTTAGTCTGCAGCCCCAAGGTATGATCGGTTCCAGCAACCATCGCCAGCGTCTGGAATACCTAGGGGTAAGATCTGACACCTTTCCCATCGAAAATCCTCTGGGTTACTGGATCTTGAGGATGGATCACTGGGTAGAGCTTGCACAGTATGCAATTGAGCTACCGGCCTGCCCTGCATCCAGCGTTCTTTCAGAACGCACATTCAGTGCTGCTGGAGGCTTTGTAACCGATCACAGGGTGCGTCTGTCCACCGACTCGGTCGATCGACCGACCTTCATAAAAATGAATCAGTCTTGGATCACCACCAGCTACCAAGCACCTGATGCTGATGTAACCAAATATTTTTTTTTGAAATGTCAGATCCCTTCAAAGACTGCCTATGCTGATGCTGAGTGACTATCCTGTTATGCTGAGTAATTATCCTCTTCCTCCTCAATGATCATGCTGATAGCTTGTAACAACATTTTTGGTTCTGGGCGCCGCCACCAGTGCCTAAGGCCCAATTTTTAAGCCCCTGTTTATCAAGGGCATGTAATTACAATGGTTGATGCAATTCTTTGCAGCAGGGCTCGTTCCTGCGTTCCAACTAGAGTATCTGTGAAGGGTTGCAGTGTTGTGGCACCAGCATCAGTGCCTAAGGCCCAATTTTTCAGCTCCTGTTCAACAAGGACATGTAATTAGAATTCTTGATCTAATATTTCACAGCAGGGCCCGTTTCTGTGCCCACCAATATTAACTGTGAGGACTTACAGTGTTGTGGCACCAACACCACCACCACTACCAAAGGCCCAATTTTTCAGCCCCTGTTCAACAGGGGCATGTAATTACAATTGTTAATCTAATATTTCACAGCAGGGCCTGTTTCTGCGCCCACCAAGTTTAACTGTGAGGACTTACAGTGTTGTGCCACCAGCACCATCACCACAAAAGGCCCAATTTTTCTGGCCCTGTTCAACAGGGGCATGTAATTACAATTCTTGATTGAATATTTCACAGCAGGGCACGTTTCTGCGCCCACCAAGATTAACTGTGAGGACTTACAGTGTTGTGGCACCAGCACCAACACCACCAACAAAGGCCCAATTTTTCAGCTCCTGTTCAACAGGGGCATGTAATTACAATTGTTGATCTAATATTTCACAGCAGGGCCTTGTGAGGGCTTACAGTGTTGAGGCCACAACAACACCTAAGGCCCAAATTTCTGCTGAGTATATAGGGCAGGCCCTTACTTTCAAACATCCAACTTACAAATGAGTCCTACTTGCAAACGGAAGGAGACAACAGGAAGTGAGATGAAATCTACCCCATAGGAAGGGAAATTCTCTCCTGTAAGAGTTAATATGGGAAAAACTTTTCTCCTTTCCACTGATGCTTTATCACCAATCCTTGTTTTACTAAAAACCTCAAATTTTCAAAAAACATTTGTCATTGGGACAAAAAGTGAGGTGAAATCTTCTGAAGAGGAGGACAGACAGCAAAACAAATGTTACAGGGGTGATAACCCTTCCCTATGTTTTCCAAAAAGCTTAAAAACAGATTTTTGGGCTGGAGCTACACTTTAAAAATGTACCAGTTCAAAATTACAAACAGACTCTACTTAACAACAAACCTACAGTCTCTGTCTTGTTTGCACCGCCTGTATACTGCTGTTCAGAGTATATAGGACCTGGGGGCCCCACGCCTTTCCTTTTTTTAATTTGGGTGCGGGGTTCCCCTTAATATCCATACAGGGCCCAAAGGGCCTGGAAATGGACTGGAGGGTACTCATGCCGTTTGTCTCACTGATTTTCATCCATATTGCCAGGACTCGACATTACATTAAAGCCGCAAGCAGTTTTAAATGACTTTTTTTCCTTTAAAAATGTCATTTTGTGCATGGACTGTTCTAAGCACGGGAAACACGCGCCACTTTACAGGCATACTATAGACATCCCCAGGTACGATATTTAAAGGAATATTTCACTTTTTTTTTTTTTTTTTACTTTAAGCATCATTAAAATCACTGCTCCCGAAAAAACGGCCGTTTTTAAAAGTTTTTTTGCATTGATACATGTCCTCTGGGGCAGGACCCGGGTTCCCAAACCCTTTTTAGGACAATACCATGAAAATTAGCCTTTAAAATAAGCACTTTTGATTTAGAATGTTCGAGTCCCATAGACGTCAATGGGGTTCTAACGTTCGTGCGAATTTTTGGTCCGTTCGCAGGTTCTGGTGCGAACCGAACCGGGGGGTGTTCGGCTCATCCCTATTCGTAAATTAGAAAACACCAAATAAGCAAAAATTAAGAAGAAAGAGGAAAAAACTGTCCGTCTCCAATCGCAGCAAGTTACAGGCTCGCTGTCCCGCAATACGCAAGATGGCGTGCGTTCCATGTCAAGACCTCGTGACTAAACTTACGTCACGACGTCAGGGCCGGACTTGCTCTCCAAAAGAAGTGGAACGCACATCCAAGATCATGATAGTGGCATGCGTTTCACGTCACAATGTGATGGTCAAACGCACGTCATGGCGTCATGACAAGACGTGCGTGCCAAAACATCATTGGGGCCATCAGATGCAACGCCCTCATGTGACACAAGATGGACCAATGGGCAGATATGTCAGTCCCCCACATGCAGGGTTGGACAAAATCGTACGCAATGTATGAGTGACCACCCGTATCACATCTCGCTTCCTTCCGGCCCATATTCAAATGAACAGAAAAAGCATAAATGTGATTAAAAAAAAAATTATGGTCAAAAAATTATATAATCTAGACCATAATGTACATCTAGTCAGTATGCAGAAAAAGATATAAATTAAGCATTAATCTTAACATCTAAGTGGCTTACAGATGAATTATGCCATATAGACATAATCTTATATTTCGTATTGTAACAAAAAATGTACAGAACATAAGAAAAAAATGTATTTTTTAAAAGAATAAAAAATTTTTAAAATCAAAAAAGGGGGAATGGATCTACATTATGATAATGAATTAGAAAAAATTAGAAAAAATATGGTAATAAATTGGAAAAAATTGTAAAAAATGAGAAAAAATTTGAAAAAATTAAAAAAAAAAAAAATTAGAAAGATATGTCAATATAAATGCTCGAGATGGATTCTCTCCAGGTCACACTGAATTTTGACAAACATTTTTAATAAATATCATACATACATGAAATGTGGAGTGTGGGTTGCGTATATCCCAACCTTAGTAAACAAAACAATTTATATTGCAATTTAGGAATCATTAATGAAGGCATTAATATCCAATTCCATATTCATGCCATGTGGAAAATGAGACTGTAGCTCATGTATCCAGAATATTTCTAGATGAGAAACCCCTCTGGTCATGGCGCCTCCCCTCCAAGATGGAGTGTATTTATCTATGGCAATGAATTGTGATCCTATTGGATCACTGTTATGGAATTCTTTGTAATGTCTAGGGACACTATGTTTCGGATCCCTGCCTTTGATTAGAGCGATATGTTCGCCCACTCTTATAGAGAATGTCCTTATTGTACGGCCAATGTAATGCTTACCACAAGGGCAAGTAATCAGATACACTACGTATCTAGTGCTACATGGTGTCCGTTTATGAAGCGGTGATCAGCGGTGATCCCGAGGATCACCGCTGATCACAGTCCATAAACAGTTTATGAAACAGAGATAATTGGGGGAGAACATGTTTGAACTTGTTCTCCCGCCGATTATCTCTACACGCGGAGAATACCCATGAATGACACAGTAAGGGCCAGTTTATGAAGCGGTGATCTCACCGCTTCACTGGCGATCTGTGTCAGAATTCACACTCCCAGGTTCACCAGCTCAGAGGTGGTGAATCGGGGAGTGAAGAGGAAATCTGGGGGGATCTGAGGGGGAAGGAGGAAGATTTTTAACTTCCTTATGCCTCGTTCAGACCCCCCAACACTGTTAGCATGTCCCCCTGTCATATTTATGTGTATACATATATATACATATATACATATAATGTGTATATGTATATATATATAATGTGTGTGTATATACATGTATATATAATGTGTGTGTGTGTACATATGTATATAATGTAGGGGGACTCATTATTTTATTAACATTAATCGTCCTGTATTGAGCGGTGATAATTTATCACCGCTTAATAAACTGACATCTCTGTATTTCTGGTGCTGTAATCTCGTAAAGTCTCACGAGATTCCAGTATCAGGGGCCGTTCTCCACTGTTTGAAGCATTTGTAGATCTCTTCACTCCTCCGAAGGTGAAGCGATCTACAAAGCTTCATAAACAGGCACACAGAGGAGAAAAATCTTCACTGTGAATGCCGGAGAACGAAGCAGTGATAGATTTCACTGCTTCATAAACGGACACCCATGTACAGAATGGTTTAATAGTGTATCTCTTTCTCGTAACAGTGGACGTGAATTCCATCACTTTGCATCTCCCTAGTGTATTATGTTGGCAAACTACACACTTCCTACATAGAAAGAAACCAGTCCAGTCATGAAAAAAGGAAGGGCGGGCTGGTGGATTGAGAACATTGGGTGCTATATGGCCCTGCAGGGACGGTGCTCCTTTAAAGATAACCTTGGCCTGTTCAGGCACTATTGTCCCTAGAATATTATCCTGTCTAAGAACATCCCAATGTTTCCTCATAATATTTCTAATTTGTTTGTGTTGTATTGAAAACGAGGTCAACATAGCCCATGAAATTGGATATTAATGCCTGGAGAGAATCCATCTCGGACATTTATATTGACATATCTTTCTAATTTTTAAAAACAATTTTATCTTTTTTATTCTCATTTTTTAAATTTTTTTACAATTTATTACCATATTTTTTCTAATTTTTTCTAATTCATTATCATAATATAGATCCATTCCCCCTTTTTTAATTTTTTTAATTTTTATTCTTTTAAAAAATGTATTTTTTTCTTATGTTCTGTACATTTTTTGTTACACTACGAAATATAAGATTATGTCTATATGGCATAATTCATCTGTAAGCCACTTAGACGTTAAGATTAATGTCCTATTTATATCTTTTTCTGCGTACTGACTAGATGTACATTATGGTCTAGATTATATAATTTTTTGACCATAATTTTTTTTTATCACATTTATGCTTTTTCTGTTTATTTGAATATGGGCTGGAAGGAAGCGAGATGTGATACGGGTGGCCACTCATAGATTGCGTATGATTTTGGCCAACCCTGCATGTGGGGGACTGACATATATGCCCATTGGTCCATCCTGTATCACATGAGGGCATCACATCTGATGGCCCCAATGATGTTTTGGCACGCACGTCTTGTCATGACATCATGACGTGTGTTTGACCATCACATCGAGACGTGGAACGCACGCCACTATCGTGATCTTGGATGTGCGTTCCACTTCTTTTGGAGCGCAAGTCCGGCCCTGATGTCGTGACGCAAGTTTAGTCACGAGGTCTTAACATGGAACGCATGCCATCTTGCGTATTGCAGGACAGCAAGCCCGTAACTTGCTGCGATTGGAGACGGACAGTTTTTTCCTCTTTTTTCTTAATTTTTGATTATTTGGTGTTTTCTAATTTACAAATATGTACAATACTATGCCTGATCCAACACAGTAGCATATATAGGGAGATATATGAAATATACTTAAAGTGCTGGAATGCAAAGCCAAATGTAATAGCGAGGCTTGGAACGCACGCGGGTCCGCCATCTTGGAGGAACCAGGAAGTGCATGATTGGATACTGTACGTGCTGGATTCTCATCATGGGGGTCACGGTGTCTTTATTAAGGAGCATGGCTGCAGTGGATGAGCACCCCAGACAAAGTCTAGTGAGTCAAAACGCGTCGGTAGGACTCCACTGCCGCCACGATCTTATACGAAGTGTTTTTTTTACTGCACAAATGTAAGTGTTCTACTTTTTATCAATAAATATTTTCTATTTACGGAATTACGCTATGTGGCCCCTTTTTATTTTTCACGGCCATTTTCTCGGGATGGGTAACCACTTATAAGGAGAAGACTCTCTTAAAGCCTTGATGACTCTGGAGTTCCATCACCACCGACTTTAAAGGTCCCTCCTCCTCTGCTGGTTGGCAATACAAGCTCATCTGACTCATAGAACGTATGTTCTTTTGAGTCCTATCTTTCTGGTAAGCCTGCATTTCACTTGGGTGGCGGTATCATCACATTGGTATTTTGACCTCCTATTTATCGTATTGGCTACTCACGTGGTGAACAGGACCGCCCCATTCTAATATGAACTATGAATAATCACTATACATGATTGACACTTGGAGATCACCAGAGACTTTATTATTTCACTTTAAAACAAATTTCTTCACTGCATTTGTTATATGTACAAATTTTTTTGTTTATATGGTTATTTGGCACAATAGCGCTACACTTTGATATACTTGTCAATTTGAGAAAAATATTCTGTTTGTTGTGTTAGCTGCTAAATCACTGAGCAAGCGCAGGGTATAATTTTTTGTTTTTTGTTTGCATGAATGCAGCACCCCCATTGCAAGAAATGCAGCACCCCCATTGCCAGGAATGCAGCACCCACCATTGCCAGGAATGCAGACTCACCATTGCCATCAGTGCAGCCTGATTGATGCCCATCCATCTGCAGCCAGGGAGGGGGAGGAATGAGCGCCAAAAGATTGCATGCCAGAAAAACTCCTGTTTTCTCAGTGGCCTCTTTAATACAAAGTCCCGCCTCCTTGGATGGATAGAACAGTCGTCCAATGGCAGTCAAACAGACTTCCTATTCCAGAGGCTGCCATGTAAACAGGAAATACTCCTGTATGTATGGCACTCGTCCCATCTCCTCCCTGTCCCCTCCAAAGCAGCCAGCATATATATCTTTTGTGGCCCCAGCACTGGGAGATCGTTGGGGGCCACAAAATATATATATGTCCAAATAACCAGGTGAGTTGTTCAAAACTGGAACACTGGCCCACACTTTGGACATGCCTGATATAGATGGTGCGCGTGTATGATTTCAAGGGCTTCTGAAATGTTCAATGCCCTATTGAATTTCTAGCCTCTTGTTATGAGTGATATAGCTGCTAACAAAATGTGAGTATCCACCGTGTGATAGGAAGTGGGGAAGTTGTCAATGCCTAAGTTCAAAACCGCCATTCCAGTCCCTTTGATTTTAATGGAGTTTGGGTTTGGCATCTAAACTTCTTTGAAGTTTGCAAAATCCTGTTTTAATCTAACCCAGGGCAGTTCAAATCATCCCTAATCTGTGACCAAATGCCAATATTCATTCTTCCTTGAATCTATATGTCCTGTCCTTATTTTCTGCAGAAATATGTTTTTTATAGTCTGTCTTAGCTGCCCTGATTGCTCTCTTGTATCTCTTGCCATTCCTTATAATCCTTAAAGGGATTGTAAAGGTTTGTGTTTTTTCACCTTAATGCATCCTATGCATTAAGGTGAAAAAAAATACCTGTCAGTGACCAGTCCCCAGCCCCCCCCCCGTTTTTCTTACCTGAACCCTCAAACTTGTCCCACGGGGAAGCACCATCTCTCTGCTAGGGGGTTCTCAGCTGTTGATTGGATAGATTGATAGCAGCGCAGCCATTGGCTCCCACTGCTGTCAATCAAATCCAATGACGTGCCCACTGGGGGCGGAGCTGAGTCCTGCATTCCGCGTCTATAGACGCAGAATGCTGGACTCGGGAGCACACATGCAAGGTAACCACCCCGGGAGAGCGCTTCTCCCAGGGGGTTATCTAATGCGGGGAGGAGCCGAGAGAGCCTCCGAGGGACCCCAGAAGAGCACTGTGCAAAACGAGCTGCACCGTGGAGGTAAGTATGATACGTTTGTTATTTATTTTTTTTAAAAATGAACCTTTATGCAGCGTACACATGAGCGGACTTTTCGAGCGGAGTGGTCCGACGGACCGAGTCTGGCGGACAATCAGATCGTGTGTGGACTTCATCGGACCTTCAGCGGACTTTTCCAGTCAAAAATCTGACAGACTTTAGATTTGAAACATGCTTCAAATCTCTCCAACGGACTCGAGTCCGAAACAAAAGTTTGAAAAATCCGCTCGTCTGTATGCTAGTCTGACGGACAAAAACGGACGCTAGGGCAGCTATTGACTACTGGCTATGAACTTCCTTATTTTAGTCAGGTCGTACATCATCATGTACGAATCCGTCGGACTTTAGTGCGATCGTGTGTAGGCAAGTCCGTTCATTCAAAAGTCCGTCAGAAGTCCGTCAAAAGTCTGACGAAAGTCCGCCGGAATGGCCTTCGGACTTTTGTTGCCGAAAAGTCCATTCGTGTGTACACGGCCTTAGTGTCACTTTAAATACCGAAGCTGTTCCTTCTGTTTTGTATTTTTTAAAAGCCATTTCTTTTTCTCCTCAATTTGCTTTTTAAGAGTCAGACTGATTCACACAAGTTTTAGTTTTGTTCTCTTATATTTGTTACTCAATAAAATGCACCCATGTGCCCTTTGTTGAGAATATTTGAGAATGTTTGGTCACATTCGTTATCACACATTAAGAAGTGTAACTTAAATTGTAATTTTTTTTTTTACATTTAGAGTTCTCGTGGTACCCATGTGCCTCTTTTTACTGTAAATTACTTCAAGCATAATCACAACATGATCCCTGTTGCCAATGTTGTCCATAATTTGTACAACGCAATGATCTCTGTATTATTTTAACTTAATAGATCCAACAGAGCATTTTGTTCTAAAAAGGGCTTCTCCAATTTGATCCATGAGGTTCTACTGCAATATGTTCAAGTACCAGCACATCAAACTGAGTATGCAGCATAATTTGTTCAGTTAGTATTTAGTAATTAGGGTCCCCCATGATAGGAACATTATTCTGTTTCCCTGCTATTTCTCCTCTTTAATTTTGGGCTGCCTATAACATATTCCCATAATTAATTTGCTATGTGTTGCTTTTGTGTGAAGCTCCAGCTCATCCTTTTGTGTGAAGCTTCAGCTCATCCCTGATCTTGTCTCATACTCACTTTCAGATTGTTTTTGACTTTAAAGCTTGGTACACGCTATTTGTTTTTTTCCGTTCAACCCAGAAGGTTGAACGAAAAAAAAAAACCTGTCAGCTCCGGTCAGAGCCACTGTACTAACAATCCCATGGCTAAGCGGCCGGCTTCTGTCGGACAGGTTGGCATACACATGGGCTGAATGTCAGCCAGTTTTTATTGAACCAGCCGTTGTCGGCCAGCATTCGGTTTGTGTGTACAGGGTTTAAGGCATACCCTTCCCCACCTTTACTATCAACCCTCTACCTTCATTACAGAGTGATAATCACAACCTAAGCATGTGAGCAGCCCATTCAGGTTTCTGATGCTCAGAAGAAGTCAACATGCTTCTCAAATAACAGAGGTTCTAGCTCATCCCATTTGCTTGCCTGACTTTTAGCATTTGTGTACATGCCTTTTATATTCATACTAGAGCGTATAATTTTTTTATTATTGATAGCTTGTATTTAATTTATTATTGAGAGATTTGGAGCATTGGATTTAGGTAATATGATTGCCCGCCCCCCCCCCCCCCCCCCATCTAGCTTGTTGCCCATTCCAGCAACCTCTATATTCTGTACCAGCAATGGATCTTGCTCGCTATACACTAAAAAAATTTCTGACCCTGACACGAAATATGTTTTTAGCTGTTTGCAGTGGTACAGTCTTTTCACCAACATAAAGGAGCAGTTTTTTCTGCTACTAGGCAGCAATGTAAAAATGATCTTGCACCATCTTGACCATCCAGGGGGCATGTTTCCAATGGTGCAAATGTAAGGGGGCATATCTCCACCAACTACTATGTAAGGGGATTTGTTTCTTCTGACCATCAATATAAGGTAAAGCTAAAATGTTAATATTCAGCATTTGTTTTCTGGTCATTATTATTATTTTCACATTGTAAGAATTTCTAAATGTTAAGATGAAACACTATTTGTTGCCTTCTGCAAATATTTATATATTAAATCCCTAAATGAAAAATAGACATAGTTAACATTGTTTGGATGAAATGGGACGTTATCAAAAACATACACAAAGTGCTCAATAGCATTATACAGGTTACCTATATTAAGTCCTATATCAAAGTCATTACTTAAGTTTGAAAAGATAGTGACACCTAGCCCATTCAATACTTCATATTCCCATCGCACACATTCCTGGATGAGCTCACGAATATGGGTGCTGCAGCAACAACCAGCTGGATACTGGTTCAAGTCACAATGAAGATATTTGCCAGCACACCATGGAACGGCGTAGATAGCGTCTAAATGTGTAATTTATTGCATGATCACAACACAAAGAGAGTGCAACGTTTCGGAGTCACGCAGGACCCCTTCGTCAGGCATGTGATACATCACATGCCTGACGAAGGGGTCCTGTGTGACTCCGAAACATTGCACTCTCCCTGTGTTGTGATCATGCAATAAATTACACGTTTGCACGCTATCTACGCCGTTCCATGGTGTGCTGGCAAATATCTTCATTGTTCATTGCACCTAGCCCATTCAGGGAAAAGTGACAGCTTTTTTGTAAAGGCCCCCTTTTTATCAAAGCAGTTATACCATTATATCAGTGCTTTCTCATCACTGCTTCCTGTCACAGAAGATGACAATACCCAGTGCTTTTGAGTATACAACCTCTTCCTATGTGGCAGTTCTCAGTTCTAGCAGCCAATTGCTAGGCCCAAGCATATATGACTGAGGGAATGACTTCCTTTCTCCCTTAGCATTTGACAGTACCAAGTTTTAGTGCTGGCTGCAAAGGAGGCAGGAACTGAGAGAAAGTTTTGGTAAAGTAAATATAACTGGGGCATAGGAGCCTTTGACAAAGACACATGCACGGCAAGGTAACAGTGTCTCATAAATTCAATAAGAATTTATTTGGTAAGTATAAAGTGGTAATACATTTCTAAAAAAAAATAGTCAGGCCCCCTAGTTAGTGCCATAATGTGCTCATATGTACCATATACTAGCAGATTATGACAGACTTACCCTTTAAATAGAGCTCTCCAGCACCGTGCTGTCACCGCTGCAGGTGCTTTCATCTTCACCTGGTCTTTCCTCCAGGTTTGCAGACTTCAGGTCATTTGAATGGCCGGGCAGCAATGATGCCACTTCCACATATGTACACAGGAGTCACGGCACAGCACTCTCTGCATTGATGGCACACTTAGTGTGTCCTGAATGTAGAGTGCATTGAACATGTGAGGTGACCTTATTGGCTTGAGCTGATGTAAATACCTCCTAAACAGGGCATAGTTAGGAGATCTACATTGTACCTACTTGTAAACCTTACTATAAACTTACCTGTAGGTACAAGTTTTTTTTTTTTTTTTAAGTTTACTGCTACTTTAATAACGTATCAGAATATACTTATAACATACTTGTTTTATAATTAGAAAAACTGTGCCTCTCCATTTTGTCAAATGTCCTCTAGAAACAAAAGCCATTTTACTATAATTCTAGTCAAGGCTTTCAGAAGAGTATGGAACCAGTTTTCAGCAAAGATAAAGGACTAGATTTTGCAATGTCTTAAAGCAAGTATGAGTTGTACTGTATCTTGACAATTATTTTGGTGGTGCAGCACACATATTTCCTCTTCTACCTTATGTTAAATTATCAACTGTTACGGCAGACAAGCAAGTATGATTGCTTGCAGTCAGTTAAGAGAGTCATTTAAAAGATAGAAGTGTTTTCACAAGTGCAAAAAATGGATAATAATCAAGTAAATATCTTTCCAAAGAAAATCTGGAAGTCAAAATAAGTCAGAGGCTGAGTGAAAGAAAATACATTTTGTTTCTGTTTAAAAATATAGTATTACTAATTGACAAATTACTTAGCATACAAAATATAGACAACATATTTGAAAGGCTTCTGTTCAAAGTTAATACAAAATTCATTCAAAATAAATGCAAAACATACACAGGTTATTTAGCTATTCTCATGAATGTAACACAACTTACAATTGTTACATTATCTTTTGTAATAACACCAGAAATAATTTCAGTAGTGGCTCTTGTTTTTAATAACACTTCTCATTTGAACTTCTCTTCCTTTGCTCAGCTTCCCTGATGAGGGCCCAAGTGGATAGGGATGATGCATATCAATGGAGATTAAAATATGAACGTGTACTAAATAATTAGTGAGACTTTTAATTATTTTGCTAGCAAGCCTACGGCAGCGATAATTTAGCAGGAAGCAAACACATCCTTTAACACTTAACAATTATTTTCCATACAGCTTGTAACAAGAGTTTTGTAACAAAGAAGGCAAATGTGACTGGAATACCACCTAGACAGGAAAAAACACATTTCATTCCCTTTATTAATTTGTCACTTAAAACTAGTAGAATGTGAAGTACAAAAATATATCTATTTTTTTATACAGGCATTGTCAGTTTGAGTTGGATCTCCTGTTGTTTGGTTGGTTAAATGCCTTATGTCACTTACTGTGAGTGTAGACTGACAGAATATGGTCATAAGGGAATATGGAAAATTCAGCAGTTGTCATCCTGCCACTTTCAAATAAGTATGTAGTGGAAAAAAAGACCCTCAAGAAATAAAAAGTGAATGTGTCTGGTAAACATAGCTTGCCTGTCTAAGGTTCTGTCTGTTTTTGACTCACTCTCACTTTTAATTTAGGAAAACAGGAGCATTTAGTGTAATGGATCTTAAAACTACAACAAAGCAAGCAAGACTATCAGCTGTAATATTAAATCACAGCAAGTAGTAATAGCTTACAATACATAATGATAAATATTCATTTTTTCATTTTTTTTATTTAGCATTTAAAGAAGCTAGTTTTTAAAGAGGGAATCAAGAACCACTAAATTCAAAGTTGTTAAGTTCTACCATGCCTACACAGCATGTATAAGAAAAAGAAAAATCTAAAAATAAATGCAAATGTATGTTAACTCAGGAACCAAGGCAGAGCATAAATACGAAATCCAGGTGCATACATCAAAATTCAACAGGTTCAGCAGGAACCAAACAAATTTTGATCCATGTGTAGCCCTCTCTGTCTGTTTAATAGACTATTTGGTGCAACTGTTCCTGGAGAGATGTTGGAGAGCGACCATTGAAGAACTATTATATTATTCTGGAGGGTAATTCTGGGCATATTATAAAGTGCTTGATGACCTCTATTGTATTCATTTAGAGGTTGCTGGCTTGTTGGTGAGTGAGCAGTCTATATGTGGTGGTCGTCTGTGTTTCTCTGAAGATCCATATAAAAGGAAGATCTTGGAATGTATTTACATGGTGCCAGAGCCTTGTTTACAATGTAAAGACTTTTTTGGCACATTTATAATTTCATGGAGACTTTATATTAGCTTGTGTTAAACGCCATCCTTTTTGGTTGTTAAATAATGATTGGAGGTGTCGCTCATGTTTTTAAATGGGCTGCTTCACTTTTTTATTTTTTCATTCATCCACTTTGTTTTTGATTATATAAAGGAAGGGGCCTTTGTTTTTTGCACACAGTATTTGTGCTAGTCTTTAAATCTATCCTCTTTCCCTTTTGATTTATTTACAGGTTGAGATTAGGCCTGATCGGGGCGCATGTGCGGAGTCTGACAGAGCAGTTATGCGCTGCTAGAGCTCCGCTCCGTGACAGAGGAAAAGCCGAATATTAAAGCATACCAGCTGACACAAAGCACTCCAGATTACTCTACTTCCACCAGTGAACCCGGAGCTCAATTGGAGACCTTCAATATGGTTCTAGGAGGCAACCGCAATAAATATAAAACCTCCACAAAGGAGTCACAGGTGCGGGCTGCAGCTAAAATGGCGACGACACCTGCCTCACACAGCACCTCAGAGCGCTCCCTCACACTGAAACAGAAGCAGAAACCGTTACAAACAGAATTATCTGGTGAGTCGGATACTGAATTATTTCCCTCATAAAACTCTCCACATGAATTTGCTGATTCCTCAGTACCTTTAAAGCAATTTGAACGTATGCTGCAAAAAGCACTAAAACAGACTTCAGAGCATATTACAAGTAGCCTTACAAAGGAAATAAGAGAACTTGGCGCTCGTACAGCAGCATTATAAATTAGAGTGGATGAGGTGGAAATTTCAGCACAAAATAACATGTCAGAAATAGAAAACTTTAAAGAGGAAAACTTAATACTACAATCTAGGCTGGAAGATTATGAGAACAGAGCCAGACGTTCCAACCTCCGCATCAGAGGTATCCCTGAATCTGTGATTGACCTGCATTCAACCATGACAGCCTTATTCCAAGAACTCCAACCTGGCCCTACCTATAGAACATTTGGAAATGGACAGAGTTCACCGTGCCTTCATGCCCAGGAAAACAGATGGCCCTCCACGCGATATTATCACAAAATTTCACTTTTATTGCGCAAAAGAGCAACTTCTGGCTGCAGCCAGGGATAAAGGCAATCTTACGTTCCAAGGTCATGTATATCAGTTATTTACTGACTTATCCCAATTGACTATCTCTAAGCGTCGATCAATGAAACCTCAACTGACAGTGCTACAAAGTCATCATATCACTTATCAATGGGGATTTCCATTTTCCATTCGATTTACATACCAGGGCTCAAAGTTTACCTGCAGATCCTCAGATGAACTGCAACGAGTTTTACAAGATCTGCGCCTTGTGGATGATCCACACATTTCTAACTCATCACGAAGGAGGTCAACCCCTTCCACCCCACACAGCTCTTCTTAATCTCCAGAACAAATAGGAAACCAACATGCTCATAAGAGGAGTCGTTTAGCCTCCCTTCCGCTGGATGAAGAAAACTCCATAGACTGACCACTTATCCTACCCACAGTCTCATCTGAACCCCTCATTGTTTCACCCACTCTTCCAAAGTGCAGTTGCTGAATAACTGTCTGTGGGCTAAAGAGACTGTACAATTGTATCTTGCATTGGTCCTCATGCTTTAATTTAATATTAAACCTCTCTTTGCAAGGATTCCTTAACAATTTTGTGAGATAATCTCTTTATGTAATCTGTGCCCTTTCATGCATAGGCAAAACATAATGTTTGATAGTACAGTGTACCCATCCAACATAGGAAGCCATTTCAAAATATCTAAATTGGCTTTACCATTGAAGAGTATCAACTATTTTTCTTTAATTGATCCAGATTTATTGCACAATTCAGTTACTATTTTCTATATCCATTCAAACTCAGTTTTTATTTGCTTAAACATTACTAAGCGAATGTTATAGATGCATTCAACATATAGGTACTTTTACCTGATATAGTCCGAGCTATATTTTATCTAAATCCCACTTTCTAATAATTTTTTCATGGTGTTTAAACCCATATCTGTATCTCTGGGTAGTTATAGGTCCACTTGCTCATTTTTATATTCTCTTTCCCAGTTCCCTATTCCACTCCCCATCCCTTTACTCATAATTTTCTCTCGTATTTCCCCTACTACACCCTAATATAAATTATAATAATACACTCCAGAGTACTGATCTCATTTACCTCCCAGTATGATCAATCTGAGATTTTGTCCTAACATTTATTTATAGCCGAGCTGGCTATGTCCCTATACATCTTGATGATGTTCCCTTCATAGGGCTTTTCCTCTTTCCACAGCAGTTTCGTATGTCCCAATGTGCCTCCCTCGATCGCCCACCAATATTATGTGGACGATTGAAGTTGGCCCTTTTTCCCCTGATGGGGAGGTTTCTCCCTCATCACGGGTAACTCTTGATATCTATCATAAGCCACTGTTTACAGTATTATATCTTACTACTCATGCTACATGTTTCTTTCTTTCTACAGTTTATCCTTGGTCCAACTTTATCTTTTCCTTTTTCTCATTCAATTGGATTGATCCATTCAGCCAGGAACTCATGAATAATGGTAAGTATCATCACTTTTATCATCTACCATGGCACCCTTAAACATTCTTTCCCTGAATGTACAGGGAATTAATGTACCGCAAAAACGCACTAAAGCGTTCCGTTTCTTTCAAGCACAGAAAGCTCATATAGTTTGCTTACAGGAAATTCACTTTACAGTTGACTCCACACCCAAATATATGAGCTCCTCTTATCCACAAATTTACACGGCCTCAGCTACCACTAAGAAACGTGGAACCCTTATAGCTTTTCACCGCTCTATCCCATTTATCCTCAAATCAGAAATCAAAGATCCTGAAGGGAGACATATTTTGGATACAGCAGTTACAGTTGTGTCCTATTATGCCCCAAACAAACAGCCTACATCCTTTATGTCTCACCTTCTTCAAGTGGTATCCACGCACAGGATGGGTACAATTATTGTGTGTGGAGATTCAAACCAGGTCCTCCTCCCATTTCTAGATAAATCACCATACTCTCCACCGAGAAGCCCAACCAAGCAATCTTTTCCACAACTTCTCTCAAGATATAACTTAGTCGACTCATGGAGGGAAAATAACCCAGCAAAAAGGACATTTACTTACTACTCACACCCTCATAAAACCTTCTCTCGAATAGACCACATACTCCTAACTGTTGGTATGTTACCAGAGATTCTCTCATCAAATATTATACCAATCCCTTGGTCAGACCATAATGCAGTATATACTACTACAGCATCTACTATTCCTAAATCGCACGACTCATCATGGTACCTCCCCAATATTTTGCTAAAAAATCCATCTCATCGCCTCATATTTGACCAAGCCTTAAAAGAATATATCTTATGCACAATCCCTCTCCTGAAATTTCTACACTGACTCTCTGGGAAGCACATAAGCCAGTACTACAAGGATTATTCCAACGCCAATCTGCAATGTATAAACATGAGCGGAAACTGGACTTAGAATATAACACTGCCTTTGTAAATTTCTGAAATAATCCTTCTTCGATCACAAAAACTAGGTTAGAAAAGGCTCGTTTAGAATATGATCTCTTTCTCACAGAAAATGCGGATAAATCCCTGCGACGTTCTAGACACGCATTCTTTATGAACTCTAACAAACCGAACACTATGTTGGCATGTGCTCTTAATTCTAGGCATAAACAATCTAATCCTATCTGTCTTCAATTGTCAAAGAATAATTATACCTGCAATCTGGTTAAAATAGTCCACAAATTTAGATCTCATTTAGCTTCCCTTTTTTGGAAAAGAATTTAATCCTTCTGAAGCTGATACCTTTTACTCTCAATTAAAGCTTCCTGAACTAACTCAGACCCAAAATTCTCTTCTTGAAGAACCCATTTCAGTGGAAGAGGTAGTGAAAACAATTAAAGAACTAAAGCAAAACAAAAGACCAGGCCCCAATGGTTTTTCAGCCATATATTACCATACTTTTGTAGAGATCCTTTGTCCGCTCCTAACCAAAGCTTTTAATACAATATTAGAAGGATACTCATTTAGACAAGAATCGCTAATGGCAATTATATGCATGATCCCAAAACCAAATTCTGATAACACATCCTGCTAGAATTTCCACCCCATTTCACTTTTAAACCTTGACATAAAAATTCTAGCGAAAATCTTGGCATCCCGCCTCAACAAAATCATAGGTAACCTTATCCATCGTGACCAAGTAGGCTTTATGCCTACTCGCCAAGCTGGTGACAATGTGTGTCGAGCAGTACTCTTGGCACACATTGCCAAAGCTCGCCGCATTCCCTCTTGTTTCCTTTCCCTGGATATTAGGAAAGCTTTTGATTCGGTTTCTCGGCCTTATTTGTATCACACTCTCCAGAAATGGGGGTTTGGACCCCACTTCATTAAATGGATAACCTCAGACCTCAAGCATATGTAAAATATGCAGGTTATAAATCCGACTCTTTCAAAATAGAAAAAGGCATACGTCAGGGTTGTCCACTTTCCCCACTTTTATTTGCCCTTTTAATAGAACCCCTAGCACAATACATTAGACTAGACCCAAAAATAACCGGAATAGAACTAGGAGGCTTCAATCACAAACTCTGCTTGTTTGCGGATGATATCTTACTATTTTTATCATCTCTCCAAGTCTCTGGTCCCAATCTATTACCTATCCTTAATAGGTTTGCCAATATATCCGGATTAACAATTAACCCCAAAAAATGTTTAGCACTAAATATATCCCTACCTGACAGAGAAAAAGATATGGTAAAATCAGCACTTTCATTTATCTGGGCGGAAAAAACAATCCCATATCTTGGTATTCATCTAACAGCTTCTATCTCAGATCTTTTTTCAGCCAATTACCCATCTACTCTGAGAAAAGTGACTAATTTAATGAAACAATGGTCCCACCTTCCATTATCTTGGCTAGGTAGGATTAATACTATTAAAATGTTAAGCCTATCTGGCCCCCACCTAACAACTGTACATTTATCTTCTCAATCAGCACATCACCCATAGTTATTACCTTTTGTATCTGTTGACCTTCCCTCTTAGATCGTAAGCTCTAAGGAGCAGGGCCCTCTAATTCCTACTGTATCAAATTGTATTGTATTTGTACGGTTTACCCTCAAGTTGTAAAGCGCTACGTAAACTGTTGGCGCTATATAAATACTGTATAATAATAATATAATAATAATGTCAATTTTACCTAAGTTACTTTATCTGTTCAGAGTCCTGCCGATCCCTATCCCAGCATACTTTACTCGATTAATTCAGAAAAGAGCAACGACATTTGTATGGGGATCTTCCCAACCTCTCATCTCATCCCAATCATTATATCTTCCTAAGCCTTCTGGCAGCTTGGGTTTTCCCAATTTTGCATTGTATTATAAAGCTGCCCATATCGCAAGCTTACCAAAGTATCATGCAACGCAAGAAACCCCCTTGTGGGTATCAATAGAAGCGACTGAATGTGATCCCTTATCTGTCTCAAATCTTCTATGGCTTCATCCTAAAGATCGCACTGGTCTACATAACCCCATTACTAAACACTTTATATCCCTTTGGGACAGGTTTAGAACCAAACACCAATTACTATACCCACACAATCCGCTCCTCTCTTTCCTTAAAAATCCGTCTTTTTACCCAGCATGAGCCTCCCCCAAGTCATTCAAAGTCTGGGCTTCCCTAAATGTTTCGAGATTACATAAATTTGTTACATCCTCCAACATTATTCCTTTTCAAAATTTGCGAGAGACCTTTGGGTTACCCCCCTCGGAAATATTCCGGTACCTTCAAATTAAAAATTTCTTTACTCCCTACACAAATATAGACACACCACTTGATCAACTCACAAATTTTGAAGCCACATGTAAAAAGGATCCACATGCCAAGAGACTAATCTCTTCTCTTTACTCTCAGTTATTAGTTACACCCAACTCGGACAAACCTTCCTATGCTCAGAAATGGGAGGAGGACCTTGGGCGCACAATAACCACTACAGAATGGTCAGATATCTGGTTGGCTACCAAAACATCCTCCCCTAACATTTTAGCGGTTGAAACCAACTATAAAGTCTTGACCCGATGGTACCTCGTACCTTCCAGAATTGCTAAATACTCTCCATCTTGCTCAGCCCTTTGCTTTCGTGGCTGTTCGGACTTGGGCACACAAATGCACATCTGGTGGGCCTGTCCTATAGCTCAAACCTTCTGGAAGGAAATATTTTTAATTGCCTCCAAATTATTCAAAATGCCAATGCAACCAGATCCTAACACGGCATTACTTAATCTTAAACCTGTATGCTTGACGCATATGCAGTTCAAGCTTTTTGTCCAGCTCCTCACAGCCGCTAAGCAAACTCTCGCGAAAGTATAGAAATCCCCTTCTTTAGTGGTAACTGAGTCAAAACATAGAATGAATAACTTTATCATCCACTCTAAAATGGCTGCCATAGAACACAACCAAATTCCAAAATTTGAAAAAATGTGGCATCCCTGGGTTCATTCTTTCGCACCATCATCCTTTGATAATTCAGTCATCCTGCCATGGTAGTTGATTATAGTTGATTATATTTGATGAAACTCAAACCTTACTAAACCCCACACTGGCTCTTGGATCAATTCAGTAAATTTCTTCTCTCCACTCTTCTCCTCTTCTTCCTTTTCTTTCTCTATTCCCTTTCCTTCCTCTCCCATGCCCCTCATTAATTCTTGAAGCTCATTGTTACTAATGTTGTATCTCATTCACGTTATTTTGGAAACTAACATTGTAGGAATAGATAGATACCTTTTGATAAAAAGTATCAGTTTGAAAATCTCTATTCCGAATATCCTTATTTATTTATCATATTTCATTATAAGTTTTATATTATTACCTACTTCTGTAATTATTGAGCTTCATTCCTTATGTTAACATGTATCCATTAACATGTACGTTAAGCTTATTACTACGAACGTAATAAAAATCTTTTGACAAGGTTATTAGGCCTGATCTTCCTGACGCTAATCTTTTTTTTTCAACAATAAATTTTTATTGATTTTCAAATTTCACAAGCAAAGAATATATAGTTACATTCCAATTTTTCTCACCTGACGCTAATCTTCATCCTCTGCTCAGAGCCTTTGATAAAAGAGTATACCACGAGTCCTCCTGCATGGGGCCTGTCCCTATCAGTTCAACAGGGGGTAACAGGCAGTGGGGAGAAGAAGATGTACACAGACAGTGTGACCGGTGCGGTGGGTGGGGAAAGTTACCGGAACCATTCACCCTGCAGCTTCTGCAAGCCAGAGGGAGGAAGGGAAGCTGGATTTTTGTTACTGCAGGGGGGTCATTTACAATAATTTCCTCCATCCGCTGCACTGTTCACACTCTCTTTATACATCCTTTTCCCCTGTTGTGTATCCCATGCTGTGTACCCCTTCCCCCGCAGTGCTGCTTGCTTCACCCCTCCTCACTCTCAGCCAGGTAGGCTGTACAGGGCCCTGTGATTTCTTACAGCTGCTCTGCCTCTGTTTTTAAACTGTAAAATGCAAGAAACCTTAAGGTCTTTTTAAGCTCAGTTAAGCTCTCATGCTGAAACTAGTATTTCACCTGAACCATAAATCTTAAACTAACCGCTAGAATTAGCCTTTGCCCTAACACTTAATCTTTAAATTTACCTTTAGCCCTCGTTCATACCAGCCAATTTGACCTGCAAGTTCACATGTCAAATCGCATGCCTATTGCCGACAACGACACTGTCTAAATTGGCGCAACGCCGACTTTGCGGCTCTGCACTGATTCCCAAAAGTAGTTTCTGCACAACTTTTGGAGACTTTGGGGGCAATGTCAATAGACACCTGTGCAGGAACCCACACAGATGTCCCTCAAATTGCCCCTGAAGTCGGACTGAAATGCTGGTGTGAAATTGTGCAAGTTCGGCTGAACTTGCATGATTTCAAACCTGCATTCAGTGTGAACCTAGGCTTAATCTTATTCTTTAACACAACTCTTAAACTTAACCTAAATCCCAAAGATGTAACTACCACGTTAAACCCCTAACTGTAACTGCAAGTTTAGACTATTCCAGTTCCAAAAGCTGGGTCCAATCAGTGCTACAATCTCAGTGTTTTTAATTAACCCATCTAAGCTATTTTCGAAAAGCATATTACCCATTATACACCAAAATGTAATTGACAGCCAGTCATTTAATGTAAATTACATTAATGTTTATATATGATTTTATTGAAATTAAAATATAGACACAGGTTGGTAAAATAGTGTGAATATAATGGTTAAATGTGTGGTATAAAAGGAAGGAATTAAATAAATGCTTGTTTTATGTGTTAGCTCAAACATGATTTCATGACGAAGAGGAACAAAAATATTACTTTTCATTTAAAGCTCAGATAAAATGTCACAGTAGCACTGTTTTCCAGTTCTACAAAAAAAATGTAAATGTCCCTTAAGCATGCTGTATTCACAACCTAGAATTTGCAATGCTGAATGATTAGCTATTTTATTCTGCCAGCAAGAGTAATATAGAGTAATCAACTTCAATTATTGAAACAAATATACTGATTTAACCAAGGTGGTATGTGATAATAGACACATTGTTTTTAGCTCCATGCTCTGTATAATAAATTGTAGTGAACCAGATGGTGGTTATGGTAAGAACCTGGTAAGCAGCATTTTAGTAACTAGTCAATTAGAGGAAATAATGCTAGCAATGGTTGGTAACCACGGGTGATAACCTTTGATAAAAGCTTCTCAATGTTCTTTCATTTATTACTGTCTGCTTTGGTGCTAGATCTAAAAAGGGAAACCAACCTCCATAAAACAAACAAACAAAAATGCTATAGAAGCCATGTGTGTAAAACCAAAACTATATTCGCTATATTATTAGGCAGTAGAAATGGTTTATAAAGCTTACAAATGCAACAAATTGTGGCAATTAATTTAGATTTTTTGCACATTTGCTCAAAAGATCTATCATCTATCCCTGAATTTCAATGTTTCTTGTGCAAACTTATCAAGCAAAACGTTTAAAACCAGGTTCACACTGCTGTGCTGCAGTGCCATGAGGTACAACAACACAATGGGGTTGATTTACTTGGAAGTGCAGTCAATTTAGATCTGAGGGGAAGATCTGAAATGAGGGGAAGCTCTGCTGATTTTATCATCCAATCATGTGCAAGCAAAAATGCTGTTTTTTTTTCCTTGCATGTCCCTCTCGAATCTTCAGCGACTGCACTTCCAAGTGCACTTTCAGTGCAATTTCAAGTGCACTTTGCACTTGTAGTTTGCACTTGTAGTGCAAAGTGGATTTGCCTTTCGTAAATAACCCCCAATGTTTGTTAATGTGCATGCATTAAGAAACCACAAATTTGTGAATGGGGCCCTTCTGTCCATGGCCAGGCTGTGCACCCACACATCTTTTCTAAGCTGAGAGGAATTCTGAAGGCTGTAATCACTGAAAAAATGTTGGCATATGAGGTCTGTATCATTATTTAACATGGACGTGGATGACTGTGGGTGGCCCTGCTGGCCTGACTTTGATTGACAAATGTCAATCGTTTGATTGCAATGAGGAAGTCTACTGGAAATGTTTTGGCCAAACAGTGGCTGCATCCAATCTGATGCAGTCACTGTTCCAATATTCTGACAACTGCTGCTTATTTTAAAGCAGAACTCCAGCCAGCTAGTGTTCCTCCAGAATACTAAAGGTCTAATGCCTGTTCAGTCTAGGAGGATATACCAGAGAGGAATACTTAATTTACCTGGCAGCCAGTGATATTTTCACTCCTGCTTCAGTGCACAAAAATGGGCAAACCTTTATTTAACATCCCTTATATACCATAAATGAACATGGGGTTGATTTACTAAAGGCAAATAGGCCATTCACTTTACAAGGGAAGTTGCACTTTGCAAGGACATTTTCCCCAGAGATTCCTCCCCCTGACTTTTATCATCCAATCATATGCAAGCAAAAAATTCAGGTTTTTTTTACATTTTTCTTGAACGTGACTGGGTATTCTTTGCCAAATTAATCTTTTTCACATTCACTAAGCTCTGGCGATCATTCCCTTGCACAGTGCATCTTCCCTTGCAAAGTAAACAATCCAAATAAAATCAATATTTGGTGTGACCATCCTTTCCATTTAAAACAGCATTATACTTCAATTCTTCTAGGTACACTTTTACACAGTTTTTGAAGGAACTTGACAGGTAGGTTGATCCAAACATCTTGAACAACTAACAACAGATCTTCTGTGGCTATAGGCTGCCTGAAATCCTTATGTCTCTTCTGTAATCCCAGACAGACTCAATGATGTTTAGATTACGGCTCTGTGAGAGCCAGACCATCACTTCCAAGACTCCTGTTTGGAACAACCTACCTGCTGAGTTCAAAAACTGAGAGCAAGTGTACCTGGAAGAAATGAAGAATTGATGCTGTTTTGAAGCAAATAATTGTCACACCAATTAAAAAAATAATTGTCAATTTTGGTAATTGATAAAAATAAACAATCTTTTTTCACATCAATAAACAATCTTTTTTCACAAACAATATTCACATCTGCCTAATATATATATATATATATATATATATATATATATATATATACACATATACACCCCCCATATCTTACAACGGTAAGTACACCCCTCACATTTTTGTAAATATTGTATTATATATTTTCATGTGACAACACTGAAGACACTTTGCTACAATGTAAAGTAGTGAGTGTACAGCTTTTATAACAGTGTAAATTTGCTGTCCCCTCAAAATAACTCAATACACAGCCATTGTTGTCTAAACCGCTGGCAACAAAAGTGAAAATGTTCAAATTGGGCCCAAAGTGTTAATATTTTGTGTGACCACCATTATTTTACTGTACTCCCTTAATCCTCTTGGTTCTGAGTTATTTTGAGGAGACAGCAAATGTACACTGTTATACAAGCTGTACACTCACTATTTTACATTATAGCAAAGTGTCATTTCTTTAGTGTTGTCACATGAAAATATATAATAAAATATTTACAAAAATGTGAGGGGTGTACTCACTTTTGTGAGATACTGTATATATATATATATATATATATATATATATATATTGAATATATACTATATTACCAAAATATTGGGACACCTGCCTTTACATGCACATGAACTTTAATGGTATCCCAATCTTAGTCCGTAGGGGTCTTTCTTCAACTGTGTTTTTGATGTTTTTCAAACAAGATAGAAGATCCTGCTTCTCTGAACCATGGGAGCAATACACTCCTCTATATGGTAGAACTTGAGGTCTCCACCCATGACACCCATGACACAGGTGGACACTAATGAGAGGTAATTAATGAGGGAGTGGGGTGCTCCTCACCTCACCTGGGGTGGAGACGTCAAGTTCTCCCATATATAGGGGTGTATTGCTCCCAGGGTTCAGAGAAGCAGGATCTCCCAATCTATGGATAGCGTAGGATCCACTAATCATGGGGTACTTTGTCGCAGTAAGTGGGCTTAAGCACCATATAGCAATATGGTGTGACCGAATCCCCATATTTTTTGATAATGTTTTTTGTAAATGTCTAGGTGTTTTAAATAAGCCTTGCTGGAGGTAAATGTCTTTTTTGTATGTGTGCACTGTAATATTTTTTGTTGTTGTATGGTCTTATGGCTGCACCATCTTTAATGCATCTTTTAGGGTGTGCCCCCAAAATATCTTGTTTGTCTACTGTATGGATTCTGACCAAATCCTTTTGGCTGAGGAGCACCCCACCTCCCTCAGTACCTCTCAGTGTCCACCTGTGTCATAGGTGGAGACCTCAGGTTCTCCCATATAGAGGAGTGTATTGCTCCCATGGTTCAGAGAAGCAGGATCTCCCAATCTATGGACCCACTAATCATGGGTAACTTTGTTGCAGTAAGTGGGCTTAAGCACCATATAGCAATATGGTGTGACCAAATCCCCATATTTTTTGATATTTTTGATAATGTTTTTTGTAAATGTCTAGGTGTTTTAACCACTTCAATATCAGGCACTTAGACACCTTCCCGCCCAGGCCAATTTTCAGCTTTCAGCGCTGTCACAATTTGAATGACAATTGCGCGGTCATGCTACACTGTACTCAAACAATTTTTTTATCATTTTGTTCCCATAAATAGAGCTTTCTTTTGGTGGTATTTGATCACCTCTGCGGTTTTTATTCTTTGCGCAACAAATAAAAAAAGACCAAAATTTTGAAAAAAAAACAAGTTTTTCTTTGTTTGTTAAAAATTTTTGTAAATAAGTACGTTTTCTTCTTCAATGATGGGCACTGATATGGCGGCACTGATGGGCACCGATGAGGTGGCACCAATGAGGTAGCACTGATGAGCTAGCACTGATAGGTGGCACTGATGGGCACTGATAGGTGGCACTGGTATGCGGCACTGATGGGCACTCATAGGTGGCACCGATGGGCACTCATAGGCGGCACTGATGGGTACTTATGGGTGGCACTGATGGGTACTTATGGGTGGCACTGATAGGTGGCATGGATGGGCACTGATGGGAACTGATAGGTGGGCACTGATGGGCACAGATGGGCACTGACAGGTGGCACCGATGGACACTGATGAGTGGCACTGATGACACTGATTGGTGGCACTGATGCCCCTAAGGGTGGCATTGCTGGGCATCCCTGGTGGTCCTAGTGGCAATCCCTGGTGGTCCAGTGTGGTGATCTGAGGGGGGCTGTGCTGATAAACAATCAGCGCAGACCCCCCTGTCAGGAGAGCCGTCGATCGGCTCTCCTCTACTCGCGTCTGTTAGACGCGAGTGAGGAAAAGCCGATCAACGGCTCTTCCTATTGACATCGTGATCAGCCGTGATTGGAGACAGCTGATCACGTGGATCACGAGATCGATGTAGCGGTGTGTCTGACTGACACACTGCACCACTGATCGCTGCAATGCGCACCCCCATGGGTGAGTGAGAGTGTTCGTTCTGGGAGGCCGTCATATGACATCCACCCAGAATGAGAGCCTCGCCACCCAGCTGTTATTTGATGGTTGGCGGGCATGAGGTGGTTAAACAGGCATACACTATATTACCAAAAGTATTGGGATGCCTGCCTTTACACACATGAACTTTAATGGTGTTCCAGCCTTAGTCCGTAGGGTTCAATATTGAGTTGGCCCCCTCATTTGCAGCTATAACAGCTTCAACTCTTCTGGAAAGACTGTCCACAAGGTTTAGGAGTATGTCTATGAGAATGTTTGGCCATTCTTCCAGAAGCACATTGGCTCGCAGTTTCAGCTCTAAATCATTCCAAATGTGTTCTGTCAGGTTTAGGTCAGGACTCTCTGCAGGCCAGTCAAGTTCTTCCACCCCAAACTCGCTCATCCATGTCTTTATGGACCTTGGTTTGAGCACTAGTGCGCAGTCTTGTTGGAACAGGAAGGGGCCATCCCCAAACTGTTCCAACAAAATTGGGAGCATGAAATTGCCAAAGATGTCTTGGTATGCCAAGCCTTAAGAGTTCCCTTCACTGGAACTAAGGTGCCAAGTCCAAATCCTGAAAAACAACCCCACACCATAATCCCCCATCCACCAAATTATTTGGACCAGTGCACAAAGCAAGGTCCATAAAGACATGGATGAGTGAGTTTGGGGTGGAGGAAATTGAGTCCTGACCTCAATCCGATAGAACACCTTTGGAATGAATTAGAGTGGAGACTGCAAGCCACATCAGTGCCTGACCTCACAAATGCGTTTCTGGAAGAATGGTCACACATCACCATATACACTCTCCTAAACCTTGTGGACAGCCTTCCCAGAAGAGTTGAAACTGTTATAGCTGGGTGGGCCAACTCAATATTGAACCCTATGGACCAAGACTGGGATGCCATTAAAGTTCATGTGTGTGTAAAGGCAGTCGTCCTAATATTTTTGGTAATATTGTGTATAAATACAGTATATATATATATATATATATATATATATATATATATATATATATATATATATATATATTTATGGTCGGAGTCCTATGTCTGGGAGAGATGTGAACCACATAAACATGTCACAAGACTAACAACATAAAGTAGACCTGAAGTGTGCCCTGGTCTGCAGGACAGTATGCCAAGAGAAGGGGGCATACCCAAGATAACTGAGTGGATGGTTTTGTAGAGAAAGTGTTTTTAAGACGAGTGCCCTAAGAAGGGGAATGGGTACCGCGCACTGGAACTGACACAGACCAGTGTGGGTGGTCTGCTTAAATACCCCAAAATTTCAGGCCACCATACTGGCCTTCCTATTCATGGTTGGAGCCCTATGTCCGGGAGAGATGTGAACCACATAAATACGTCACAAGACTAACAACATGAAAGTAGATCTGAAGTGTGCCCTGGTCTGCAGGATAGTATGCCTAGAGAAGGGGCAAAAGACTTGTTTGGAACTGTCCATAATTCCCTCTACCTTGACTTTTCCAGCTAAAGAAAAACAGCCTCAAAGCATGATGCTACCACCACCATGCTTCACTGTGGGTATGGTGTTCTTTTGGTGATGCTCAGTGTTGTTTTTGCGCCAAACATATCTTTTCGAATTATGGCCAAAAAGTTCAACCTTGGTTTCATCAGACCATAACACATTTTTCTACATGCTTTTGGGAGACTTCAGATGTGTTTTTACAAAATTTAGCTGGGCTTGGATGGCTTGGATGCCATCATGGATGCTGAGCAGCCCGAGGAGAAGAAGGGAAGAAGACGCCGCGGAGGAAGATATCGGACGAGAACACCGGAGGAAGAACCAGAGGAACCAGAAGAACCAGAAGAAGAAGAAGATGGAGGAAGAAACTGAAGGAAGACAGAAGATAGAAGAAATAAGATAGAAGAAAGAAGAAGAAGCATTTAACCGCTAAGCCACCGCCCACCGTCATATGACGGCTGGACGAGGCTTCTGTTGTTCTGGGAGGACGTCATATGACGTCCTCGCCCTCCCGAGCCACTAGGGGGCGCGCGCCCGCTGCGTCACTCGGGACCTGGTGCGCGTGCCCGGCGGCCGCGATGTCCGCCGGGCACCCGCGATTGCCGGGTAACAGAGCAGGAGCGTGGATCTGTGCATGTAAACACAGATCCACGTCCTGTCAGAGAGGAGAGGAGACCGATGGCGTGTCCCTTGTACATAGGGACAGCGATCGGTCACCTCCCCCAGTCAGTCCCCTCCCCCCACAGTTAGAATCACCTCCTTAGGTCATACATTAACCCCTCGAGCGCCCCCTAGTGTTAACCCCTTCCCTGCCAGTCACATTTACACAGTAATCAATGCAATTTTATAGCATTGATCGCTGTATAAATGTGAATGGTCCCAAAAATGTGTCAAAAGTGTCCGATGTGTCTGCCGCAATATCGTAGTCACAATAAAAATTGCAGATCGCCGCCATTACTAGTAAAAAATAAATAAATAATAAAAATGCTATAAATCTATCCCCTATTTTGTAGACGCTATAACTTTTGCGCAAACCAATCAATATACGCTTATCGCAATTTTTTTTTACCAAAAATATGTAGAAGAATACGTATCGGCCTAAACTGAGGAAAAAATTTGTTAAAAAAAAAAAAAAAAATTGGATATTTATTATAGCAAAAAGTAAAAAATATTGTGTTTTTTCAAAATTGTCCCTCCTCTTTTGTTTATAGCGCAATAAATAAAAACCGCAGAGGTGATCAAATACCACCAAAAGAAAGCTCTATTTGTGGGGAAAAAAATGATAAAAATTTAATTAAGGTGCAGTGTAACATGACCGCGCAATTGTCATTCAAAGTGCGACAGCGCTGAAAACTGAAAAATGGCTTGGGCAGGAAGGGGGTGTAAGTGCCCTGTATTGAGGTGGTTAAATAAAGGAATTGTCAAAAACTGTCACTTGTCATTTTTAACATTTTTGACAGTTTTTTTGTGAAAAGGTAGGGGTAGTACCCCCTTACCATTTCACATAGGGGGAGGGCCAGGATCTGGGGGTCCCCTTGTTTTTTTTTTTTAAACAGTAAATTTTTATTGGTATTTTTTTCCAGATTATACATATTACAAGCATATTGTACATTTCTCATTTGTACATATTGTTCGACATTAAGGATCTTACTACATTAGTAGAGTAAAAAGGATAAACTGGTAGGGTTACTAAGAAATATCCTCTTCTAAGCTTTATGTAATGGTCAAGCCTGTCACCCCTTGTGGGTTCACACTGTGAGCAGACTTTCTGCTGAAGTTTTCAAAGGTAGCCCTGAGAGGACCTTACTGAGGGTCCACTCAAACATACTGTTACGTAAGTTCCCTTTAGGCTATGTCATTAACCAATAATAAACTTAGAATGACTTATTTATAACAAGTTAGACATCATCTATCCCATATAGTGAGGTAAAAAGTGTATTAGTTCTATGTTGTGTGCTGCATAAAAGACCATATATGACCATACCCAACATTGGGTTGTACCCCTAGACGTTTGGTGATTGTATTTCAGTAGTAGAAAAGTTGGAATGATTGTCAGAAATGTGAGGATGTATATTTAGAGGATCTCCAAGTTTTCCAATGTTTGTGGAAACTCGGGGTCCGTCTTTCCGTATATGCTAGCATTTTTTCCATAGTATATTGAGCATTTACTCTAGCTATGACTTCTTTAATTTTGTGAGGTGATGTAGAGCGCCCCTTCTTGGCTATTGATATACGTGTGGCAAACAAGATGTGGATCACTACTTTCCTCATCAAAGGAGGAAAGTTTTCGATACCTAAGCTTAGAAGAGCAAGAGCAGGGTTGATGGCATAATCAGAGCTGGTAACGTTTCTAATTAGTGACTGGATTTTTTGCCAGAAAGGTTGTATAGCTGCACAGTTCCAGAATATATGGTGGAGGTTACCAATAGCTTAGCAGTTTCTCCAACAGAGAGGTGTGATACTAGGGTTCATTTTATTTAACCTAAAGGGAGTAATGTACCATATATGTAAGAGCTTTTGTGCATTATCCCAGTGATCTACGTATGCTGAGGATTTGTTATTATATTTTATCGCTTCATGCCATTGGGACATAGAGAATTCTTTTTGTAATTCATATTCCCATTTCACCATGCTGGGGATTTTGGATCGTAAGTAGAGGGGGGTGGTGAATTTGTAAAAAAGCGATATCCCCTTACGGTTATTAGAAGTTTTACTTAAGAGGAAGTCCCACAAGATCTGTGGTATGGCTATCTGTCGTGTTGGGTTTTTGCTCATGTAGTGGTGTATTTGATATGCTCTATATCTATCTACCGTACTCTGTTGAGACGGAGCAGGTGTGGTGAAGTTGTCTCCTGAAGATTTCCATGCTTGGACTGAGAGGTTTGGGATTAGGTATTCTTGGATTCTAGTGGTATGTTTAGTTTCCTAATTGGGGTGTCTGTAAAGTGATTATGCACTAAGGAGGACCAGGCATCTATTGTTGCTCGTATAGTTGAGTAAGGTGGGGTGTTTGGTTTGCAATGTATACAGACGCAGGGAGGTCATGACCTGGTGTAACGGTGTGTTCAATAGCCGACCAGCGGTTATCTGTTTGACAGGAGAACCGGTAACGCATATTGTCCAATATTGCAGCTTTATAGTATATCTGTGCATTAGGTAATCCTACTCCCCCTAGATGTTTAGGTTTATAGAGGTGGGCCAATGCTATTCTGGGTTTTTTTTCCCCCCCAAATGTATTTTTTCAGACACTTCTCTAGTTGTGTAAAAAATTTCTGGGGAATTGGTATGGGCAGTGATCTAAAATAATATAGGAGTTTAGGTAATATTTGCATTTGGTATTCAGCTATTCTCCCCAACCAGGTAAGGTGTAGTTTATTTATTTGATTTAGTTCCTCTTCAACTTTAGTTAATAATGGAGGGAAGTTTTGTGAATAAATTTTGGAGGAAGCGGAAGTCAGCTGCACACCAAGATAAGTAACGGAAGGAGGGTCCCAGTTGCAGGGAAATATATTTTTCTACCTGGTTTTGTATTCTTTTGATACGTTAAGCGAAAGTGCATAACATTTGGTTGTATTAACTTTGTAAAGGGAGACTTACCCGAACTTATGTAATGTTGTTTTGACGATGGGTAAAGAAGTTGTTAGATTTGATAGAGAGAGAACTATGTCGTCAGCAAACAGTCCTATTTTATGGCTATCAGAGCCAACTTTGATGCCTTCTATTTTGTCGCTGGATCTAATAGATTCTGCCAGTGGTTCTATGACCAAGGAAAAGATAATTGGGGACAATGGGCATCCTTGACGGGTACCATTAGATAATGTAAAGGGGTCAGAGAGCAAGCTAGAGGAGAAGACCCTTGCAGATGGGTCGGAATACAGGGACATAATTGCTGAATGTATCAGTCCTGAGAGACCAAACTTGAGTAAGGTCCTGGACAGGTATCCCCAATGGACCCTGTTGAAGGCCTTTTCTGCGTCTAGTGCCAAAAAGATGCTGGGCTGCTTATTGATTTCCGCTATGCGCAGAAGGTCTAGCATCCTCCTCGTCCCATCTGGTGCCTGTCTGCCCTTTACAAAACCGACCTGGTCAAGTCCTATGAGGGAGGGGGTTATTTCCATAAGTCTATTTGCTAAAATTTTAGCGTATATCTTTAAATCTGAATTCAGTAGGGAAATAGGCCTGAAGTTTTGTGGGTCCGATACGCCTTTACCAGATTTAGGTGTAGTGATAATTATAGCTTGGAGCATCTCCTTCGGGAAGGAACCAACAGAAACTGCTATATTAAACATTTTGACCACTTCGGGGGCGAGGAGAGCAGAGAAAGCCTTGTAATATTCAGCGGAAAATCCGTCTGCTCCTGGTGATTTGTGCATGGGTAATGAGTGAATAATTGATTCAACCTCTGTGAGTGTGATGGGTGCATTTATTTTTTGTAGGGAAATTTTGTCTATTGAGGGTAGGTGAACGGTCTGTAGGAATTCTTCAATCTCTGTGTCAGAGGGCTGGTAAGTGAGTGGGTCTTCCTTGAGATTGTATAGGGATTCATAATAGTCCTTAAATGTATTGGCAATATCTTTGGGATTTTGGTACATGACTTTGGTACTGTGATGTCTGAGATTCTTGAGGTTAGAACGTGTCTGTTTCTTTTTAAGCTGGGAAGCTAGGATTTTACCTGCCCTGTTATTTTGGGAGTAATAGGAGACTTTTAGTTTTTTTAAAAAGGTATCATAATCTGCTCTAATTTCCTGTCTTACGTCTTCACGGCAGCTATTGAGACTTTTGAGTATTTCACTTGAGGAGGTAGTAGGATTCTTGTGTTGTGCTTCTAAATCTGCTATCTTCTCAAGTAGTTGTGTCATGCGCTGCTGTTTTTATTTCTTTTCCCTAGAGGCTATCTGTATGAGGGCGCCTCTAGCGAATGCTTTGTGTGCACACCAGTTGGTCATAGGGGAACATTCTCCATTGTTGTTGAATTGAAAGAATTCCGTAATTTTTTCTGCAATTTCGTCTGAGTTTGGGGTGTGATAGAAGAAATGTATTGTTATGCCACAGTGGCTTGTGGGAGATCTTGTTGGCATCCACAATCTCAATAGTCACTGGAGCGTGGTCCGACCATGTGATATTGTGGATGTCAGCTTTCTGGACATTTTGCAAAGTGTACAGGTCTGTGAGAAAAAAATCAATTCTAGAATAGCTCTTATGTACAGCGCCAAGGGTCATAAAGCCTTTCTTCGTGGCACAGCGAGTCGAGAGAGGGCCGTCGCTTAGAGGCATCTAAGAGGCACCTTAGGCATCTTAGAGGCACATCTAACTCTGTGTTCATAATCAAGTTAAAATCACCACATATTAATAAGTTGCCTTTTTGCACCTTTTTAGCCATACTTACAACCTTGCGAATAAACCTTAGTGTTCTAACATTAGGTGCATACAAGTTTACTATAGTACAGGTGACATGGTCCAGTTCTGCAATTACGATCAGAAAGCAACCTTGGGGATCAATATGTTCCTGTAAGAGAGAGAAGTTTAGTGTGTCCTTAAACGCAATCATTACTCCATTCTTCTATGTCATATTCTTGGCCATAAGTATGTGCGGAAACTTGGGATGTGTACATTTCGGGGAGTTACCACTGGTGAAATGAGTTTCCTGTACACATAGAATGTCACATTTTGCTTCCAAGGCTGATTTCCAGAGGGCTCTTCTTTTGTAGGGGCTGTTCAAGCCTCTCACATTATATGACATCAGTTTAAGATTCATTCTTGTGGAAAGTTCCGTGGCAGTGCCATCTAGTAGTAGTTCCAGGTATTGGGGTTGAGATGTTAGGTATGGTCAGTATGCATGGGATCCGAGGAAATTGTGTCCTTATAACTTTATAAGTGAACATTTTAACCGAACAAACTTGAACTGTTGATAAATGATGAGATGTAGGCCGCATGAATTGAATAGTAGGTTACGGGAATCATCTCGTAACTAAAGTAGGGGAATTCAACAGGGTAAACCCATGAATAGCCGAACATCGGGTGTTTGATCATAAAGTACAACTTCCTAGGAAGCTGCAAATCACCTTGACTAGCAGGTTGACAGCTGTGAGAGGAGAGCACTCACTAAGAAAAATAGCATCAAGTTGTATGTACGTAAACAGGTTGCTACTTGTATTTCTTGGATGTACGTTGATTGTTGCGTCTGTTATATTGTGGGTTAGGGTCCTCTGGTACTGCATCTGCGGGAAGTAAGCGCCATTTACGGAGAAGGTCCAGGCCCTTTTCTAGCGATGTGATCGCATGCGATTCATTGTTTATGTCTACCAGAAGTTTAGCAGCGAAACCCCATTTGTAGAGGATCTTATGGTTGCGCAGAATCTTGGTGATAGGTACCAAGTTGTGCCTGGCTGACAGGGTGGCTTGCGACAGGTCTGCATAAGGGTCAGGGAGGGAAGAATGTTGTCTTGCGTATCGCATAAGTTGATCCTTAATGTGGTAGAAATGAATTCTTGCTATCACATCCCTAGGTATTTGTTCAGGCAGGAAGGATGGTTTTGGCAGTCTGTGAGCCCTGTCAATAGTGATATCTGCTGGGCTTAGAGATGGAAGGACAGTCATCATGAGCTTTTGCAGGTAGGTAGTGATCTCTGCGGGTTTGACGGTCTCGGGGACCCCCCTAAATTTGATATTGTTCCTTCGGGCCCTATCTTCAATATCCGCCATTTTTAGACGCATGGCTCTGATTTCGTCTTCTACCTCAAAGTGAGCATCTACCAGCTCATTGTGTGCTAGAGTGAACTCCTCCATTTTATCCTCTACATATTCCACTCTGTTGCTGACAGCTGATATTTCCTTTTTTGTGTTGCTCATAAACGCTGCCATATCAGATTGAAGGGCTCCTCTCAGGGTCTGCAGCATTTCCTTCATTGTAGTATCAATAATGGGCTGCCCTGAGGTAGGGAATGCATCTAGCTGCTCTGCATGTGTGGAGGAATCCTCCATTTCTTCCCATGCTGCTCCTGCCTAATCTTCAGTCTCCCCTCCTTCCCCAAGCCTCCTCTTTTGTTTTACAGGGCTACAGAATGGGGAGGATGGCAAGGGATTGTCATTGTTGTGCGACTCACCCGAGGATGTCAATGGATTGCTGGGTGCCTGTGTTGTGGAGCCTGACGAACAGCTCCCGGCGACAGCGCCATCTTGGAAATCTCAGCCCTCAGCAGGACGGAAGAAATCCATTAGTTTTCGGGGTCCCTCTCTCTCCTTCCTTTTGTACATCGTGCCCAATGTGTGCACTTGCTCTCCTCTTTCAGATGATGTGTTTTTTGGCTAGGTTAGGTGCGCTGTGAGCCACTAAAATCACCTGGTGTTACAGAGCTCTCCTCTCACACGTCCATGAGCTCTGGCTGCCGACTCCGCCCCCGGGGTCCCCTTGTTAAAAGGGGCTTCCAGATTTCGATTAGCCCCCCGCCCACAGACCCCCACAACCACAGGGCAAGGGTTGTGGGGATGAGGCACTTGTCCCCATCAACATGGGGACAAGGTGTTTTGGGGGGCTAACCCAAAGCACCCTCCCAATGTTGAGGGCATGTGGCCTGGTGCAGTTCAGGGGGTGCGCTCTCTCATCCCCCCCTCTTTTCCTGCGGCCTGCCAGGTTGTGTGCTCGGATAAGGGTCTGGTATGGATTTTTGGGGGGACCCCACACCATTTTTTTAAAAAATTTGGCGCGGGGTTCCCCTTAAAATCCATACCAGACCTGAAGGGTCTGGTATGGATTTTGAGGGGGACCCCACGCCATTAAAAAAAAAAAAATTTGGCTGGGGTTCCCCTTAATATCCATACCAGACCTGAAGGGCCTGGTATGGAATTTAGGGGGACCCCCACCTCATTTTTTTTTTTAATTTTGGTTCAGGGTTCCCCTATGGGGAATTCCCATGCCGTTTTTATCAATGAACTTTTATGTGTATTGTCGGACCGGCAATTCATTAATAGCCACGAGTAGTTTTAAATGACTTTTTTTCCTTTGAAATGTCATTTGCGGTCAGACTGTTATAAACACAGGAAACATGCGCTCCTTTACAGGCATAATATAGACACCCCCCAGGTACAAAATTTAAAGGAATATTACACTTTTATTGTTTCACTTTAAGCATTATTAAAATCACTGCTCCCGAAAAAACAGACATTTTTAAAACTTTTTTTTGCATTGATCCATGTCCCCTGGGGCAGGACCCAGGTCCCCAAACCCTTTTTATGACAATAACTTGCATATAAGCCTTTAAAATTAGCACTTTTGATTATTCATGTTCCTGTCCCATAGACTTTAACGGTGTTCGCGTGTTTGAAATAATTTTTTGCCTGTTCACAAGTTCTGGTGCGAACCGAACAGGGGGGTGTTCGGCTCATGCCTACTGGAGATTGATGTCACATGTACCACACAACCAGTACTTGCCAGATATTCCTACAGCTCCTTTAATGTTGCTGTAGGCCTCTTGGCAGCCTCCCTGACCAGTTTTCTTCTCGTCTTTTGATCAATTTTCTCCACTTGATGATGACTGTCTTCACTGTGTTCCATGGTATATCCAATGCCTTGGAAATTATTTTGTACTCTTCTCCTGACTGATCTCTTTTAACAATGATATCCCTCTGATGCTTTGGACGCTTTCTGCGATCCATGGCTTTTGCTGTATGATGCGACTAAGAAAATGTCAGGACCTACTAGAACAGATGAACTTTATTTGGGGTTAATCAAAAGCACTTTAAATGATGGCAGGTGTGTACTGACTCCTATTTAACATGAGTTTGAATGTAATTTCTTTATTCTGAACACAGCTACATCCACAGTTATAAGAGGGTGTGCACACTTGTGAAACCACATTATTTTAGTTTTTGATTTTTTCTCCCCCCTTAAAAGATTGTTTGTTTTTCAATTGAGTTGTACAGTTTATAGGTCACATTAAAGGTGAAAAAGGTTCTGAAATGATTTATCTTTGTCTCATTTATTTACATCACAGAAACCTGACATTTTAACAGGGGTGAGTATACTTTTTATATCCACTGTATACATATACAGCATACAGTATCTCACAAAAGTGAGTACACCCCTCACGTTTTTGTAAATATTTTATTCTATCTTTTCATGTGACAACACTGAAGAAATGACACTTTGCTATAATGTAAAGTAGTGAGTGTACAGCTTGTATAACAGTGTAAATTTGCTGTCCCCTCAAAATAACTCAACACACAGCCATTAATGTCTAAACCGCTGGCAACAAAAGTGAGTATACCCCTAAGTGAAACTGTCCAAATTGGGCCCAATTAGCCATTTTCCCTCCCTGGTGTCATGTGACTTGTTAGTGTTACAAGGTCTCAGGTGAGAATTAGGAAGCAGTGTGTTAAATTTGGTGTTATCGCTCTCACTCTCTCATACTGGTCACTGAAAATTCTACATGGCAACTCATGGCAAAGAACTCTGAGGATCTGAAAAAAGGAATTGTTGCTCTACATAAAGATGGCCTAGGCTATAAGAAGATTGCCAAGACCCAGAAACTGAGCAGCAGCACGGTGGCCAAGACCATACAGCGGTTTAACAAGACAGGTTCCCCTCAGAACAGGCCTCGCCATGGTCCAGCAAAGGAGTTGAGTGCACATGCTCAGCGTCATATCCACAGGTTGTCTTTGGGAAATAGACATATGAGTGCTGCCAGCATTGCTGCAGAAGTTGAAGGGGTGGGGGGGTCAGCCTGTCAGTGCTCAGACCATACGCCGCACACTGCACCAAATTGGTCTGCGTGTCTGCCATCCCAGAAGGAAGCTTCTTCTAAAGATGATGCATAGGAAAGCCCGCAAACAGCTGAAGACAAGCAAACTAAGGACATGGATTACTGGAACCATGTCCTGTGGTCTGATGAGAACTTACAGTATTTGGTTCTCATCAGGTGAGGAGTACAAAGACAAGTGTGTCTTGCCTACAGTCAAGCATTGTGGTGGGAGTGCCATGGTCTGGGGCTGCATGAGTGCTGCCGGTGTTCTGTCGAGAAACGCCCGCTATCCAAAAGTGCCCAGTATGTACGGCGCAATCGCCGTACGGAACATCACAACTGCTGATTTGCCAATCGGCTGGGCTGTCGTAACCAGGAAGCATGCGCACTTGTGGCCGTGAAATGGTATCTCCCATTGAGAGATGTCTGCTACCCTGGTCACGTCACTCCAGCTGATCGGCAAATCAGCTGAAGTGCGGCTCTGTCCTGAGCATGCACAATCACTATTCGATGGGGGGCACTTTTCGACAGAACACCGGCACTGGGGAGCTATAATTCATTGAGGGAACCATGAATGCCAACATGTACTGTGACATACTGAAGCTGAGCATGATCCCCTCCCTTCGGAGACTGGGCCGCAGGGCAGTATTTCAACATAATAACAACCCCAAACACATCTCCAAGATGACCTCTGCCTTGCTAAAGAAGCGGAGGGTACAGGTAATGGACTGGCCAAGCATGTCTCCAGACCTAAACCCTATTGAGCATCTTTGGGGCTTCCTCAAACGGAGGGTGGAGGAGCGCAAAGTCTCTAAAATCCACCAGCTCTGTGATGTCGTCATAGAGGAGTGGAATAGGACTCCAGTGGCAACCTGTGAAGCTCTGGTGAACTCCATGCCCAAGAGGGTTAAGGCAGTGCTGGAAAATAAGGGTGGCCACACAAAATATTGACACTTTGGGCCCAATTTGGACATTTTCACTTAGGGGTGTACTCACTTTTGTTGCCAGTGGTTTATACATTAATGGCTGTGTGTTGAGTTATTTTGAGGGGGCAGCAAATTTACTTTCTATACAAACTGTACACTCACTACTTTACATTCTAGCAAAGTGTCATTTTTTCAGTGTTGATATAAATTATTTAGAAAAATGTGAGGGGTGTACTCACTTTTGTGAGATACTGTATGTGTGTGTGTATACATATATACATATATTTACACACACATACATACACACACACTGTATATACACCTTTTTTAATGAATGATCACATAATTTCTATTGTAATGCCGCATACACACGATCGGAAATTCTGCCAGCAAAACTCCAATAAGAGCTTTTTGTCGGAAAATGCGACCGTGTTTATGCTTCATCGGTCTTTTGCTGGCAGAATTCCAACCAGCAAAAGATTGAGGGGAAAGCTCTCTATTTCTCCTATCTGAAAATGCTATCGTCTGTACAAATTCCGCGCAAAATTCCTACACATGCTCGGAAACAATTCGACGCATGCTCGGAAGCATTGAACTTCATTTTCTTGGCTCGTCGTAGTGTTGTACGTCACCGCATTCTTGATGGTCGAAAGTTCAGAGAACTTTTGTGTGACTGTGTGTATGCAAGGCAAGATTGAGTGGAATTCCGTCGGAAAAACCATCCAAGTTTTTTCCGACGGAAAATCCACTGGTGTGTACGGGGCATTAGATGTATAAGGGGCTTAGTGAGGTGGCAGTGGAGAGACAAGACAGCAGTACACTGACCTTCCCAGTGATTAGCTGGGCATACTGGAGGACAGGCTGTTCTCCCAGCACAGCCAGAAAAACAACCACACTAATATGGATGTGCTCTCATACCTAGTATAGTCAATTTGAAATAAGAAAGCAGGGGAACTGGCAGGATCACCAGGTATTGCACACAAATTAATCAATAGAAAGAGAACAGGATATGTTTTAACACAGGTATATGATACAACAGACACATATCATGAATATGAAATGTTGAGGTAACATTCTTTAATGTATACTCCAAATGTGTACTAATATGATTACCCCCCCCCATTAGAGGCAAATAGACAAAGCACCTTGGATACATATATGATTCGCCCAAGCCTCCCTTTAGGGGAAATGCCCGCCAATCCACCAATGAATTTATTGGCGTATAACACGCACTTTTTTGACCCTGAAAATTGGGTGTAAATAGTGTGTGTGTGTTATACGCCGATACTGCAATTTGGGCTTCCTAGGAGGGAATGGGGAGAGGGTCGGGACGAGCGCCATCAGATTACTTACAGCGAGAATCTCCTGTTTACTCAGCGGCCTCTGTAATAGGAAGTCCCATATCCTGGGCCGGATTTGGACCAGCGTTCTATCTATCATAGAAGCTGGTCCTGGAGGCAGGACTTTGTATTAAAGAGGCCGCAGAGTAAACAGGAGATTCTCGCTGTATGTAATCTGACAGCGCTCATCCCGCCCCCCTTCCTGTCCCCTCCAAGGCAGCAATAATTTGAGGTGAGGCTGCAGATGGGCATTGATCAGGCTGCATTCATGGCAATGGTGAGGCTGTATATGGGCATTGATCAGGCTGCAGATGGGCATTGATAAAGCTGCATTTATGGACAATTGTGAGGCTGTAGATGGGCATTGATCAGGCTGCATTGATGGGTAATTGTGAGGCTGCAGATGGCATTGATCAGGCTGCAGATGGGCAATGGTGAGGTTGCAGATGGGCAATGGTGAGGCTGCATTGATGGGCACTGACCCTTATTTTGCTTCAAAGTTCTTTATTTAAAATTTACGTTTTTTTCCTGAAACTTCCCTCCTAAAATGAAGGTGCGTGTTATACGCCTGTGTGTGTTATATGCCAATAAATATGGTAAGTGTTATCAATCTGACCCCCTATCTATTCTCCCAGGAAGAATTATCGGTCTTGAGACTAGGACTCAGATTTTGCCCTACTATTGAGATCGATAAATATGAAACCATTAAAGACCGGTACTTATTTGTTAGGAAATTAACATATAAATACATATTTGACTCGGATAGAAGTAGAATTAAACAAGAAAAATAATTTTCTGAACAAAAATTCAAAACTTCACTATACAGGACTTCAGTGACCTTAAAAACCTAATGCTCCTGTTAGAGAAAAGTGGAGAGCCTAGTGAAAACTCTGGCATGAATGGCAGGTAGGAAATTGTGGCGACCAAACTTCGTGAACCAGCCTTCTTGGTTGCGATGATGAGTGAAATCAAACATATGCTTATCTCTATTGGAATATCCAATCTCACCACACCCGACAAAGACAAGCCCTAACACAGCTTTATGAAAAACAGAACACCATTATTATACCCCTGGATAAGGGCTGAAATATTGTTTTAATGACCCAGATGCCATATGAAACAATGTGTTTCAATATTCTTAATAATAGGGAGTGGTAACAACAGATTTCAACTGAGGTTACATCCCAAATTAAACTTGAATTTAAACAACTAATCTATTCAGCTTATATGGAAACCTTGATAGACAAAGAAACATATGAATATCTTAATGTGCGTTTCCCTTGGGAAGCAACATTTTACGCCATCCCTAAAATACATAAAAATCTTAAACCACCCCCTGGGAGACCCATTGTGTCGGGGATAGGATCCATCACATAAAATGCCAGCAGACTGGTAGACTTTTTTTAATGTCCCACATCACAAGGCTCCCTTCATAGGTTAGAGACACCTTAGATCTACTCAAATGGGTAGATGGCCTGTCCATTCCCCCAGATACCCTGCTCATGACTATCGATGTAGAGGCTCTCTACTCGAGTATTCCTCACAAACAGGGCATCGAGGTAGTTAGAACCTTCTTGATGGAGCAGGACCACCAACAATGGAAGTTTAATGCATTTCTACTCAAACTATTGTCCTTTATTCTCAGACACAAATGTTTTACATTTATGGATACTCACTACCTCCAGGTACAGGACGTTGCCATGGGTACCTGTTGTGCCCCGACATATGCCACCATGTACCTGGGGGTGGGAAAGAGATATCTTTTCCAATGAAAACCAGAGTAAATACCTGGACCACGCTCTTTGTTGATTCAGGTATATTGATGATATCCCGTTAATTTGAACTGGCTCGGTTGAACTACTCTAAGAATTAATTTATCATCTCAATTCCAATAGCTACAGTGGAGCAAAAAAGTATTTAGTTAGCCACCAATTGTGCAAGTTCTCCCACTTAAATGAGAGAGATGAAAGATGAGAGAGGCCGGTAATTGTCATCATAGATATAGCTCAACTTTGAGAGACAAAATGTGGAAACAAATCCAGACATTCATATTGTCTGATTTTTGAAAGAATTTATTTGCAAATTATGGTGGAATATAAGTATTTGGTCACCTACAAACAAGCAAGATTTCTGGCTCTCACAGACCTGTATCTTCTTCTTTAAGAGGCTCCTCTGTCCTCCACTCATTACCTGTATTAATGGCACCTGTTTGAACTTGTTATCAGTATAAAAGACACCTGTCCACAACCTCAAACAGTCACACTCCAAACTCCACTATGGTGAAGACCAAAGAGTTGTCGAAGGACACTAGAAACAAAATTGTAGACTTGCACCAGGCTGGGAAGACTGAATCTGCAAAAGGCAGGCAGCTTGGTGTGAAGAATTCAACTGTGGGAGCAATCATTAGAAAATGGAAGACATACAAGACCACTGATAATCTCCCTCGATCTGGGGCTCCACGCAAGATCTCACCCCGTGGAGTCAAAATAATCACAAGAACGGTGAGCAAAAATCCCAGAACCACAAGAGGGGACCTAGTGAATGACCTGCAGAGAGCTGGGACCAATGTAACAAATTCTACCATCAGTAACACACTACCAGGACTGAGATCCTGCAGTGCCAGACATGTCCCCCTGCTTAAGCCAGTACATGTCCAGGCCCATCTGAGGTTTGCTAGAGAGCATTTGGATGATCCAGAAGAGGATTGGGAGAATGTCATATGGTCAGATGAAACCAAAGTAGAACTGTTTGGTAGAGGAGAGAGAATGCTGAGTTGCAACCAAAGAACACCATGCCTACTGTGAAGCATGGGGGTGGCAACATCATGCTTTGGGGCTGTTTCTCTGCAAAGGGAACAGGAAGACTGATCGATGTACATGAAAGAATGAATGGGGCCATATATGGTGAGATTTTGAGTGCAAACCTCCGCCCATCAGCAAGGGCATTGAAGATGAAACAGGGCTGGGTCTTTCAGCATGACAATGATCCCAAAAACACCGCCCGGGCAAGGAAGGAGTGGCTTTGTAAGAAGCATTTCAAGGTCTTGGAGTGGCCTAGCCAGTCTCCAGATCTCAACCCCATAGAAAACTTTTGGAGGGAGTTAAAAGTTTGTATTGCCCAGCGACAGCCCTAAAACATCACTGCTCCAGAGTAGATCTGCATGGAGGAATGGGCCAACATACCAGCAACAGTGTGTGACAACCTTGTGAAGACTTACAGAAAACGTTTGATCTCTGTCATTGCCAACAAAGGATATAACAAAGTATTGAGATGAACTTTTGATATTGACCAAATACTTATTTTCCATCATAATTTGCAAATAAATTCTTTAAAAAATCAGACATGTGATTGTCTGGATTAGGGATGAGCCGAACACCCCCCTGTTCGGTTCGCACCAGAACATGCGAACAGGAAAAAAGTTCGTTCGAACATGCGAACACCGTTAAAGTCTATGGGACACGAACATGAATAATCAAAAGTGCTAATTTTAAAGGCTTATATGAAAGTTATTGTCATAAAAAGTGTTTGGGGACCTGGGTCCTGCCCCAGGGGACATGGATCAATGCAAAAAAAAGTTTTAAAAACGGCCGTTTTTTCAGGAGCAGTGATTTTAATAATGCTTAAAGTCAAACAATAAAAGTGTAATATCCCTTTAAATTTCGTACCTGGGGGGTGTCTATAGTATGCCTGTAAAGGGGCGCATGTTTCCTGTGTTTAGAACAGTCTGACAGCAAAATGACATTTTGAAGGAAAAAACTCATTTAAAACTACTCGCGGCTATTGCATTGCCGACAATACACATAGAAGTTCATTGATAAAAACGGCATGGGAATTCCCCAAAGGGGAACCCCGAACCAAAATTTAAAAAAAAAAATGACGTGGGAGTCCTCCTAAATTCCATACCAGGCCCTTCAGGTCTGGTATGGATTTTAAGGGGAACCCCGCGCCAAAAAAAAAAAAAAAAAACGGCGTGGGGTCCCCCCAAAAATCCATACCAGACCCTTATCCGAGCACGCAACCTGGCAGGCCGCAGGAAAAGAGGGGGGGACGAGAGTGCGGCCCCCCCTCCCTCCTGAACCGTACCAGGCCACATGCCCTCAACATTGGGAGGGTGCTTTGGGGTAGCCCCCCAAAACACCTTGTCCCCATGTTGATGAGGACAAGGGCCTCATCCCCACAACCCTGGCCGGTGGTTGTGGGGGTCTGCGGGCGGGGGGCTTATCGGAATCTGGAAGCCCCCTTTAACAAGGTGACCCCCAGATCCCGGCCCCCCCCTGTGTGAAATGGTAAGGGGGTACATAAGTACCCCTACCATTTCACGAAGAAAGTGTCAAAAATGTTAAAAATGACAAGAGACAGTTTTTGACAATTCCTTTATTTAAATGCTTCTTCTTTCTTCTATCTTCCTTCATCTTCTGGTTCTTCTGGTTCTTCTGGCTCTTCTGGTTCTTCCTCCGGCGTTCTCGTCCAGCATCTCCCCCGCGGCGTCTTCTGTCTTCTTCTCCTCGGGCCGCTCCGCACCCATGGCATGGGGGGGAGGCTCCCGCTCTTCTCTTCTTCTTTTCTTCTCTTCTTCTCTTCTTCTTTTCTTCTTTTCTTCTCCGGGCCGCTCCGCAATCCATGCTGGCATGGAGGGAGGCTCCCGCTGTGTGACGGCGCTCCTCGTCTGACAGTTCTTAAATAACGGGGGGCGGGGCCACCCGGTGACCCCGCCCCCCTCTGACGCACGGTGACTTGACGGGACTTCCCTGTGGCATTCCCCGTGACGTCACAGGGAAGTCCCGTCAAGTCACCGTGCGTCAGAGGGGGGCGGGGTCACCGGGTGGCCCCGCCCCCCCGTTATTTAAGAACTGTCAGACGAGGAGCGCCGTCACACAGTGGGAGCCTCCCTCCATGCCAGCATGGATTGCGGAGCGGCCCGGAGAAGAAAAGAAGAAAAGAAGAAGAGAAGAAGAGAAGAAAAGAAGAAGAGAAGAGCGGGAGCCTCCCCCCCATGCCATGGGTGCGGAGCGGCCCAAGGAGAAGAAGATAGAAGACGCCGCGGAGGAGATGCTGGACGAGAACGCCGGAGGAAGAACCAGAAGAGCCAGAAGAACCAGAAGAACCAGAAGATGAAGGAAGATAGAAGAAAGAAGAAGCATTTAAATAAAGGAATTGTCAAAAACTGTCTCTTGTCATTTTTAACATTTTTGACACTTTCTTCGTGAAATGGTAGGGGTACTTATGTACCCCCTTACCATTTCACACAGGGGGGGGGCCGGGATCTGGGGGTCACCTTGTTAAAGGGGGCTTCCAGATTTCGATAAGCCCTCCGCCCGCAGACCCCCACAACCACCGGCCAGGGTTGTGGGGATGAGGCCCTTGTCCTCATCAACATGGGGACAAGGTGTTTTGGGGGGCTACCCCAAAGCACCCTCCCAATGTTGAGGGCATGTGGCCTGGTAGGGAGGCCTGGTAGGTAGGCACTCTCGTCCCCCCCTCTTTTCCTGCGGCCTGCCAGGTTGCGTGCTCGGATAAGGGTCTGGGATGGATTTTTGGGGGGACCCCACGCCGTTTTTTTTTTTTTTTTTTGGCGCGGGGTTCCCCTTAAAATCCATACCAGACCTGAAGGGTCTGGTATGGAATTTAGGGGGAACCCCACGTCATTTTTTTTAAAAAATTTTGGCCGGGGTTCCCCTTAATATCCATACCAGACCTGAAGGGCCTGGTATGGAATTTAGGGGGACTCCCACGTCATTTTTTTTTTTTAATTTTGGTTCGGGGTTCCCCTTTGGGGAATTCCCATGCCGTTTTTATCAATGAACTTCTATGTGTATTGTCGGCAATGCAATAGCCGCGAGTAGTTTTAAATGAGTTTTTTCCTTCAAAATGTCATTTTGCTGTCAGACTGTTCTAAACACAGGAAACATGCGCCCCTTTACAGGCACACTATAGACACCCCCCAGGTACGAAATTTAAAGGGATATTACACTTTTATTGATTGACTTTAAGCATTATTAAAATCACTGCTCCTGAAAAAACGGCCGTTTTTAAAACTTTTTTTTGCATTGATCCATGTCCCCTAGGGCAGGACCCAGGTCCCCAAACACTTTTTATGACAATAACTTGCATATTAGCCTTTAAAATTAGCACTTTTGATTTCTCCCATAGACTTTTAAAGGGTGTTCCGCGGCATTCGAATTTGCCGCGAACACCCCAAATTGTTCGCTGTTCGGTGAACTTGTGAACAGCCAATGTTCGAGTCGAACATGAGTTCGACTCGAACTCGAAGCTCATCCCTAGTCTGGATTTGTTTCCACATTTTGTCTCTCATAGTTGAGGTATACCTATGATGACAATTACAGGCCTCTCTCATCTTTTTAAGTGGGAGAACTTGCACAATTGGTGGCTGACTACATACTTTTTTGCCCCACTGTACAACTTGAAATTTACCATGAACTGGGATATGGATTCCATATCCTTCTTAGAGCTCCAAATATATAAAGACATGGATAACTGCATTGCCACTAAGATTTACTGCAAAGAAACTGCGGGCAACACCATTTTACACACCCAGGGTGGACATCCAGCTTTGGTTCAAAGCATACTGTATGCTCAATATGTTCATCTTAGACAAAATTGTACACATGAACAGGAATTTAAGACACAAGCAGCAGTCCTGCGACAACGCATCCTCCAACAAGTGTATAGTAAAAGCCTCCTGCTAAGGGCTTATAACAAAGCACTCAACAAAAATCGAATCTCCCTTTTATATCCTATTCACACACCCAAAACAGAACAACAAACAATTAAATGTATCACTAAATACTCAGCACAACATCAAGTCTTATAAAATTGCCTACAAAAACATTGGCACTTTCTCTGTGAAGATGTAACCCTCAAAAAATATCTGAGGGGATCCCCAGAGATAGTGTTCCATAAGACGACATCTGTGGGAAACAGAATTACTGCTAGTGGGAACACTAGGAACACTAGGATGTTGTCCCCAGGTGTCTCAATTTGTGGACAGTGTACTTATTGTCCCTGGGTCAATACAGGTACACATTTTCAATTACCCAATGGGGAAATCTTTACCCCATGATTCCATGCAAGTTGTGAAACACAAGCAGTAATATATCTCATGTCCTGCAAGTGCGGGGCCTACTATATTGGCAAAACCATCTGCCAATTTAGGCAAAGAATCTACGATCATATATATTCCTCACACAATGCCAAAATGGTTACCCCAGTCAGCTGCCATCTGGGCACAAATTTGACACCTCAATTGTAAAATTTACTGTGCTGGAGATGATACTGGAGGACCCACATGGTGATGATTGGGATAAACAAATTCTTCATAAAGAAACCTTATGGATAGAAAGACCTGAAGCTAAGAAGCCCTCAGGGATTAATTAAATGCTGTCTTACAAGCCGTTCCTGTAGAGGATTAGGCCCATCTTTATGTTTCTCTATATTGGATAGGGGAATGTATCTTGAATTCCTATTTTTATACTATTGCACTGGGAAGGTTCGTTGTCTGATAATGATGTATTACATTGTATTGATAATATGTGGTACTTAATAGTGATACCACAAAGTGCCTGTTTGGGGATATGATTTGTTTATTTTGAATTGTTTTTGATTTATATATTTTGATAGGATTTTTGAAGCATGTATTATCTATAAGCATATTATTGAATGCATTGAGGTTCTCTTGTTGCCATCTGAATGACACCTTAATGGATGGAACTTCATATGATGCATAGCTTTACTGATGCATCGGTTGTTATCTACTCCTGATGTATGGTCATTAGGGATGAGCCGAACACCCCCCTGTTCAGTTCGCACCAGAACATGCGAACAGGCAAAAATTTGTTCGAACACGCGAACACCGTTAAAGTCTATGGGACTCGAACATGAATAATCAAAAGTGTTAATTTTAAAGGCTTATATGCAAGTTTTTGTCATAAAAAGTGTTTGAGGACCTGGGTCCTGCCCCAGGGGACATGGATCAATGCAAAAAAAAGTTTTAAAAACAGCCATTTTTTCGGGAGCAGTGATTTTAATAATGCTTAAAGTGAAACAATAAAAGTGTAATATTCCTTAAAATTTCATACCTGGGGGGTGTCTATAGTATGCCTGTAAAGGGGCACATGTTTCCTGTGTTTAGAACAGTCTGACAGCAAAATGACATTTCAAAGGAAAAAAAGTCATTTAAAACTACTCGCGGCTATTAATGAATTGTCGGTCTGACAATACACATAAAAGTTCATTGATAAAAACGGCATGGGAATTCCCCACAAGGGAACCCTGAACGAAATTTTTTTTTAAAAATGGCGTAGGAGTCCCCCTCAAAATCTATACCAGACCCTTATCCGAGCACGCAACCTGGCAGGCCGCAGGAAAAGAGGGGGGACGAGAGAGCGCCCCCCAAACCATACCAGGCCACATGCCCTCAACATTGGGAGGGTGCTTTGGGGTAGCCCCCCAAAGCACCTTGTCCCTATGTTGATGGGGACAAGGGCCTCATCCCCACACCCCTTGCTCGGTGGTTGTGGGGGTTCGACTCGAACTCGAAGCTCATCCCTAATGGTCATTTTTAATCTTTGTCAATAAAGTGTATATTTGACAACATTTTCTTTTATTAGTCAATCTGGTACCGCTAAAGTCCCATCCGGTTCCCCCCTTTTGAGTAATGACAGAAACTTTCCTTAATCACAAGGATATTAAAAGCAAAGAGAGAGCATAGAACTAAGGCCATGGATCCAACAGAAATAGTTGTTTAGCATATTACAATGCAGACAGTCCACACACACTATACTGCATTATATATAATATTTATATTATACGATAGCATGTATCATAATTATGTATCAAAGTTATATTACATAGACAGATGTTTTTATTACAAACTAACACTGGGTGTTTGTAAGGGAGAAAAAATGCTTTTTTCAATCTCAACCGCAAAGACTTGCTTTCATTACACAGTAACATTGCATGTTTGTAAGGGAAAAAAATGCATTTTACAATCTCATCCTCAAAGACGTTACCTTAACCCTCCTTTTGTTGGCAAGTATGCACCTGCTGCTTTGATCTTACATTGACAGATGGCCCTTATTTCCTATTAAGTCACAATTTAGTGATTCATTTTAATATACCATGGACTGCAGAATGCCCAGGACCAGATGTCTATTTATACTCCCATGGAAGAGTTTTCATAAGAAAAATTTAAAATGACACATGCTCTCTTGCATTGGGCTCTATTTCCTGCTCCATATAAATCAGAATTTTTGTCAACAACAATTAAAATGTAGTTTGTGTGCCTGTAAACAGTGCAGAGTGAAACAAATCAGATTTCATTTGCACTGTCAGAGGCTGAAGCAGAGCGGTTAATATTATTTTGTGAGGTAATCTCTGTGGAGCAAATTCAGCACTATTACACACTTGATTTTAATTAAAAGTCAGGGTACCTTTCGAGTTTTGTTAGGAAGATGTCCTGGGTCTGATTAGCTGAAGCTTGCACTGAGAAGTTAATTTGACATACAACATATTTTTCTTGGGGTAAGTGTCGCAGGAAGCTGTTTGTAATAGCTGTCTTTCCAGTGCCTGTGGGGCCGACAAAAAGTAATGGCTTGTCTTGAAGCAGCAATGTCTCCAGGAAGTACATCTGCATAGCAGTCCCAGGCGTGCTTACTATAATGTCATTAAGCTGCAAGAAGAAAGGAAAACAGGTCCCAACAATGTAAATAAATGTTTTATTTATCAAATTATTCTCACAACCAAAAACTAAAATAGATAAACAGATAAATATCCTTCCTCATTTAAATTATATTCCATTCCAGTATACTAACTTTCTCCTAAAAATGCGTTATATATTTAAAAAAATCTTAAGTATGGGGATTGCTCTGCAATTGGGTGTCATTAATGTGACATAATGAGTGCACAACAGAAAAAGGAAACAGAGAGGGTCCTAAACAAGATTAAATACTTTGTGCATCTTTTAACCACTTGACAAATGGGCACTTAAACCCCCTTCCTAACCAGACCAATTTTCAGCTTTCGGTGCTCTCACACTTTGAATGACAATTACTCAGTCATGCAACACTGTACCCATATGAAATTTGTGTCCTTTTTTTCACACAAATAGAGCTTTCTTTTGGTGGTATTTAATCACCGCTGGGTTTTTTTATTTTTTGTGCTATAAATCAAAAAATACTGAAAATTCGGTAAAAAAAATCTTTGTTTCTGTTAAAATTTATTGCAGAGTATTGGCGAGTATTGGCAGAGTATTGGTGAGTATTGCAGGGTATTGCAAGGTATTGCAAATTATTGCAGAGTATTGCAGAGTATTGCACATTATTGCAGAGTACTGCAGTGTATTGCACATTATTGCACAGTATGGGCACAGAGCAGCACTGTGGGCACTACAGATCCAGCCCACAGCTCTGCTAAAAAGATCTCTCCCCCTCGCATTGTATAGATTGGTGCAGAGTGGGGAGGGAGGAACCCGCGTCATGATATGATGCCGGTTTGTTTACAAGTGATCGCTCCGTCATTTGACGGAGCGATCACGTGGTAAACGGCCGCTACAAGCGGCCATTTCCCGTGATCCGTGATGCACCAGATCTACTGGACCCGGCGGTCACGGATGTTTGCGGGAGCGCACCCCAAGGGGCGCTGCAAGAGCAAGATTCTAGGAGGACGTCCATGGACGTCCACCCAGAATAAGCCAGCAGTGCTGTAGCCGTCTTTCGGCTATGGCCCGGTCGGCAAGTGGTTAAAGTATATTTCAAGACAGAAATAAAGAATAAAAAATACAATCTCTGCAAAACATGCATATTTGCCAAAGTTTTTTTTTAAATTTAAAGATCCCCTATGGATTGAGTGGTGTTAACTCTGCCCATTGTATTTTGCTAAATCTCTCCCACTATGCACAGCAAAGGGACAAATTTGTAGTCCAAGATAAGAAATACCACATGCAGAAAACATAGGAGAGCTCTGTTTTCATTATTTTTATACAGGATTTATTTAGTGGCAACAATTTGGGCAGTGGTTTACAACATGAGGGCAGACAGTACAGGGTAGGAGATAATCCGGTTGATGGGGGTATGGCGTTTCATAGGATGAGGGAGGCTCAGGAGGAGTCCTGGAGGCAGGCATAAGATGTGACAAAGGAGCTAGAGAGCAGGAGGTCATGAGAGAACTGTTTGGTTGGTATTTTAAGACTAGGTTACTGATGTAGCTGGGGCCCGAGTTGTGGATGGTTTTGTAAGTTGTTGTTAGTATTTTAAATTCAATTTGTTGAGTGAGCAGAAGCCAATGGAGGAGATTAGCAGAGAGGGGTAGCAGACACCGAATGGTTGGTAAAGTGGATGAATCTGGCAGCAACATTCATGATGGACCGAAGGGAGGATAACCTATGTAAAGATAATCAAATGAGGAGGGAGTTGCAGTAGTCAAGGCAAGAGATAACCGGCAAGTCAATTAGAAGCTTTGTGGTGTCAATGGTTAGGAAGGGGCGTATTTTGGAGATGTTGCGTAGGTTGAGGGGCAAGCTATGGACAGTAATTGGATGTGGGGTCAAAGGATAGTTAAGAACCCAAGATTACACCTAACACCCTGGCATGTGGGGACAGGTTGATAGTTGAGCCACTGATCTTGACAGAGAAGTCAGGGAAAGGAGCATGTGGGGGGGACATTTTATTAACAGTGTTGACAAGATCAACAGGTATAATTTTGCATCAATAAAACAGAAAAAGAAAAAGCTATTCATTGATAGGTTTTCCATACAGTAGAAACACAATAGCTAGCAAACACTTCCAACTATGAGGTCCTCTGTAGTGGAAAGCAGGAAGGACAATAATTCCGGATACTAGGCATATGCAGCCCTCCTCAGACGAGGTAATCCAATAGATACAACAAAAAACAAATGGACAAGAAGGCACACCTAATGCATTGCCAAAAAAACATTTATTAAAAAAAAATAAAAATGAATACTCACAAAATTGCAACAGGAATAGCCATCAGATCACACAATGCCATGCAGTGTGGACAACAAATGTCATAAACATCAACATAAAAGAGGTGTATAGCTGGCGTGTTTCAAGGGTGCATGCCCTTCCTTAGAGCCCAGCTCTGAGGAAGGGGGTTGTGCCCCCGAAATGCATCAGATCTAAACCCTTATGATAACAATGTCAATGTTTATGAAATTTGTTGTCCACACTGCATGGCATTGTGTGGTCTGATGGCTATTACTGTCGCAATTTTGTGAGTATTAATTTTTATTTACTTTTTGTAGGGTTTCCACACACTTTAAATGTATTTTATGTAAAACGGTGTTTGCTTTCTATCTTATTTACATGTGTGCATCTCTCTATGGTGATACTATATTTGTTGTTTTCCTATGTTCCCAGATACAATTAAAACACATTGGGGGTCATTTACTATAGCGCGGCAAATTAGCACTAAAATGGTATTCACTATAGCGCTGGTGAGAAAATACTCCCAAAATCGAATTTACTATAGTTCCCTGAAACTAAATAGTGCCCAAATCCTTACTCTGCTAAAAGCTGGAGAATTGCACATTGAAATAATGTTTAGAGCATGATATAATTGTATAAATGGTACGGAAATATGCGGTATATTATTTAAAAATAATCTGCTTTTAAACTTTGTGAAAAGGTGATTTCTACATTGAAATACCTTTAAAAGTCTGAGAAGAGATAAATTCCCTGTTTTTGTACAACTAGGTTCCAACACAACTGAGCATGCTCAGACCTGCAAATAGCTCTCATTTTAGCTTAGTTTTAGTGTCTTTTTTACCAGGCGCTATAGTCAATATGAAAGTGAGCGCTTGGCTAAAATGCATTTTGAGAATGAAAATCGGCGCTATTATAGTCCAATGCAAGTTTCAGCCATTGATTCTAATGGTACAATAAATAAATACTTTTAATGTTGAAATGAAATGTATCTTTCTCTGAAATAGATGTTTCTTGCAACAATGTTGCTACTTCTATTTTGTTTTTTCTCATCTATTTTGTTTTTAAGAATACTAGAATGTGGAATGTTTTGATGTTTTGGTAAATTATATTTTTCTCTGTCACTTTCACTTGTTACTCTCCATCTCACAACAATCTTTACCCCAAACTGACACAGGTGTCTTTACAAACCACAAATAATACCATTGCTGATGCAAATTTAAAATGAGTCACAATTTTTTGTGCTTTTTCTTATTTCCAAATAATCATAGTTTGAGCCCAAAAAATGTGATATGTGTACCAACATCAGAAATCAAAATGTAATTCCCAAAAATTTGAAGATAATATCACTATTCACTACTAATATCACTATACACTCATCCACCAAATATCACAGAATAAATCAAGAAGAATAACACTTGAGTAATGTAATTCCATCACCTGTATGTCCAAAGAAATGCAGTATTTATGAGTATTCATGTGTAGGAGGACTCCACATGTGGCAGCTCCATGGCTTAGTGGTTAGAACTTCTGCTTAGTATCCCTGAGCGTCTGGGTTTGAATCCCCAACATGCTGCTTCACGTAGAGAAGTTGTCTCATCTCCCAGGTCCTAAATGTTGTATTTATGTGTAGGAGGGTTCCACCACCATTGCCAGATAAACTATCTAGCCAAAAGTATTGGGACACCTACCTTTAATGGCAGCCCAGTCTTATGCACACGGTCTTACATTGATTGGACATTCTGACAACAAAATCCATAGATTTTTTCTGACGGATGTTGGCTCAAACTTGTCTTGCATACACACGGTCACACAAAGTTGTTGGAAAATCCGATCGTTCTGAACGCGGTGGCGTAAAACACATACGTTGGGACTATAAATGGGGCAGTAGCCAATAGCTTTCGTCTCTTAATTTATTCTGAGCATGCGTGGCACTTTGCGCGTCGGATTTGTGCACACACGATCGGAATTTTAGACAACGGATTTTGTTGTTGGAAAATTTTATATCAAGCTCTCAAACTTTGTGTGTCGGAAATTCCTATGGAAAACGTGTGATGGAGCCTACACACGGTGGGAATTTCCGACAACAAGGTCCTATTCACACATTTTCTATCGGAAAATCCTATCGTGTGTACAGGGCATTAGTCTGTAGGGTTAAAATTTGATTTGGCCCACCCTTTGCAGCTAGAACAGCTTCTGGGAAGCCTGTCCACAAGGTTTAGTGTGTCTATGGAGATTTTGACCACTATTCCAGAAGTGCATTTGTGAGGCCAGGCACTGATGTTGGATGAGAAGTTCTGGTTTTCAGTCTCTACTCTAATTCAGCCAAAGGGTGTTCTATCGGCTTGAGGTGCAGGCCAATCAAGTTCCTCCACCCCAAACTCGCTCATCCATGTCTTTATGGATCTTGCTTTGTGCACTGGTGTGCAGTCATGTTGGAACAGGAAGGGGCCATTCCCAAACTGTTCCCACAAAGTTGGGAGCATGAAATTGTCCAAAATGTCTTGGTATGATGCCTTAAGAGTTCCCTTCACTGGAACTAAGGGACCAAGCCCAACCCCTGAAAAATAACCCCACACTATAATCCCCCTCCACCAAATGATTTGGACCAGTGCACAAAGCAAGGTCCATAAAGACATGGATGAGTGAGTTTGGGGTGGAGGAACTTGACTGGCCTGGACAGAGTTCTGACCTCAACACAACAGAACACCTTGGGGGTGAATTAGAGTGGAGACTGTAATCCAGGCCTTCTCGTCCAACATCAGTGCCTGACCTCACAAATGCACTTGGAAGAATGGTCAAACATTCCCATAGACACACTCCTAAACCTTGTGGACAGCTTTCCCAGAAGAGTTGAAGCTGTTATAGCTGCAAAGGGTGGGCCAACTCAATATTGAACCCTACGGACTAAGACTGGGATGCCATTACAGTTCATGTGCATTCAAAAGGCAGGCATCCCGATACTTAGGCCAATATATTGTATATTGCTTGTGATACTGAGCATGGCTATGGACTTAGGGCTGGTTCACACCACAGAGATGCAGATAACATGTTTGAGGCTGCCTGCTGGCTAAGTGGGTAGCAATTCTGTCTAGCAGGACTGGGGTTGCTGGTGCAATTTCCCAACATTCTAATGCTTGTGTTGAAGTTTATATGCTCTCCCTGTGTGGGTTTCTCACCATAATCCAAAGACATGCTGGTATTATATTTGTCTCCTGACGAAATAGTCTCTAATGTACGAAAGTTAGTTTTGGACTTTACATTGGAAGCTCATTGCACCCAGGGACTGTCTGATGTTAATTTTTGTTAGCACTAAGTATGCCCAGGGACTTGGACATTTAAAATTGTAGGGTTTACACTGCACAGGTACATATGCTTAGAAAACCGTTGCTTTGGTTATGTGCATGCAAATGGACTTCGATCTTTGGCCTGTATTTGGAGATTTGATGCACATAGCCAAGGGATAACACAGTTGCAAATAGTGTGTTCCTGCTCATCGGTGCAATCACTTTAGACATACATGAAGAGACAGATTGAAAGATACTGGTGGGCGTGTACTTCTATTGGGCGTGGGTCAGTGTGCTAACTATACAACCTACCTTATATAAAAGGCTGCAGTTGGGGAGGGGGGGTTGTTTGGCCTCAGAAGGTCAGGTTTTTTGCTGTGATTTGTGGGGGAGAAGGAATGATAGTGTGCATAATGTCAAACGCCCAACTAGGGGCTGTTTGTTGAAATTCTTGTGCATTTTTTCCATCAAAAGTGGATTTATGTGGCCATGCTGTCAATGTTGTGTGTGTATTGTTCCTGTCTGACCATGCAAAAATGGTTTGGGAGCATGTGCTGACCTTCTACTCTTTGATCTCATTGCTTAATAATGTACACAGAAATGCAGGTTCCAGCAGAACATGGTCACCAATGTATGTGTGTGGATTGTGGGCTGGTGGTGGGTGTTATGTTTTGAATAAGAGCCTTTTTTAATATTATGTTGGGATTCTTTGTAAGAATGAATGTTAAGTATGTTTCTATAATCTTGCAGATAAAAATGTGATGTTGCCCGTTATACACTGAAAGTAAAGCTGTGTCCACTCTAAGGTTTAGACAAATTTTAGATTGTAAGCTCCTATGAGCAGGGGTTTAGTCCGCACGCATTTGCAAACGCATGCGTAAGCCACAGAGCCTCGTCACAGCACCCTGATATCTGTGGTCCTAACACTAAAATATGAGTGTCCCCACAGAAGAGGCACATGCATTCTGATGGATAAATGAGAGCAGGTGGACTGAAGGGCAGCCCATCCCTTCCTAAAGGTACAGGAGCACACCAGACACCCAGCAAATAGCACAATGGCTGCAAAGGTGCTGGTGCGTTGCTGGACCAATACACACACCAAGGTGATCTAAAAAAACTTGCCACCATCCTCATTTATAGCTGGCTATCGCAGTAAGCGGCATTGGAGGGCTACAAACAGATATAAACAAGGCCTGGGGAATGCCCAGGAAAAAATTCCAAGCCTACTTACCACCAGCTCACAGACTAGCCCTCCAATGTGATTGGCTTACTGTGATAGCCAGCTATAAATGAGGGTGGTGGCAAGTTTTTTGAGATCACCTTGGTGTGTGTATTGGTCCAGCAACGCACCAGCACCTTTGCAGCCATTGTGCTATTTGCTGGGTGTCTGGTGTGCTCCTATACCTTTAAGAAGGGATGGGCTGCCCTTCCTTTAGTCCACCTGCTCTCATTTATCCATCAGAATGCATGTGCCTCCACTGTGGGGACACTCATATTTTAGTGTTAGGACCACAGATATCAGGGTGCCGTGACGAGGCTCTGTGGCTTACACATGCGTTTGCAAATGCGTGCGGACTAAACCCCTGTTTTTAACGCATACTGTTAGACAGGGTAATTTGGTTGTCTGCAAGCTGGTGGTAAGTAGGCTTGGAATTTTTTCCTGGGCATTCCCCAGGCCTTGTTTATATCTGTTTGTAACCCTCTAATGCCGCTTACTGCGATAGCCAGCTATAAATGAGGGTGGTGGCAAGTTTTTTTAGATCTCCTATGAGCAGGGCCCTTAAAATCCAATTCCTAACTGTTTTGCTAAATGTAGCACAATATATCCTGTAGAATTGAAGCTAGTAAATGAATGTACATTTGTTTCTGCTGGCAAAATAAAAGTACATTATTGAGCTTGTTGTGGGTGTGTTTTTTTTTTCTCTTTTTTCTTTCTTTTAATTAGTTTTGGGGGTGGTGGTTTTGGAGAAGTGCAATATCTTTTTATACCTTATTTCTATTCTTATTTTCTTATTTTATACCTTTTTATACCTTATTTCTATATGTATTTGTGCACCAAAAAAAATAGTCTTCACCCTGGTTCACATTGATGCTACTTTGAAATCGCACTACTTAACTTGATGTAGCACAATTTCAAAGTAGCAAGGTCAGCGCAATTTCAGGTGCTACTTGATAGACATCTGTGTGGCTTCATACACAGATGTCTATTGAAGTCACGCCTGAAATTAGCAAAAGTATTGCAGGATCTACTTTTGCAAATTGGTGCGGCGCAGCAAAATCGGTGTCGCAACGATTATAACAGTGCCATTGCTGCCAATAGGCTGTGACTTGTCATGCGATTTAATCTCTCAAATTGCATGACAAATCGCTCCAATGTAAACCTAGGTTTCAGCACACCTGCAAGTAAGTGATAAAGGTGGAATCTTTATATATAACAGCTGTAGAGAACTGCAGGTAATGAATTCAGCTGGTGGATAGGCAGTGTTGTATGTGTCAGCTCTGGTTCACATTGGTGCGATTTGACATGTCAAATCTGTAGCAATTGCAACGTTCTAATTGGTGTGACTTTGGGGTGTGATTTGTATTGATATCAGTGCAGAAACCTGCACATATGTCTCTGATATTGCCCCCGCAGTCGGGACTGACATGCGGGAATGAAATTGTGTGAGTTCAGCTGAACGATTTCCTCCCACTGTCAGTGTGAACCAGGGCTCAAACTGAGCCTTCAAATATCATATGTAGAAATACAGAAATTAAACGAGGATATCCAAATAGAACTGCTTACAATAAAGGTGTGCCACATCCCAAATGAACATGGAAATGGAGAAACCTCCTAGGGGTGGGACTTTCAAGGCACTACCATAACAAAAATTATGTAAAAACGTATAAGGTTTATTGTATATAGAAAAAACACATAATAAATAAAGAATGAACAAATAAAGAAGGATGCATAATAATGTACAAACGTTTAGCGAAAAGACACGATACACAATCCTAAACCCAACAACGTTTCAGAGATGGACTCTAGTCTCCTTCATCAGGGGTTTTCATAGGAAGTACAGTGTCTATGAGATTTAAATGCACAGTGATCATTCAATAGGTCCTAACACAAAATACTGCATATTGATCAAACATACATAACAGTACTTACATCATAATAGCAAAGAAGTACATAAACGCATCCAAACAAACTTTAAAGGGTGAGGAATAATTGAGGCGAGGGGTCTCCCACAGACCATCCACCGGATAGTGGTCAGTGTAAGATAGAAGAATTAACGTAGAGGGAGGGGAGAAAAAGTAAAAAACTATCCCCTTCCTTACACCCAACAGCCCCACTGGATTCCGAATTTCAGACCAGGAAAGAAAGTGGAAAGAGAGCAGGGAGAGGAGAAAATAGTAATAAAAATATATAATGAATCTGAAGATAACAATGTATCTATATAAAAAAAAAAGGGGAATGAATATATATGCACATAGCCCCTCCAAGAGATCACAAAAAGGAGGTGACATCCAAAAATGGAGAAACCTATCTAGGTTGTAAGGATAAAAAGGTACACAGACCGGTGTGGAAATCAGCTTTCCCCCATTTCCCCTCATTTCCCATTTCCCCACCGGTCTGTGTACAGTACCTTTTCATCCTTACAACCTAGGTAGGTTTTTCCATTTTTGGATGTCACCTTCTTTTTGTGATCTCTTGGAGGGGCTATGTGCATATATATTCTTTCCCCTTTTTTTTGTATAGATACGTTGTTATCTTCAGATTCATTATATATTTTTATTACTATCGGAAGAAGAGAAGAAGGAAGAAGACGGCGAAGAAGACCGGGCCACCGCTAGCAAAAGAGCCAGCAAAAGAGCAGAAAATAGCGGAGGAGCCCGGCAGAAGAGCGGAGAAGAACCGGACCCTGGGAGAAGAGGCCGGACACCGGGAGGAGAAACGGACACCGGGAGAAGAGGCCGGAGAGAACGGAGAAGTCGGAAGAAGACCCCCAAAGTCAGAAGAAGACACCCAGAGTTGCCTAATAAATTACTTTGAAAACCTGTGTAGTGTGTTTTTTTTATTTTACTTTTCCCCCAGGGGAATGGGTAGGGGTACAATGTACCCCATACTCATTCACATAGGGTGGGGGGCCGGGATCTGGGGGCCCCCTTATTAAAGGGGACTCCCGGATTCCGATAAGCCCTCTGTCTGCAGACCCCGACAACCAACGGCAATGGTTGTCAGGAAGAGGCCCTTGTCCTCATCAACATGGGGACAAGGTGCTTTGGGGTGGGGGGGCCGCAGGGCGCCCCCCTGCCCCAAAGCGCCCACCCCCCATTTTGAGGGCATGCGGCCTGGTACGGTTCAGGAGGGGGGGGGGGGCGCTCGCTCTTCCCCATCCCCTTTACTGACCGGCTGGGCTGTGTGCTTGGATAAGGGTCTGGTATGGATTTTGGGGGGACCCCATGCCGATTTTTCGGTGTAGGGGGTTCCCCTTAAAATCCATACTGGACCTAAGGGCATGGTATGCCCCTGGGGGGGGAACCCATGCCGGTTTTTTATTTAAAATTTGGCGCAGCGTTCCCCCTCATGATTCATACCAGACAGCTGTCAGCACTGTTTAGTAGGAAGTGGATGGAAGGCGTGTGATCAGACGCTTACATCAAGAAATGTATGGTTTATTTATGTAAAAGAATACAGACATATAGTCATATAGATATAAAATCATACAAATACTACATATTATAAAAAAGGAACAACAGGTAACAAAATAAGTACTAGGAAGTTAAAATTGGGGTGTGCCCATATTGAGGCAGGTATTTAAGAAAGACTGATGCGTTTCGAGGAAAACCACCTTCATCAGAGCCAGGAGAACTGGAGCAGTCTGTATGGGCCGGTAGGCCGACATGTGTACATGGGGAGAGGTGGTGTGGCTAGTAGGACTACAGACTGGAGACGTAAGATAAGTTTACATTGAAAAATGCATTCAGAAAGGTCAGATGTGGAAACTTAAAATCTTAAAAAGTATATAGTATAAATATATTAAAAATAAAATATATTAAAAATAAAAATTACCATATCAGTACAAAGAATTAATGATAGGTAGTGGGATTTTGAAGCACAGAACATGAGATTCTAGTCTAAATACATACAAATGAATACAAATGAAAAAATCTACGCATACATAAGTGTACGCACACATACTCGTGTACACATACATGCATATACATGCACACACATACACGCGCATAATACACACGCATGTAGATGCATAAAAAACATATGTGCATATGAACGATGGTAAATGAAGTAAAAAATGCACTGAGACACATTGAGAGATATTGTCTCTCCGCATGGTAAAACCGGTTGTGCTTCTGCCCAAAGGACATGCGCATGCGTGTAAAGACTCTGCCAGCACGTAAAACGCTGTGCTGGAACAGATATGTGGAGGTATGCCCCTGTTCACGGAAAGCACAAATGGGGGCACAAAGATGGCCATGTGGTTTGTGCAGAAACAGAAATGTGTTCACTCAAATGGAAATCCACAAAAATATATACAAAAATGCATATATCAAATGTACATAAAAATCTAAAACACATATGCATATATATAAATAAAGAAACAATATGCACAAAATAAATCACATAAATCTGTACACACATATATATATATATATATATATATATATATACACATATACACACACATATGCACACATATATATACATATACACACATATACATGTCCACATGCATACACACACATGTGGAGACCACCCCTACACAGCATGTATTGTGCCTATGTAGAACCAGTGTCATGGCGGTAGGGTGGGAATGTGTAGTTTGTGCAACGCAATAGCGGAGAGTGGCGGGAGTGGATAGTCTGGTGTTGGTGACCAAAAATTGGAGGTGGCAGACAGGTGGGCTGATGACAGAACGCACCTACCTATGAATGAAATTAGAATGTAAATAGATTGTATTTTCTTTTTGCAGAGCTGTTAGGCTGTCAGATGTGCCTGTAGTGAAACATAAGTTGAGCAGGGAAAGTAAGCAAACTCTTATGGACACTGCTGGGTTTAACAGGATAAGGAAGGTACAAAGACCATTGTGGCTAACCTGTCTTCAGTAGAAGTGTGTAAACACAGCTGCAAACTGTAGAGATCCTTTGGAGTGGAGAGCCGTGTGATCCTAGCAGCAGAAGGGGAGGAGGAGGAGGTGTCCTTGAGGCAGCTGATGTCTGCATGGAAAGCGTCTTGCTGCCTAGTGATAGGAAAGGTTTTGTGATGCGGTTGTGCTGGGCGTTTAAAAGACTCTGGGGGGCGGGTCCGAGGGCAGGCTAGAAGTATTAGGCAAGCTGATAAAGGCGGGGGTCTAGTGATTCAAAATCAAGCTGACTATCTGGCAGAGGCCCTGAGACTCCTTGGAGATACCGACACATATGAGAAACTCCCTGCTGACCCACTACCATCTTTTGCAACCTCCCTCGAAGTCCTATTAAATCAAGCTAAGGATAATGGAGTCATCACGAAAAGCAAACTCCTTTTCCTAAACAAACAGCATCCACTGACTCCCCATTTCTACCATATCCCCAAAATTCACAAGAATCAGACAAATCCACCCAGCAGACCTATTATTGCTGGGATCAACAGCTTAACCAGCAATCTAGGTTGTTATATCAACCACTTCCTACAAGACTTAGTAATACAAATACCATCATACGTAAAAGATTCCGGACACATGCTCGACATCCTTTCATCCTTTTCTTGGCAACCGCATTTCAAATGGCTCTCATTGGATGTCTCTTCTCTCTATACCTCCATCGAACACAAATATGGCTTAGAAGCAGCCAAACACTTTCTCTCCAAGAGTAACATACACCCTCTACAGACCAAATTCCTCCTCGACTCCATCGAATTCTGCCTCACTCACAACTACTTCTCCTTCGTGGGCGAGTATTTTCGCCAAACCAAGGGAACTGCCATGGGAGCAAAATTTGCCCCTAGCTACGCAAACCTCTTCATGGGCATGTGGGAAGATCTGTTCATCTGGTCCAACAATCCTTTTAAAGATCAGCTCGCCCTCTACACCGGATACATTGATGACATCCTGATCATTTGGAACGGATCACATATGGATCTAAACAAATTTCTGGAATACTGCAACTCCAATCCTTATGGTATCTCTTTTACCCATGTGGTCGACAACACATCACTCGTCTTTCTGGACTTAGATCTGCAAATTGAGGAAGGCAGCATCATATCCAAAACCCATTTCAAACCTAGTGCTGGAAATTCCTACCTCCACGCCAAAAGTCACCACCATCCCAAATGGATCCGTAACATACCCCACGGGCAATTCTGCAGGCTGAAGAAAACCTGCACTAAGAAAAGTGAATATGAAAAACAGGGATCCATCTTAACAAAGAAATTTCTTGAGAAGGGTTATAAAGAATCACTAATCAAACAGGCCTTTTACAAATATTGGACCCAGTACGACGAACATCCCTCTGTCACTATGGCAATGGAGGCTAACAAAACGAGCGACAATAAAAGGACCACCGACAGCAACATCTCCAACCCCATCAGATTCAGTACACAATATAACACCAAAGCATTTGACATACAGAGAGCCATCGAGAAAAATTGGAACATTCTCAAGCAGGATCCCATCCTCAATCCAGTTCTACCACCCAAACCAGTAGTTTAGGCATCCATCTTCGACCAGAAAGGCAACTACAAGTGTGGAACCAAAAACTGTGGAGCCTGTGCCTTCATGGCACACCGCAAAAAAGAAATCATGGGGTCCGACGGCCAGTACCACAAAATCAAACAGTTCATCAATTGCGGGACCTCCTATGTAATCTATGGTCTTATCTGTCCATGCGGTCTTCTGTATGTTGGGCGTACAATACGTCCACTCAGGACAAGATTTAGCGAACACAAATGCAGCATAATCAATAGTAACACGTACCATCAGAGTAAAAATAAAAAAATGCCACAGCTATTCAGTACCTAGGCATTTCAGAGAATGTCATAACAGCAATCCAACATCCATCAAAGTGTTTGGCATTGAAGCTATCAAAAAAGATGCTGATAATGGGAGGAGATACAGAAGACTCTGTAAACAAGAATTATTCTGGATTTTCACTCTTAAGTCATTGGTTCCTGATGGAATGAATGAAGATCTAGATATCCACGTGGCCATTTAGATACAGAATATCACCATCATGCTTTGCCCCCCCCCATCCTAGCCATTCCCAGCCCCCCCTTATTACCTGTGTTCCCCTTCATATCATCACCATCATTACACCATACGATAAACTCTGTATACCCTGTCCTCTCCTGTCCCCGCAGTTTCATGTACACCATTTCTCCTCATAGTATCCACTTCAGCTGTTATATAGCCCATATAAACCTATATATATATATATATATATATATATATATATATATATATATATATATATATATATATATATATATATATATATGCTCTACACGAAATACCTCCGGTTCACTATTCAAATCATAGTCACACTTTTCATATCACATTACTTTATATGGCTGAATTGGTTTCAACAATAGCCTTTTCATTCCATTATATGGCTGTGTCGCCGGCGCATTTGTGGGTGTGTGGGTGGCTCCTTTGCATCTGATGTTCTGCATGACATGCATGCCAGTACATTAAGCACACCTTATAGGGGCTTGCTGACGAATGCTACTTGAGCCTGCCGTCTACTATGACGGCTCGGCTCATGCACGGAAGATCCCCTGCCGGCCCGCCCTCCTCTGCGAGCTGACAGGAGTCATGCTAGTGTCTTCTGGAACGCACGACCACGCCCACTCACACGCTGGCGTATGTTCCATAGGCAGGCCACACCCACTCCTTCTCACTGGCACCACCAACTTCTAGCCCGCCCTCGGACCCGCCCCCCAGAGTCTTTTAAAACCCCCAGCACAACCGCATCACAAAATCTCAAGGACACCTCCTCCCTCCTCCTCCCCCCCTTCTGCTGCCAGGATCACACGGCTCTCCACTCCAAAGGATCTCTACAGTTTGCAGCTGTGTTTACACACTTCTCCTGAAGACAGGTTATCCACAATGGTCTTTGTACCTTCCTTATCCTGTTAAACCCAGCAGTGTCCATAAGAGTTTGCTTACTTTCCCTGCTCAACTTATGTTTCACTACAGGCACATCTGACAGCCTAACAGCTCCGCAAAAAGAAAATACAATCTATTTATATTCTAATTTCATTCATAGGTAGGTGCGTTCTGTCATCAGCCCACCTGTCTGCCACCTCCAATTTTTGGTCACCAACACCAGACTATCCCCCCAATGTATTCACTCCCGCCACTCTCCGCTATTGCGTTGCACAAACTACACATTCCCACCCTACCGCCATGACACTGGTTCTACATAGGCATAATACATGCTGTGTAGGGGTGGTCTCCACATGTGTGTGTATGCATGTGTGTATATGTATACATATAGATTTATGTGAATATATACATATATTTATTTTGTGCATATTGTTTCTTCATTTATATATATGCATATGCGTTTTAGATTTTTATGTACATTTGATATATGCATTTTTGTATATATTTTTGTGGATTTCCATTTGAATGAACACATTTCTGTTTCTGCACAAACCACATGGCCATCTTTGTGCCCCCATTTGTGCTTTCCATGAACAGGGGCATACCTCCACATAGCTGTTCCAGCACAGCGTTTTACGTGCTGGCAGATTCTTTACACGCATGCGCATGTCCTTCGGACAGAAGCACAACCGGTTTTACCATGCGGAGAGACAATATCTCTCAATGTGTCTCAGTGCATTTTTTACTTCATTTACCATCGCTCACATGCATATATGTTTTTTATGCATCTACATGCGTGTGTATTATGCACGTGTATGTGTGTGCATGTATATGCATGTATGTGTACACAAGTATGTGTGTGTACACTTATGTATGCGTCGATTTTTTCATTTGTATTCATTTGTATGTATTTAGACTAGAATCTCATGTTCTGTGCTTCAAAATCCCACTACCTATCATTAATTCTTTGTACTGATATGGTAATTTTTATTTTTAATATATTTTATTTTTAATATATTTATATTATATACTTTTTATCATTTTAAGTTTTCACATCTGACCTTTCTGAATGCATTTTTCAATGTAAACTTATCTTACGTCTCCAGTCTGTAGTGTACAGTATATTGTTCTTATTTATACCCCATCTAGGACACCTGGACGTGGACTGGTATGGAACTTGGAATAATCAATTGTCCATCACAGGACACATCCTCCTACTAGCCACACCACCTCTCCCCATGTACACATGTCGGCCTACCGGCCCATACAGACTGTGCTCCAGTTCTCCTGGCTCTGATGAAGAGGTTTTCCTCGAAACACATCAGCCTTTCTTAAATACCTGCCTCAATATGGGCACACCCCAATTTTAACTTCCTAGTACTTCTTTTGTTACCTGTTTTTCCTTTTTTATAATATTATGTAGTATTTATATGATTTTATATCTATATGACTATATGTCTGTATTCTTTTACATAAATAAACCATACATTTCTTGATGTAAGCGTCTGATCACGCGCCTTCCATCCACTTCCTACTAAACAGTCCTTTCCAGACCACCCCTGGTCAGCTATGGCAGCGGGACACGCTCTATCATCTCCCCCCAGTCCTACCACTGACTACAATACAACCTTTGTTTTACAGCAAACGATCTCACAAGCGCAGGAGTATTTTTCACCATATCTTGTTCACACTTTTGCATTAGCTGTCAGCACTGCCTATCGCTCATCGCGAAAGGAAAAAAACTGTTTTTCTTTCCCGATGAGCGAGGCAGCACGACATGCACAATACCCTGTCGCCGAGAACCAGCGCAATGGGATCACGCTGGAAACACAATCTCGCAGTCAGGTACTGTATCTGTGCTACTTTAAGATGCACCAACTTCAAAGTAGTCCCTGTACTACTTTGGTGTGACATTCATGTGACTTGAGGTACATAGGGCACAATATTACACAGGCATTCCCAGACCTCTGAACTGACACGTCAAATTGCAGGCCAAATCGGCGCCTATTGACGGCAATGGAACTGTCAGAATTGGTCAGACGCCACAGCAATTCCCAAAAGTAGTTCCTGCACTACTTTGGGCGACTTCAGGGGGCGATTTATTACCTCCCAACTTTTTGAGATGGGTATAAGGGACACCTATTAGCAAAAGTAGGTAGGCATAGGACACACCTCCTAAAACAGTTTCTTAATGGAGAATTATTCCAAAAAAAAAAATATTGGTTAAACCTCCAAGTGCTTTTTTTTACCAATAATATTCATTTAGATTGGTTTGGAAATTTACAAACAAAGCAATTTAGAAATTATATGAAAGGTTTAGCGCTGGGAAACCCTTTTCGAAAGATAAAAGGTGCATTTTATATACAACCATACAGATCAGAACAAAATGAGGGACAAATGAGGAGGGACAGAGGGACTTTCTTTCAAATCAGGGACAGTTGGGACCTATGTGATTTCACTAGACATCTGTGCAGGAAAGTGCACTGATGTCTCTGAAATGGCTCACAAAGTCAGGCTGAGGCCCCTTTCACACTTGTGCGACTTTGGACATCAGAGTCACATGACAAGTCATACCCCTTGATTTACAATGTGTACCATTCATATCTGTGCGACTTCAAAGTAGTCTCTGTACTACTTTGGTCTGACTTTGATGTGAGTTGAGGTCCATAGACTTCAAGTTTGCACAGGCATTCCCTGGAATTGTGGCAAAATTGCCAAGCAAAAATTACGCGCCTTTCCCTGCGACTCCTGCATCCAGAGACCTCAAGATTACACAGGCATTGCTTAAAGTCGCATCAAAATCGTGCAACTTTCAGGTCGCACAAGTGTGAAAGGGGCCTAAGTCACTGTGCTGAGTCCTATTATACCTAGAATATAAAGTAATCCCACCATCAAACACTAGTAAACGTATGTTCTCAATATAATTGTGCTCAAATAGCTGAAAATCACACAGATGGTATCACCTACTGAAAGCTTGCATTATATTCAGCAGCATATGCTGAAAAGAGGCGAACGCCTATTAGCCAATGCCACATCAGCATGAGCATGAGCATGGTTGTTACTATAATATTAATGCCTGAAATGCAAAACATTAATGTATAGAATCAAATATTAGTAAATGTATTTTCTCTTTAGGTATATACTCAGCACTGTAACATAGAGGTATGCCCTGGTACATTGTACCCCTACCCATTCACCAAAAAAAGCAGTGAAATGTAAAAAAATCAATAGCCGGTTTTTGACAAGTCCTTTATTGTATAATATCTCCAAGCTGTCTTCTTCCCTGAGCTGTCTTCTCCAGACGCTGTCTCTCCCTCCTCCATCTTCTCCCTGAGCTGTATTCTCCCAGAGCCGCCTCTCCTGCCGCCGCTGTCTTCTCCATCTGCTGTGTTCTTCTGCACTGCTGGTTACCCGACAATAAAAAAGCCACTCTTCTTCTGTGGCGGTCTTCCTCCACTGTGTTGTCACCCGCTGTGTGGCGTCTCTTACATAGCCATGGAGCGGACTCTCTGAGTGACGTTATCGGATGGCCACAGAAGAACGCCTGGCTGCACGGAAGAACACAGCAGTGCCTGAAATGCAAAACATTAATGTATAGAATCAAATATTAGTAAATGTATTTTCTCTTTAGGTATATACTCAGCACTGTAACATAGAGGTATGCCCTGCTGCCCTCAAAGGTTCAAGCCATGAGTTCAATTCCCACTCACAGCATCAACTCCTGAAAGTATGGATTGTACTCAGCAGCATAATCAGTTTGCTTTATTCCATTTTTTAACTCTTCAAATGGATGCAATGGTATGTACTTATTCAATTATATTATGGTGTGGAATTCCAAAAATCAAGGAAAACAACATCGTATGGTCCCCCCCCCCCCCCCCCCCGCAGTACATACCAGGCCCTTCGGGTCTGGTATGGACTTTTAGGGGAACCCCACACCAAAATGTAAAATAAAATTGACGTGGCCCCCCCAAAATCCATACCAGACCCTTATTCGAGCATGCAGCCTGGAGGTCAGGATAGGGGGGGACGAGCAAGCACCCACCCCTTCTGAACCATACCAGGCCACACGCCCCAAAGCACCTTGTCCACATGTTGATGGGGACAAGGGCCTCTTACCAACAACCCTGGTCGGTGGTTGTTGGTCTGCGGGCAGGGGGTTTATCAGAATCTGGAAGCCCCTTTTAACAAGGGGGCTCCCAGATCTTGCTCCCCTATTTTAATAGGTATGGGGTACATTGTACCCCTACCCATTCACCAAAAAAAGCAGTGAAATGTAAAAAAATCAATAGCCGGTTTTTGACAAGTCCTTTATTGTATAATATCTCCAAGCTGTCTTCTTCCCTGAGCTGTCTTCTCCAGACGCTGTCTCTCCCTCCTCCATCTTCTCCCTGAGCTGTATTCTCCCAGAGCCACCTCTCCTGCCGTCGCTGTCTTCTCCATCTGCTGTGTTCTTCTGCACTGCTGGTTACCCGCTAATAAAAAAAGCCACTCTTCTTCTGTGGCGGTCTTCCTCCACTGTGTTGTCACCCGCTGTGTGGCGTCTCTTACATAGCCATGGAGCGGACTCTCTGAGTGACGTTATCGAATGGCCACAGAAGAACGCCTGGCTGCACGGAAGAACACAGCAGTGGGAGAAAACGGCAGCGGCAGGAGAGACAGCTTGGGGAGAAGACAGCTCAGGGAGATGAAACATCAAACACTAGTAAATGTATTTTTAGCACATGATTGGGCTATGCCCAGTAGGCTAGTGGTCAGCACATCTCCCTTGAAAAACCTCAGGCTTTGAAGGACTCATGGGATCAAATCCCACAGAGAGATACTAAAAGATTGAATTGGTGAAAAAAAGGCAAATGACAATTAGCCAAAGCAGCATATGGTGAATGCCAATTAGCAAATGCACTTTAATTTGGATGATGCTATTATATTAACTCTTCAAATGCATGCAATGGTATGTAAGTATTCAATAATATTATGGTTAGAAATTGCAAACACCACACACTAGCTAATGGGCAGTTTACATTTCTTTGTTTGTTTTAATTCGCTTGTGCACTGGAAAAATAAATACAGCAGGTGGATGGTAGGTATTTGAACTTATACCATGAGTGCTGTGGAGACATCTGAGTAGACCACTAAGCCATTGTACTAAGTACAAGACTTGCATAATAGTGTAGTATTATGAACATAAATAATTACCACTTTATAGTCACCTAAATTAAAAAATAAAAATAAAAAACACGAAAAAAATAACATACAACAAATAGGTAACCTAAATGTTTAATACATGTAACTTTACAGAATAGCAGACATTACTATGTAATAATCATTCATAACTGCATTCATTAGCAAAAGAAGGAAAAAAACTAGGAATACTTATTGCAATATGCATCAATAGATGTACACGAGGTATAGCACATCTCGCATAAAAATGTTTCTTTCACATACTTGGATCATGGTTACAGTGCAGTGCTATATAATAACTTAGTAGTAATTGGCATTTGCATACATACGGAATCGCTAATTAGTGCTGATTTCAAATTTACTAACGTTTGTTCGCCGCTAATAGCGCTCTTTTTTATTTGCACATTCGCCTATTGAAATTTTAATTGGCTAAAATGGGCGTTATGATTTGCAATAGTGCCCAGTACTTCCTGACACTATAGTAAATGACCCCATAGTGTGTACCTGACCACTAGCGATTATGCATTTTACTCATCTGTACACCGGTTCTATTCCTGCCTAGACTAAATTTTTCTGTTCTGGTTGGAAATAGGCTCTATGCTTTCCTCCATTGAGCCCTGTACTATATCTGACCATACTCCAATCACTCTTACGTTGCAATTTGGAGTGATATCCCGTAATACCTGGATATGGAAACTCAATGAATCATTGATACAAATTGGCCCCCACCAAACTGAAATAGGTTTGAAACTCAAACATATACTTGAGAATGAGAGCCCTGGCACTCTGGGAAACCATAAAATGCAACTCCAAACTTTACAAGAAGAGCTTAAAGCGGGGGTCCACCTATCTATCGTTTTTTTTTTTTTTTTAGTTCATTCACAAACTTTTCTTCTCAGCATTACATACTCACATATTGTGTGTAATATGTCTGCCTGTGTCAGATTTCGTCGGAAAGAATAACTTATATTATTCACTGCAGGCGGTTTCCATCTTCATTGTGGGCATTTGAAGCCCACAAGCATTTATTTTCTGGATGTGGTGAATGCTGTGCTCCCAGCATACACCGCTCGTTCCCGCACATGCTCAGTGGCATCCTGGGAAGCCTGAGACTAGCTCCCAGGAGTCTGGGAGAGGCTAGAAACACGCCTACTCCCACTGGAGGAGAACCAGGAAGTGCAAGGAAGAATAGAAAAATAAAAGGTAATTACGGCGATTTAAATTTTTTTAAACGGCATGTCAGCATCTAGGCAAGGAAGAGAATACATACAGATATTGCCCAAAATTTGGGTGGAACCCCGCTTTAAAGTGATATTAAAGTGTTTTTTTTTTAAATAACAAACATGTTATATTTACCTGCTCTGTGCAATGGTTTTGCACAGAGCAGCCCTGATCCTCCTCTTTTCAGGGTCCCCCACTGGTGCTCCCGGCCCCTCCTCTTCTCCAAGTGCCTGCATAGCAATCCGCTTGCTATGTGGCACCCATGCATACTCACAGCCCTGCTCTGTGCGTCCATAAGACACATGGAATGAGGCTGTGAGCGGGAGCAAATGGCACAGATACATTAAGAGTTCACATTTCGGTGATACCAAAAAATTTAAAGGATCATACCCAATGCTCCTTATTGTGGACCTGAAGATAGTCTCCAAAATATTGGCTTCTCATCAGAGTTAAGGATAATCTTTCAAAACCCTTTACACTACAAATCGACACACATCAGAGTTGCCCAATGTCACCATTGCTACTTATTCTGACCTTAGAGCCTTTCTTAAGAACACTACGGATCATTGACTGGTGTTACCATTGAGACAGTAAACTATGGGTGGAAATGGAGCAAACTGCTGCTAAAATGTATCCCTTGGCTGAACCCTATGTATATCAAACATCTCAATACACCTCTCACCATTGGACCCACCTTACAAGTAGTAGCTGCTTCTCATATACTATCTTCCACAAATTACATTACAAGTCATGGATAGAGATGGGCCCGAACGGGGGAAAAGTTCTAACCTGAAGGACAAACCCCATTGAGGACTATGGGAGACGCAAAGGAAAAATCAAATGTGTCATTTTGAAGGCTTATATGCGAGTAATTGGTCATAAAAGGGGTATGGGGGTCCGGGTACTGCCCTGAGGACATGTATCAATGCAAAAATGTTTTTTTAAAAATGTTAGTTTTTTCAGGAGAAGTGATTTTAATGATGGTTAAAGTGCAATAATAAAAATGAAAAATTCCTTTAACCACTTCAATACCAGGCACTTAGACACCTTCCCGCCCAGGCCAATTTTCAGCTTTCAGTGCTGTCGCAATTTGAATGACAATTGCGCGGTCATGCTACACTGTACCCAAACAAAATTTTTATCATTTTGTTCCCACAAATAGAGCTTTCTTTTGGTGGTATTTGATCACCTCTGCGGTTTTTATTTTTTGCACAACAAATAAAAAAAGACTGAAAATTTTCGAAAAAAAAACAAGTTTTTCTTTGTTTCTGTTAAAATTTTTTGTAAATAAGTAAGTTTTCTCCTTCAATGATGGGCACTGATATGGCTGCACTGACGGGCACTGATACGGCAGCACTGATGGGCACCGATGAGGTGGCACCGATGAGGTGGCACTGACGGGCACTGATGATGGCCACTGATAGGTGGCACTGATAGGTGGCACTGGTATGCGGCACTGATGGGCACTCATAGGTGGCACCGATGGGCACTCATAGGCGGCACTGATTGGCACTCATAGGCGGCACTGATGGGCACTCGTAGGTGGCATTGATTGGTACATATGGGTGGCACTGATGGGTACTTATGGGTGGCACTGATGTGTGGCACCGATGGGCACAGATGGGCAATGACAGGTGGCACTGATGGGCAATGACAGGTGGCACTGATGGGCAATGACAGGTGGCACTGATAAAACATTGGGGGCATTGCTGGGCAGATCTTGGACATAATGGTGCCAATCAGTGCCCATTTGTGGGCACTGATTGGCACAGATTGGGCACATTGGGCACATGTGGATGGCCATGGGGTACATACCTGGCCATCCACATGTTGCCCCTTCCCTGGTGGTCCTAGTGGCAATCCCTGGTGGTCCAGTGTGGTGATCTGGGGGGGGCTGCGCTGATAAACAATCAGCACAGACCCCCCCTGCCAGGAGAGCCGCCAATCGTCTCTCCTCTACTCGCGTCTGTCAGACGCGAGTGAGGAAGAGCTGATCAACGGCTCTTACCATTGACAGCATGATCAGCCGTGATTGGACATTTGGAGTGATATCCCGTAATACCTGGATATGGAAACTCAGTGAATCATTGATACAAATTGGCCCCCACCAAACTGAAATAGGTTTGAAACTCAAACATATACTTGAGAATGAGAGCCCTGGCACTCTGGGAAACCATAAAATGCAACTCCAAACTTTACAAGAAGAGCTTAAAGCGGGGGTCCACCTATCGTTTTTTTTTTTTTTTAGTTCATTCACAAACTTTTCTTCTCAGCATTACATACTCACATATTGTGTGTAATATGTCCGCCTGTGTCCGATTTCGTCGGAAAGAATAACTTATATTATTCACTGCAGGCGGTTTCCATCTTCATTGTGGGCATTTGAAGCCCACAAGCATTTATTTCCTGGATGTTCCCAGCATACACCGCTCGTTCCTGCACATGCTCAGTGGCATCCTGGGAAGCCTGAGACTAGCTCCGAGATCGGTGTAGCAGTGTGTCAGGCTGACACACCGCTCCACCGATCGCCGCGATGCGCGCCCCCGGGGGCGCGCGGCGGCATGTTATCCTGCTGGACATCATATGACGCCCAGCCAGGATAACAGAACCACTTCCCGGATGTCAATCCGCTATAGGGCGGGCGGGAAGTGGTTAAATATGCCTGGGGGTCCCCTTAATCTGCCTGTGAAGTGGTGCATCTGTAGCATGCATTTCTAAAGAAAAAAATGAATCAAATCACATTTAAATTGACTTGCGGTTGCAATTGCTGGCACCCGACTATTGGAAAAAATAAATAAAGAAGAAATTGTAATGGGGTTCCCCCCAGTCCATACCTATGGATTTTTAGGGAAACCCCACACCAAAATTTTAAGGGAACCCCCGAAAATCCATACCAGACCCTTATCCGGGCATGCAGCCGGCAGGTCAGGAAAAGGGGTATGAGCGAGCCCCCCCTCCTGAACCATAGGCCACATGTCCTCAACATGGGGGGTGTTTTGGGTCAGGGGGGCTCTGCCCCCCATTACAAAGCACCTTATTCCCATGTTGGTGGGGACAAAGGTCTCTTCCCCACAACCTTGGCTAGTGGTTGTGGGGGTATGCAGGCAGGGGGCTTATCATAATCTGGAAGACCCCTTTAACAAAGGGGCCTCAGATCCTGCCCCCCTACATGAATGAGTATGGGGTACATAGTACCCCTACCTATTCACCAAAAAAGTGTCAATAAGTAATAAAAGTAAAATATAAAAAAAAGTAAAAAAAAGCTCCCATCAGTGAAGAAGGCTGGCCGCCTACTGCAGGCTCTGCTGATTGAAGTTCTTATATATTCAGCTGTCAGCGAGGAAGCCCATTGACAGCTGATGACTCATCGGTTTTAAGGACACCGCGGCTGGCTTACCAGGCCCTGCTCCTTAACAACCAGGTTTTACTGCATCCTGATTGGGCAAAGCTTTGCCCAATCTGGTTGCAGAATGCACTGTGCAGCGCGCAGTGCATTGCAGGGTGTTCGGTGGGGTGAACATCCACCAAACACCCTACCTAAATTCGGGTATTCCCCAAACAGAGAACAGCCAATGTTCAGCCTAAACTAATGCTCGGGCTGGACCAAAACTTGAATTTGAAACCAGTATGCACAATGCTCAATTTTTCTCACCTATACAATCCAATCTCTTCTGTTTTAACAATTTGAGAATACAGGGCCATCCCAGATCTGTTACAGACTTGAGCTCACTTACCTGCCCCTTCCAAGATGACATTGCAAATACTTTACTTTTTAAACTCCCTGGAAAAGAAATGCACTGAGCATACGGTAATGGGAAAGTATGCTCACACAGGGGGCCACTATGCCAATGTGTCTCACAATCACACTTTTCCTTGACTACCACCTTGGATTTACCTCCTTTATATTCCTTCAGAAATGGGAGAGGGACCCTATTCACAGTTCACTCTATCATCCCCATCATGCCTCCATCTCCAAAAAAAAAAAAAAAAAAAAACAGGAGTCAGGCTATAAAGTCCTAACCAATTAAAATAAATTCCCCACCTAAAAAAACTCCATAAGCATGTATCTCATCTTTGTTGTAGATTTAAATGACAGAAGGGGACTTTCTTACACATTTTTTGGCCCCAACCTGGACCATTAACCAAAAGAGATTTATTACAAGCTGACCGATCTTGAGCTTCACCTGAACCATTTATCTAAAAAGTACTACAAACAATCACTAATGATCCACTTAGTAAGTGCAGCTAGAGTATGTATAACTCTGGTCTGCAGGCATGAGTCACCCCCTACCATCCAGCTGTGGATTTCAAAAATTGCAGAAATCCATCATATAGAAGATTTAACAACAATGTTAAACTGTAGAGATAAATAGTTCTGTAAAATGGGGTATTACTGGATGGAATTTGTATAATACCAGGAATATATGCAGCTCTTAATGAGTAGTCACTGAATACATTTAACAGTAAGTGACTGTGGCAACCATGTTTACTTTTACCCTTTCCCTTCCATTTTACCTTTGTACTCCACCCCCTCCTCCTTAGCACTCTTTCCTCTGTCTCCCACCCCAACTTTTCTCTTCAACTCTACCTCACTATTGATTTTACCTATGAAAATTTTTCAGATATAGAGTTTAAATTAATAGAAAACTGTATAAGAGCCTGTTGCTGAGGTGATGCACAAATAAACCTTTCTTTATTGTACATCACAAGACAAGATTATAATAATAACTACTTGGGTTATACGCCACCTATAGGTGAATGGACACTGGTAGATCAATCAGAACAATCAAACAGGAAGTCACCCCCTATTTAACCCCTCCTACACAGGAAGCACTTCAGGTTTTTGCCAGTATCTGTAAGGTGGTGGTCACTGATGTGATACATGTGCTCTTGGAGCATACTTGGAGGTCTGGACGGTTCTATTTAGAATCATGGACTTCAGTCAGATCCATTCGAAAAAGCTGTCAGCCAAAATAGATGGTACCCAAGATTCCTTGAGGTTTTGCCAGTAATGAGGCCTTACGGCACTGGACCATGAGTAATGGAACCCTGTGCAGTGTTTGTTCTGACCAAGGTGCTTTCCTGCAGGGTGCTATACAGGTCCAGGGGAGTGGACCCCACATTAAGGGAGATCCAGTCCCAGGAGGTCTTTTATGACAAAGCTCGCCATGATGGGTGAAGATTGCACTCCTGTTGTGTTTAGAGTCCTGCAGCAGGAATGATAAGTCTGCATTTGTTTGCAGTTTCTCTTTATAAAAAGATCTGACTGTACAGTGTTCTCTCAGTAGCCCCTAGGGGCAGTGTACTGTTTGAAATATGCTCTGTGTTCTTCTTAGGGTATTTCTCCTCCAGCTACTAGAGGGCGCAGGGGCCTATTTCTATATAGGCAGGACGTGGAGGGGTGGCTATTTTGGCCATGTGCTTGGCAGATTCAGCTGGGTCTCTTAAGATATAACAGCAGCCCATGGATACTAAAAGCTTATGTTTGTTAACCACTTGCCGACCGCCTCACGCCGATATACGTCGTCAGAAGGGAAGATTAATGTACCTGTACGTTGCCCTTTAAGAAGCATTCTGAGGCTAACCCCTTCACTGCCAGATACATTTACACAGTAATCAATGCATTTTTAATTGCACTGATCACTGTATAAATGTGAATGGTCTAAAATTCATGCCAAAAGTGTCCGATCTGTCCGCCATAATGTCGCAGTCACGATAAAAATCGCTGATCGCCGCCATTACTATTAAAAAAAAAATTATTAATAAAAATGCCATAAAACTATTACCTATTTTGTAGACGCTATAACTTTTGCGCAAACCAATCAATAAACACTTATGCCTTGTACACACAATCGGACATTGATCGGACATTCCGACAACAAAATCCATGGATTTTTTCCGACGGATGTTGGCTCAAACTTGTCTTGCATACACACAGTCGCACAAAGTTGTTGGAAAATCCGATCGTTCTGAACACGGTGACGTAAAACATGTATGTCGGGACTATAAATGGGGCAGTAGCCAATAGCTTTCGTCTCTTAATTTATTCTGAGCATGCGTGGCACTTTGTGCGTCAGATTTGTGTACACACGATAGGAAATTAAACAATCAAATTTTGTTGTCGGAAAATTTTATATCCTGCACTCAAATTTGTGTGTTGGAAATTCCGACAGAAAAAGTCCGATGACCCACGCGCGATCGGAATTTCCGAAAACACAATCCGATTGCACTTTTTCCGTCAGAAAATCCGACTGTGTGCACAGGGCATTATTGCGATTTTTTTAAACCAAAAATATGTAGAAGAATACATATCGGCCTAAACGGAGGAAAAAAAATGTTTTTATATATTTTTTGGGGAAATTTATTATAGCAAAAAGTAAAAAATAATGCGTTTTTTTCAAAATTGTCACTATTTTTTTCTTTATAGCGCAAAAAATAAAAAACGCAGAGGTGATCAAATAGCAAGAAGGCTCTATTTGTGGGGAAAAAAGGACGTCAATTTTGTTTGGGAGCCACGTTGCACAACCACGCAATTGTCAGTGACGCAGTGCGAATCGCAAAAAGTGCTGTGGTCTTTGAGCAGCCAAATGGTCCGGGCCTTAAGTGGTTAAACATTTATGCTTGCCAGATGCTTGCTGAGAGTTCATTCTTGATAAATGTTTGCTAAAAGCTTATGAAAGGAAAAAAACTGCGCTAGTCCAATGTGCAACAGGGGTGGACAAAGCCCAAAAAAAGCTGCAATTAATGTGAAAAACCACAAACAAAATAAACAAGAAAAAATCGTGCTAAATAAAGTCCACAGTGAAATAAATTAATTATTATATGAAAAAAGTCCCAATATTGCATGGACAACGCACGTATTAATTCACTGGTCGTTTAAATCAGCATACATTGAACACCATGGGAAATGGAGGCTTACCGGATAGCAAGCCAAAACGTGCAGATGGCCGTAACACTAGCCTGGGTTGTAGATCTTAGAGATTGAACCCGGAATTATGAAATCCTCTCACAGCAGATAATAAGGAATCCGTGGATACGGTATAAATAAAAAAATAAAATAAAATAACATAGCGTGATACTGTAAAACTATAGATGGTGTACAGTAGGTACAAATGCTCTAGATTCTTGAGCAAGAAAAGACAAACTGTCACCAATGTGAAAAAACCAAACTTAAGTGTCCCATCACCACATAGAAGGCCTCCTTACCAAACGCTAGAAAAACCATGCAGATATCTTTTCCAGGAAGGCAAGAAGTCATCTGTGCTCAAACAAACACTTGGAGGTCAGAGGCTGGTAACACTCACAGCACGGACTGACAGAACCGTCCGACCATGGATGCCAGCCAATGTCCCCCTAGTACACAGCACAATCTCCTAGTCCTCCTAGCACACAGCACAGGTTGAGCAGCAAACACACATTGTGTTTCACACATCCATGGTCGGACGGTTCTGTCAGTCCGTGCTGTGAGCGCTACCAGCGTCTGACATCCAAGTGTTTGTTTGAGCACAGATGACTTCATAGACTCATGTCTGCGTAGGCATGTGATACATGTTGCTTAGACTTGTGTCTGCGTAGGCACATGGCACATGTCACATAGATGTCTGCATGAGGCACATGATATTAGTTGCATAGACTTGTGTCTGCGTAAGGCATATAACACATGTCGCATAGCTTTGTGTCTGTGTAAGGCATCTGACACATGTCGCATAGACTCGTGTCTGCGTAAGGCATATGACACATGTCGCATAGACTTGTGTCTGCGTAAGGCACATGACACATGTCGAATAGACTCGTGTCTGCATATGACACGTGTCGCATAGACTCGGGTTTGCATAAGGCGCATATACACATAACAAAGCAAGTAAGCATATACACATGACAAAGCAAGTAAGATGGATACTTGGGGATAAGAGGACGTCACATTCTACCGAAAAAACAAAGAGAGGAAGGCATGGTGAAGTAACGCAGGGTAGACTAACAGGCGCGCATAGCAGCGCTACTTACAAGCTGAGAAGTGCAAACAGGCATTCAGAATACTTCCGCGATCACTGCTATGATGGCGTGCGTTCCACAGAAGGCAGTGGAAGTTGTCTTTGATGACGCCCTGGGGGAGGGGCGAAACGCGTCGATGCAATATCCGGCTCACGACACAACCAGTGACGCTATTTCCTGCCTTCTGTGATCAATATAATAAAAATAAAAATAAAGCAATGTGGGGAGCAAAGAAGCAAGGCCCCACATTGCTTTACTTTTATTTTTATTATTGTGATCACATTTTAAAGTTGCTGCATGCTGCTTTTATGCAAATAAAACCAGAGTTGTTTTTGATCTGCACTATCTGGAGCCCCCCTTTCTTACCACATATTTGCCACCATGAACCCGTTTACTCTGTCGATCCGGCCATCATTGGCTCAAGGATTGTTCCATCTATGACCAGTTCATCGGATAGATGCCGCCTTCTGTGGACACCCAAATCTGCTCCAGTTTTCCTGTCGATCATCCTTGGATACCTCAGGATGCTTCCATCCATGCTTGTTTGATCTGGTGTCGCTGACATCCAGATCCACACACTCCGGTAAGAGTACCCATTCTATTCTTTTTTGTGATATCTGCTGACAACAACATATTTGATGTTTCCGATTGCCCACTGGAAGATGTTTACCATCTGACGGACTCCCTTGTTTATCCATAAACCTTCATCTTTTGGGACACTAGTTGTCAAGACATTTTCCTTTTTTATTGTTCACACTTAGTTGTCAATCATTAAACGAACCATTTATTGTTATCATCGTTTTTTTTTTTTTTTATTTGGGATTCACTTTTTCATTTTTATTAGTGGTTTGTTATTGTTTTAGATTCACAGTTTTTTCACATGTTCAATCCACATGTTTTTCATTACTACCACTTATTAACAATTTTCAGATTATCTAGCTGCCTCACACAGCTTTTATTAGCGCTACATTCATATTCACCCTGAGTTTACAAATTTTAGTCACATTTATATGTAGCTGCTCTAGTTCTTGATCTTTTCCAAAATAGCGCAGTTTTATCTTTTTTTCAAGACCACTATTTGGTCTTTGGTTTCTACATCTACAGGATTTTTACCGGGTGGATATCAATAACGCAGTGATGGTGTCTCCCTCTCCTCAAGGATATTGCTTTGGAACGTCCCAAGTAGTTATTATAATAACCAGCTCTGTGTCCTGTGATGTACGATAAAAAAATAGGATTTTTTTTGTCATACTTACCTGTAAAATCCTTTTCTTTGAGTACATCACAGGACACAGAGGTCCCTCTCCTCTTTAGGAATGTATTTCTTGCTACAAAACTGAAGTGCTTCCTGTGTAGGAGGGGTTATATAGGGGAGGAATTCCTGTTTGATTGTTCTGATTGATCTATCAGTGTCCATTCACCTATAGGTGGCATATAACCCAAGTAGTTATTATTATAATAACTGGCTGTGTCCTGTGATGTACTCAAAAAAAAAAAAAATGTACAGGTAAGCATGACAAAAAAATCCTATTATCTTGTTCTCTCCTTGTATTGAATAGCTATACATCTGCTTTGCAAATAGATTTCAATGTTTTTTTCTACTCCCATTATATAAAATATGTTTTGGTGTAAAAATTAAAAGTTCATTAAACCTTATGTATTTATTTGAGGTGCTACTGAAAAATAAAGAATTTACAAAAATAAAAAAGGGAAAAAAACATGTTTTTTTTCTGTAACTTTTATATTTTTTGGCAATGCATGTATTACCATACTTTCCATTAGTTCATTGTGCTACATTTGATCAAAATTCTGCAGGTTCATTAAACCTGTGTAGCCATGTATTGCAAAATGAATGGGCTGCCTTAACACAAGGATGTTAGGATGCATATGATAACGCGCCACAACATGGAGGACTGGTGTGAATGGACCTTTACTACATATATTAAACAGAAATCTAGATTTCTCACTAGTGGTGGAATCTCTAGTTCTCATTGCAATAACTACGCCACCTTGTTTACCACCTGTTAGGAAATCAGACCCATTGGTTTCATTGGTTCAACATGAGGAAACACAACCACTGCGCAGCCCTGCAAAGCAGGAAGCTGAGTTTGCGTAGTTAATTAGCAAAATATGTCTGTCCCATGTACATATAAAACAACAAACTTCAAAAAGAACAGTAACACATATTGGTGACATTCTCATCTCTTTTACATCTATATACTGTATATATATGTATATATACAGTATCTCACAAAAGTGAGTACACCCTCACATTTTTGTAAATATTTTATTCTTTCTTTTCATGTGACAACACTGAAGAAATTACATTTTGCTGCAATGTAAAGTAGTGAGTGTACAGCTTGTATAACAGTGTAAATTTGTTGCCCCCTCAAAATAACTCAACACGCAGCTATTAATGTCTAAACCGCTGGCAACAAAAGTGAGTACACCCCTAAGTGAAACTGTCCAAATTGGGCCCAATTAGCCATTTTCCCTCCCCGGTGTCATGTGACTTGTTAGTGTTACAAGGTCTCAGGTGAGATTTAGGAAGCAGGGTGTTATCGCTCTCACTCTCTCATACTGGTCACTGAAAATTCTACATGGCAACTCATGGCAAAGAACTCTGAGGATCTGAAAAAATAACTCCCCTCAAGATAACTCAACACGCAGCCATTAATGTCTAAACCATTGGCAACAAAAGTGCATACACCCCTAAGTGAAAATGTCCAAATTGGACCCAAAGTGTCAATAATTTGTGTGGCCACCATTATTTTCCAGCACTTTCTTAACCCTCTTGGACATGGAGTTCACCAGAGCTTCACAGGTTGCCACTGGACTCCTCTTCCCCTCCTCCGTGACGACATCACTGAGCTGGTGGATGTTAGAGACCTTGCGCTCCTCCACCTTCCATTTGAGGATGCCCCACAGATGCTCAATCAGGTTTAGGTCTGGAGACATGCTTGGCCAGTCCATCACCTTTACCCTTAGCTTCTTTAGCAAGGCAATGGTCGTCTTGGAGGTGTGTTCACAGTCCATGTTGGCATTCATGGTTCCCTCAATGAACTGTAGCTCCCTAGTTCCGGTAGCACTCATGCAGCCCCAGACCATGACACTCCCACCACCATGCCTGACTGTAGGCAAGACACATTTGTCTTTGTACTCCTCATTTGGTTGCTGCCACACACACGCTTGACACCATCTGAACCAAATAAGTTTATATTGGTCTCATCAGACCACAGGACATGATTCCAGTAATCCATGTCCTTAGCAGGGATGAGCCGAACAACCCCTCGTTTGGTTCACACCAGAACATGTGAACAGGCAAAAAATTTGTTCTAACACGAGAACACTGTTAAAGTCTATGGGACTAGAACATGAATAATCAAAAGTGCTAATTTTAAAGGCGTATATGCAAGTTATATATATATATATATATATATATATATATATATATATATATATATATATATATATATATATATAAATATATAAAAAGTGTTTGGGGACCTGGGTCCTGCCCCAGGGGACATGGATCAATGCAAAAAAATTTTTTAAAACGGCCGTTTTTTCAGGAGTAGTGATTTTAATAATGCTTAAAGTGAAACAATAAAAGTGTAATATTCCTTTAAATTTCGTACCGGGGGGTGTCTATAGTATGCCTGTAAAGGGGCGCATGTTTCCCAGTGTTTAGAATAGTCTGACAGCATAATGACATTTCAAAGGAAAAAAAGTCATTTAAAACTACTTGCGGCTATTAATGAATTGCCGGTCCGACAATACACATAAAAGTTCATTGATAAAAACGGCATGGGATTTCCCCACAGGGGAACCCCGAACCAAAATTTAAAAAAAAAAAGACGTGGGGGTCCCCCTAAATTCCATACCAGGCCCTTCAGGTCTGGTATGGATATTAAGGGGAACCCCACACCAAAAAAAAAAAGGCGTGGGGGCCCCGCTCAAAATCCATACCAGACACGATTTTAAGGGGAACCCCGCGCCAAAATTTAAAAAACAATGGTGTGGGGTCCCCCCAAAAATCCATACCAGACCCTTATCCGAGCACGCAACCTGGCAGGCTGCAGGAAAAGAGGAGGGGCGAGAGAGCGGCCCCCCTCCTGAACCGTACCAGGCCACATGCCCTCGACATTGGGAGGGTGCTTTGGGGGGTCCCCCCAAAGCACCTAGTCCCCATGTTGATGAGGACAAGGGCCTCATCCCCACAACCCTTGCCCAGTGGTTGTGGGGGTCTGCGGGCAGGGGGCTTATCGGAATCTGGAAACCCCCTTTAACAAGGGGACACCCAGATCCCGGCCCCCCCTGTGTGAAATAAGGGTTTTGTACCCCTACCATTTCACAAAAAAAGTGTCAAAAATGTTAAAAATGACAAGAGACAGCTTTTGACAATTCCTTTATTTAAATGCTTCTTCTTTCTTCTATCTTCCTTCGGTTTCTTCCTCCATCTTCTTCTTATTCCTCCGATCCTCTGCTTCTTGCTCCGGTGTTCTTGTCTGGCATCTTCCTCCATGGCGTCTTCTTCCCTTCTTCATGCTCGGGCCGCTCCGCATCCATGATGGGAGGCTCCCGCTGTGTGACGCTTCTTGTCTTCTGACGTTTCTTAAATAATGGAGGGTGGGGCCACCCGGTGACCCCACTCCCCTCTGATGCACGGGGACTTCCCCAAGGCTTTCCCCGTGATGTCAGAGGGGGGCGGGGTCACCCGTTACGTAATGGGTGATCCTGCCCCCTCTGACGTCACGGGGAAAGCCTTGGGGAAGTTCCCGTCAAGTCCCTGTGTGTCAGAGGGGGGTGGGGCCCTCCGTTATTTAAGATACTTGCCTCCACTGTGCAGCTTGTTTTGCACAGAGTGGCCCCGAACATCTTCTTCTGGGGTCTCGGCAGCTCTCGCAGCTCCTTCCCGCATGAGATAACCCTCTAGGAGAAACGCTGTCCTGAGAGAGTTACCTTGGGGGCGCGCTCCTGATTCATTCATTCGGTGTCCATAGACGCCAAGTGTATGACTTGGCCTCGCCCCCTAGCACCATTGTCAAAAAGGGACCGAGCATGGGTGTCCATAAAATTATGCCCCCCCCTGAAAAAAGTTCTGCGGACGCCCATGTCACCAGGATAAACAGAGGGTGCATTTTTCTAGTGGGACCACAGACAGCAATGAGAACCTGCCAGGGGTTGCCTACTCTATCCAAACCTATAAAAATGCTTTTTAGGTTTAGATATCCTTTTAGTATTTGTCCCCATGTTTAATTTTAAAGCAGAAAAATTAAAAATTTCCTTTGCAGGGGAGCAAAATGTGAACATTAAAACCTCAGCCTCCAAGCTAAGAGCTCAAACTTGCTTCCTGGCTCTCACACAGCCATACATACATGCAGATAGAAAATTCTCCTATTTCAGTGGCACCACACCTATCCTGAAGAGGAGCGAAGGCTAGGAAGCCTATCTACACTTACCCTGGAAAGAAACCAGAGCCCCAGAAAAGCTCAGCTCTTCCTAAGCCTTATGCCGCGTACACACGAGCGGACTTTATGGCAGACTATGCCTGGCGGACTTTTCAAAGTACTTTACGACGGACTTTCTACACACAATCCACCAAAGTCCGTCGAATTCGTACGTGATGACGTACGACCAGACTAAAACAAGGAAGTTCATAGCCAGTAGCCAATAGCTGCCCTAGCATGGCTTTTTGTCCGTCGAACTAGCATACAGACGAGCGGATGTTTCAAAGTCCGTCCAACTTTTGAGAAAACAAAGTCCACTGGAGCCCATACACGATCGAATTGTCCGATGAAATCCCGTCCGCCGGGCAAAGTCTGCCGTAAAGTCCGCTCGTGTGTACGCGGCATAAGTCTTCCACTTGAGTGTATTTGAAAAACACCATCAACTGGTACTAATGTAGAATATATACTTTTCCAGGCTAATCCCTTGTCACTTGGAGCCATTTGTCACAAGGCTCAGGCCCAATTAGTAATGTTGCAGAAAGAAAACACAAAACATTGCCATCCTCTGGCTAAATTACTGAGAAAATGCTGGATTATTATTAGTAATTAAAGAGGAATAACTTTTCAATGAAGTCACTTAGATCACTGAAGTTTTAGCGTAACATCTTTTTAAAGGAAATAATTATCATCTCTGTGTGAAATCATCATTGCACACAGTGTGAAATATGATAACTAAATAAAAAAGAAGGTATACTTAGCTGCTTTTATAAGTATTTGCAATACTAATTAGTGGCACTGTTGTGCCTTGTGCTCTGAGCTATTTTTCTTATACGATATTCTGATGAAAGTTAGATCCAAAAATACATTACACCTTCTTTTTTGAAGTTTATGTGCAATGTTTTCAGAGAATTGCACCCTTTTTTTTTTCTAGAAAGGAAACTGCAAAAAGCATTGCTTTACAATGAGAAAATGAGGACATTACAAATACACAAATAAATACAAATAGTACACAGAAATAATATGTGAGGATTACTGAGGGATACCTAGGGATTTTGTAATCAGCAGTGCCTGGTAAGTACTTATCTAAGGGCTGTTATTGCAAAGCAAAGTACATTGTTTCATATTACTAGAAACCTATTTTTTGTAACCTTTTTTATACTTTCTTTTGCATCTCAGTGATGCTGGCCCTCTCCAGCCTCTTACTGTCTACATACACTTGTTCCAATGTTGGCTGTACATCATTGCTCAGCATTAGGGATGAGCCGAACACCCCCTGGTTCGGTTCTCACCAGAACTTGTGAACAGACAAATTTGTGCGAACACCATTAAAGTCTATGGGACACGAATGTGAAAAATCAAAAGTGCTCATTTTAAAGGCTTATATGAAAGTTATTGCCATAAAAAAGTGTTTGGGGACCCGGATACTGCCCCACGGGACATGTATCAATGCATTTTTTCAGGAGCAGTGATTGTAAGAATGCTTAAAGTGAAACAATAAAAATTAAATATTCCTTTTAATATTGTGCCTGGGGGTCCCCTTGGTCTGCCTGTAAAGTAACGCATTTTCCCCATGTTTAGAAATGTACCGCAGCAAAATGAAATTTCTTAAGGAAAAAAATGTGAACTAAACTTGCTCACGGCTGTAATGTATTGCCAGATCCCGGCAATATACATAAAAAATCATTTAAAAGTCCCCTGCCCCCCCCCCCCCAGTCCATACCAGGTCCTTAGGGTCTGGTATGGATATTAAGGTGAACTCCATGCCATTATTTTTTTATTCTAATGGCATGGGGGTCCCCTTCCAAAATCCATACCAGACCCATGCCGTTTTTTTCTTAATTCTGTCATAGGGCTCCCCTTAACCACTTCAAAACACTATATTATATATTGTACACTGCACTATATACTCTGCACTGTATTATATATACTACACTGAGTGCTCTATATACTCTGAACTGCACTATATACTATACGACCTGCACTATATACTCTGCTGAAAAATTAGGCCTTAGGTGTTGGTGGTGGCAGAACACGGTAACCCCCCACAGTTACTCTTGTTGGGCGCAGGAATGGCGCAGGAATGGCCCCTGCTGTTAAATAATATTTAAATATTGATCTTAAATCCTCTTTATTGAAAAAAGAAACATTTCACATTAAAAAAAAAAGACAAATCAAGTCACATTCTGGGGACTGACATAGTTTACATAGATCTCAACTTTTACTTTTACCATATTTGTACAACAGTCCGCAAAAAAGGCAAGGAGCGTGAACATCAATAAAATACCCTCCTCTACCGAAGGGACATACAAAAACTTTCCCCCTTCCTTTCCCCCCCCCTTCCCTCTCCCTCCCCCCACCACCATACCCCCCCCATCCCCCCAACCCCTCCAAACCTTATTCTCCCTCATCATTCATTCGGTGCTTCTCCCACATCACCCAATCCTTCCATATTCTCTCAAATTTTTGTAATTGCTTCTTTTCTTATATATGAGTTTCTCTCTACTAACTTCCTCCTTTACCTCTTTCACCCATTCTTCGACCGTCGGGGGTTCTTTTCTCTGCCAATTCTTAGCTATAAGCTTTTTCCCTTGAAACAGGCATCTGACTATTGCAGTCTGTATCTCTCGCGGGCTGTTGCTCCTCCATTAGGCCTAGTAGGCAGGTCTTAGCACCCAGGCTCAGTGATGTCTTAAAAATAAAATTTATCCTGTCCACAATACTTTTCCAATATCTGTACAGTTTGGGGCAATGCCAGAACATGTGTAATAGATCTCCCCTCTCTCCTCCACACCTCTGGCACCCCGAGTCTTCCCTCCTCCCCATCCTAAACATCTTTAATGGTGTAAAATACGCCCTATATATCAGATATAAATGGGACACTACCTGTGATGGAGAGAGGGATACCCTGGGTCCAGATGACAATACATACTCCCATTGACTGTCCGACATTATCCCAACCTCATCCTCCCATTTCTTCCTGTTTTTATCCTCCACTCTAACCCCCTGGAACAAGCTTCTCAAACTCCTGTACATATCAGAGATCAGACCTTTCGTGGAATCTGAGTCGGCCAGTTTTCTCAAAGAGATCATATCGCTCCATAGTGGCTCTTTGCCGTTGAATTGTGCGTCTAGGGCGTGCCTTACCTGCAGGTATCTGTAGAATGAGCGGCTGGGGATCGCAAATTCAATCACTAGCTCCTGGAATGTTTTTAAACTCCCAGCCTTATAAAGCTGTGAGAGAAAATGGATGCCCTGCCGATCCCACTCCTCAATCTTTCCCATTATTTTTACCTCATTAAGCTTGCTATTATCCCACAATGGGGAAAACTCCGAGAAATCTACATAGCCCATTATTTTTTTGACCTTGGTCCAACTCTTGACCATCAGCTGGGTAGTGGGACATCTAGTGATAAAGGAGTCCGCCTCCAACGCTTCTACTATAGTGTCATGGTTGGTGTCACCCAGTAGTACGTTATTTCCTGTTACCCCTTTCCCGGGCCTATTGCACCCTCCCATATGCTGGACCTGTGATGCCAAAAAATAGCATCCCGGATCCGGCACTCCCAGTCCCCCCTTCTCTGCCGGTCGCCGGAGCGTCTGCAAGCCGATCCTTGCTGCCCCGCCTTTCCAGATCAGCTCTCTGAATAAGCTGTCCATTTTGTTGAACCAACGTTTAGCGATCCAAACAGGTGAATTGTGTATAATATATAGGATTTGCGGCATCCAAACCATTTTTATCAGGTTACAGCGCCCGGCGACCGACAGAGGCAACCGTCCCCACACCCGGCATTTCTGTTTAAGTTTTTTCATTAATGGAACTAGATTTTCTGCAATATATTGTTCCGGGTCCCTTGAGATATTAATCCCCAGGTATTTCAGCTGATTTACTACCTTTATTTGTGGGGTTTGATACGGAGGAGGCTCCGTCAGAGGGTCTATGGGTAATATTGCTGACTTTTCCCAATTAATTTTTAACCCGGAAAAATGGCCAAAGTCCTCAATCATCCCCATGGCCGTCCTTAATGAGTCCTGTGTGTCCCCCAGGAACAGCAGAATGTCGTCCGCGTACATTGCTATTTTCTCCTCTCCCCTCCTTCTTTTAAACCCCTGAACCCCCTGAGACGCCCTTATGGCCGCAGCCAACGGCTCCATTCCCAGGGCAAACAGGAGGGGTGACAGAGGACACCCCTGCCTGGTGCCCCTTCTTAATTGGAACCATTCTGAGCATTCTCCGTTGACTCTAATCTTTGCCCTTGGCTTATCATATAAAATGCTCAGCCAATGAACAAAGCTGGGGCCAAATTGGAGTTCCGCCAACACCTTCCAGATATAATGCCACTCCAGGCAATCAAATGCCTTGGTGGCGTCTAACGAGAGGAGCGCTCTCTTACCGCTATTCGCCGTGGGAATCTGCATATTTAAATATACTCGTCTTATGTTCGTACTTGTAGCTCTGTCCGGGATGAACCCGGTTTGATCTGTATGGATTACTCTTGAGATTATTTTCTTTAGCCTTGTTGCCAGGGCCTTTGCCAAAATCTTCACGTCCGAACATAACAGTGATATCGGTCTATATGATGCCACCTCTAACGGGTTTTTCCCCTCCTTCAGCAACATTATTATGATGGCTTCTGTCATAGACACCGGCAAGTTACCATCCTTCCCAGTGCCGTTTAGTACTTCCAAAAGCATGGGGAGCAAAAACTCCCCATACTTTTTGAAAATCTCTATGGGTAAGCCATCAGGACCAGGGGCCTTCTGGTTCGCCATGTCTGCCACAGCCCTTTGTAATTCCCCAAGTGTCAGAGGGGCCTCCAACATTTCCCTATCCTCTCTCGTGAGCGGAGTTAACTTAAGCTGACCGAAGAAAGCCCTCATTTCCCCCGCCACGTCTTACTGTGCCGAGCTATATAGATTTTTAAAGTACTCCCTAAACTCTTCTAAAATTTCTGGGTTAGTATTTTTTATTGTTCCCTCTTTTCCTTCAATCGCTGGTATGGAATTCGGAGGGCCATTGGTCTTTATAATCAGGGCCAAGGTCCTCCCAACACACTCCCCCTCACAGGCAAACCTCCGTTTTTGAAATAACCTTTTCCTCTCCGTCTTTTCCAAAACCATTCTACTATACTCATTTTGTCTCTCTACCCACACCTCGTATCTGGATGGGGTTGGATCCTCAACGTACCGTTCTTCCGCTCTTTTAACCCTCTTTAACTTTTAGTTCTTCTATCTGTGATTTCTTCTTAGTGTGGGATATTTTTTGAATTAATATCCCCCGGAGGAAAGCTTTCAGGGCATCCCAAACTGTCCCTAATGGAGCTGTGCCTATATTCAACTCTGCAAATTCCACCAACCTCTCCATCACAGTACCCGCGTCCTCAATGATCTCGAGCCAAAAGGGGTTTACTTTCCAGTCACCTTTATTAATGCCTCTCTCACCCTTTAAATCAATTATCACTGGTGAGTGGTCCGAAATCCCCCTTGGTTCGTAAACTATTTCTCCCACTATACCCAGCGATTCCTCGTTACACAACACTAGGTCTATCCTAGACAGGGTGGCATGTGTCCTAGAGTGGCAGGAATATTGTCTCACCCCGGGGTGCCTCTCTCTCCAGATGTCCACCAATCCCACTTCCTCACAATACTGTAGAAGAGGACTCTTAGGTTTTCCCCTACCCAGCTTTTTTGAAGGAAACCTGTCTACTTCATTATTCATGGTCATATTGAAATCCCCGACCACTACTACCGGGACCCCTGGGAGGCTCACCATAAATTCAGTTAGGTCATCCAAAACCTCCCTCCCAAAGGGGGGAGGGATATAAATGTTAGCTAATACACATTTCCTATTCTCGATTGTGCAATAGAGAAAAATATACCGGCCTGCTACGTCCACCTTACTATGGCTGCAGGAGAAAGCTATCCCCGATTTTATCAAAACACTCACACCCTTTGAGTACGGGGTGTGAGTGGAATGAAACTGCATCTGAATTTTTTATGGTCCATTATCTTAATTGAATCTTTATCCAGGTGCGTCTCCTGAAGGCATAGTATCTGAACCTTCCCCTTATCTACCGTAGAGAGAATCATTTGCCTTTTCAAATTATCTTTAACTCCCCGAACGTTCCAGGAACATATAGTGAGCTTCTTTTTTAATTTCCAAGTGCTATTTAAACCACCACTACCATGCATCTGTGAGTCCTGACTCCTTGTGTCCCTTGGCAAAGTTAAACCACCTCTTTATGTGACTCCTATAATATTTGTGAGATGAGCTTCCCCTTGCTTCAAAATCAACCTTCCCCCCTCCCCACCACACACCCATACACATATTTCTCCCCTCCCTCCCCCCACCTCACCCCCCCCCCCCACTCCCCCATTATTTTTAGCCCTATTGCCCAATTTTGGGCCTACCCCTGAGGCTTCTATAGTGACCGGACACAATTATTCAAGGTGAGAAAAACAGACCTACCACCCCCGGACCCAGTAAGAGGGGAACTATCCCCATTATTTCCATTGTGCTTATAAACCGACAAATTTTCGACAAAAAAGTCCAAAAAAAGAAGAAAGGTCCAAAGAGAAAAAAAAAAAAAAAAAAAAAAAAAAAAAAAAGGTCCTCTCCTGATTTCCAGATCCTTTGCCTTTTCTACATTTCCTCTTCTCGCTGTACTCTTCCTTTGTTTTTTTCTAACCAAGTTGTGACTTGGGTGGGAGTATTGAAAAATTGAGTTTCCCCCAATGCCACAATGCGCAAGCGTGCTGGATACAATAAAGCATAATTAATTTTCAGCTGCTGCAGCTTGCGCTTGCATTCCATAAATTTGGCTCTCTGCCTTTGAAGCTCAGGAGAAAAGTTTGGATATATTAAGACCCTTGCACCCCTGTATTGAATATTCTTCATCTCCCTTGCCTTCCGAAGAATGGTGGCTTTGTCCCTGAAGCATAATAGCTTAAAAATCAGTGGTCTTGGGTGACCCCCTGGAGCCCATGTCCTGGTAGCCACTCTATGCGCACGCTCAATGGAAAAAAATTCTGAGAGTGACTCCCTCCCGAATCTCTCCTTTAACCAATCTTCCATAAATTTAGCTGGATTATTGTCTTCACAGCCTTCAGGAAGGCCCAACACCCTCAAATTCTCTTTACGTAATCTGTTTTCCATACTGTCCATTTTTTGCATGCATTCATTAAGTTGTTTTTTCATAAGTGAGACTTCCTGTCTTAAAGGGGAGACATCATCCTCCATCTGGCTGATCCTGTCTTCCAAGGCTGCTGTCCGAGTGCAGTCCACCTGCATATCATTTTTTACCGACAGTAATTCACTTTTAAAACTTTCCATTTGTACTGATAGGACAGTGATAGATACCTTACAACTATTTACTGCTAGGAAGATATCTCTCAGTGATGGTTCCTTCTCGGCCATTGATGCTATTCCACCATCTCCCATTTCCGTGGTTAAGCTAGGACCCCCCTCCACCATACCGTTCCCCCCCGGGTCTAATGGGGCGTTCACCGCTGCACCCCCCATGGGGGCAAGGCTTCTCCTTCCAGGCTGACTGGTTTGATGCTGGGTCCCCCCTATGTGGTTGTTCTTTTTAGGTGTCGTACTTGCATGTTGGTTTGGGGTGTGAGCAAATCGCTCCAATTTGGCAGCTATTTGACTTCCTTTTTCTTTGGGATTACGCTGTGCTAGGGCCCCTGCACCCTCCTGTGCTGATGTCTCCTCCAGTCCCTTTTTTCTGGTCATGATGAGCCCGTTAGATGCGGTGTATACCTATAAGTATATATCCCCCAGCAAGAGCTACTGCAGCCTCTCTCCTCCAATGGCTGTGTAATTCTAAGTGTCCCGTACCAGTTCAGGGGTTCCAGTTACTATTTAAAATGTTTCACAGGTTTGCATCAGTCCTCCCACTATATGCTTCAACACTCGCTGCTGCGAGTCACTCACCCCTCCAGTTAAAGGCTATTGCAGCATGAATCGGGTCGTCTCCACTCACACGGCTACCCCCGCAGCTCCCGCTCGATCCCGGGTAGGCGCGCTCCCCTCTCTCTCACACAGGCGGCGCGTCACTGTCAGTCCTCTGTCAGCTCCACGTACAAGGTTTCTCTTGCGGCTGACACCGATCCTCCCCCTTACACCGCATCTGACGCTCAGAAGAAACTAGCGGGCACCATGAGGACAAGCCGGCAGTGTCTCCCACTCCGCTTTACCGCGAAGCTCACAGCATGAGAGCGGGGATAGAGCAGGGACTGGGTCCGGCTGCATCTCTCTCCCTCACCTCAACATCCGGTCACGCCCCCCAACCAGGGACTCAGAACTAAATATTAAATATTATTTCAGAAGGCCTCCAAGGAGAGGCAGAGGCTGTGAGCGTCTTTGGAGGCCTCCTGAACATGATGGGTATTTTTTTTTTAACACCACATACTACACTGTATTATATACTGTGTACACTTTATTTGAAACTGTACACCGCCAAATGCACTGTATATATAGGCTACGCTGAATGCAGAGTATATATATATATATATATATATATATATATATATATATATATATATATATATATATATAATATACATATATATATATACATAAATATATACACTGTGTATATATATACCGCTCAGTTGTCGGCTAATTACCATCTCCTATCTCTCCACAGTTACTCAACTAGTGATGATATCCTGCTCATCAGCCCTGCCTACTTAAGCCGGCCAGCCCAGAGGATCTCTGCCTTCACCTTAGTCAACATCACAGAGACGCTCTCCTGCATTCATGTTAAAAGACTTGCTTGGCTGACATCCCTTCTGACCCAAGATCCTGCTTGCTGTTTGACTACGCTCATCTCCAGCTCCCTGACGTTTAGCTTGTCTGACTATCCGTTCCGATTCCTGAACTCTGGCTATGTTTTTTTTTTTTTGAAAAATAAAATTTTATTTGAAGAAAAGAAAGAGTTTACAAAATTCTCAAATAACTGTTGCACATAAATGGTTATTGGAACAGCAAGATTGTGTTACAAGAGCAAATTGTTATCACTTCAACATAAGCCTGTACAAGATTTGTCTGGGCCGCTTATTCCCTATGGTGTGGTTCAAGTTGCTTTGTCAAGTTTTGACCATGACCAAGGTTCTTATGATGTGCGACTGTTGTTAGGGTTCCCAGACTGTCCAAGGGGAATAAAAGATATCTAGGGTACAAAATATAGGCCCACTGTAACCATATCTGGAGGGAGTCTGGGAACTAAGTGGTGAGGGGTATTGTCACGGAACGTCCATCACTCCGCTTGAGTGCTTCCGTCAGTATACCACTTCCTCCCAGTCTGGACACAGATATCAGATATTCCAACTGCTCCCAAGCACAAAACAAGACGACACTTGTTTCACTGCTAACATGGACTATTTTTATTAGAACCAGAATACAAGACTTTAAATACCGTTAGAAGAGGAGGTTCCCCCTCCTGCTCATATTAATCTAACAATACACCTGTAATAAATTAACATGAGCTAATTAACTAATCCCTTTACGCAGCCGATGTGACTCTGTGCCCTTCAGAATTTCACTACAGGTCAGACTTGTTGTCACCGAGCTTCACACAGTACATTTTACATTATCATAAGTACAACCACAGGACATTTTCTCACAATAGCAGGAGCTAATCACAATTAACAATACAAACAGTGATCTCCCCCCTCCTCAGCCTAGTCATCAACAAATTATAGTAGGAGTAGACTGTTCGTCTCCTAGCCAGTCCTGGAGGCCAATGTGATCAGCTCACTCAATTAACATGTTGAGTTCAGAATCAAACAAACCAATAATAGTCTCTACATACATCCTGGGAGATATTGTGGACAAATATTACTGTCCCATTTTAAGTAGTCCAAGATATATTTTCTCACTCACCCTGTGCCAGGATAGCACATGGTGACTTAGACATAAGAGGTGTATGGGGAGCTGAAACAAGGGCATCCCCTACTTTCCAAGGGATTCTGAGTTCCATGGGCCCTCCCATCACAGGTATGTTGTACGGGTGTAGTTTATTTGCCACCAGAATTTGGTTTGGAATCGTCCAAGGTAGAGATGCGCTTCGAGTTTGAGTTGAACTAATTTTCAACTCGAACATCGGCTGTTCACCAGTTCGCTGAACAGCGAACAATTTGGGGTGTTTGCGTCAAATTTGAAAGTCGCAGAACACCCTTTAAAAGTCTATGGGAGAAATCAAAAGTGCTAATTTTAAAGGCTTATATGCAAGTTGTTGTCATAAAAAGTGTTTGGGGACCTGGGTCCTGCCCCAGGGGACATGAATCAATGCAAAAAAAAGTTTTAAAAATGGACGTTTTTTCGGGAGCAGTGATTTTAATAATGCTTAAAGTGAAACAATAAAAGTGTAATATCTCTTTAAATTTCGTACCTGGGGGGTGTCTATAGTATGCCTGTAAAGGGGTGCATGTTTCCCGTGTTTAGAACAGTCTGACAGCAAAATGACATTTCAAAGGAAAAAAAAGTCATCTAAAACTACTCGCGGCTATTAATCAATTGCCGGTCCGACAATACACATAAAAGTTCATTGATAAAAACGGCATTGGATTTCCCCACAGGGGAACCCTGAACCAAAATTTTTTTAAAAATGACGTGGGGGGTCCACCTAAATTCCATACCAGGCCCTTCCGGTCTGGTATGGATATTAAGGGGAACCCCGGCCAAAATGTAAAAAAAAAAATGGCACATGTCCCCAAACACTTTTTGACAATAACTTGCATATAAGCCTTTAAAATTAGCACTTTTGATTATTCATGTTTGTGTCCCATAGACTTTAAAGGTGTTTGCGTGTTCGAACAAATTTTTTGCCTGTTCGCATGTTCTGGTGCGAACCGAACAGGGGGGTGTTCGGCTCATTCCTAGTAGAGATGCTTCCAATGAGACCCAATATTTGTAGGGGGAATGTACATTCCAGTCTACAATTCTGGAAAGATGTATGGCTGCATAATAATTATGCAAGTCTGGGAGTCCTAACCCTCCCCATCGCTTTGGTCAGGCGAGTTACGTGAAGCTAATTCTAGGCTTCCATAGTTACATAGTTACATAGTAGGTGAGGTGGAAAAAAGACACAAGTCCACCAAGTCCAACCTATGTGTGTGATTATGTGTCAGTATTACATTATATATCCCTGTATGTTGCAGTCATTCAGGTGCTTATCTAATAGTTTCTTGAAGCTATCAATGCTCCCCGCTGAGACCACCACCTGTGGAAGGGAATTCCACATCCTTGCACCTCTTACAGTAAAGAATCCTCTACGTAGTTTAAGGTTAAACCTCTTTTCTTCTAATTTTAATGAGTGGCCACGAGTCTTGTTAAACTCTCTTCTGCGAAAAAGTTTTATTTCTATTGTAGGGTCACCAGTACGGTATTTGTATATCGAAATCATATCCCCTCTCAAGAGTCTCTTCTCCAGAGAGAATAAGTTCAGTGCTCGCAACCTTTCCTCATAACTAAGATCCTCCAGACCCTTTATTAGCTTTGTTGCCCTTCTTTGTACTCGCTCCATTTCCAGTACATCCTTCCTGAGGACTGGTGCCGAACACCCCAAAGGAATTTGGTGCATATTGTTTTGTATGTCCTAAAAAAGGCTGGTGGGATATGGATCGGGATTGTATGCAAGACATATAACAATCTAGGGAGAGCATTCATTTTTAGGATCTCAGCCCTACCAAACCATGAGAAGATGGGTTTGTTCCAGTTTTTAAGGTTGGTAGATAATTTAGGAGAGGTAAATGATTATTTCCGTACAGATCGGAGAGTTTGGAGAGAAGTTGGATACCTAAGTATGTGATTGAGTCAGTCTTCCAATGAAATGGGAAATTGTCTTTGCATTGGGTCACAAGTTGGGGGAGGGATACAGTATGTTTTGGGTGAAAGATTTGGAGAAATGAATCTTAAGATTGGACAAGATTGAAAGCGCTGGAATTCTTACAGGAGTATAGGTATAGTAGTCAGGGGTTCCTCAAGGAATAATAATATGTTGTCCGCAAAGGTGGCGTATTTGTATTCCTTGTGAGCAGTTGGTATACCTTTAATGTCTTGGTTTAGATGTAGCTTCTGGAGGAAGGGTTCCAGCATAAGGATAAAATAATAGGGGACAGAGGGCAGCCCTGCCTTGTGCCATTACGGATGGGGAATGTGTTTGACAGAGTATTGTTGGCTCTCACTCTGGCTATGGGGTTGGAATATAGAGCCATTATAAAATTTAACATGTGTGGACCTAGGCCCATAGTTTACAAGACTGCTTCTATATAGTCCCATGCAACTCTGTCCAATGCCTTCTCCGCATCTAGGGACAGGAAAAAGCCCTTTTCATTGGTTTGTGTCATCAAGTGGTATAGGTTAATGGCTTTTATAGTGTTGTCCCTTGCTTCTCTTCCAGGGACAAACCCTACTTGGTCCAGGGAGATGAGGGAGGGGAGGAGGGGTAAGAGTCTATTTGCTAATATCTTGGAGAAAATTTTTATGTCTATGTTCAGTAGCGAAATCGGCCTCTAGTTGCTAGTGCTTGTGGGGTCCTTTCCTTCTTTGGGGATTACTGTTATGTGCGCTTCTACCATTCCATGTGTGAGGGAGTTTGAAGGAGAGAGGGAGTAAAAGGCGTTAAGAAATGGGGATTGATGGGTCTCTGTAAATGCTGGCTATGTTTTGACTATGTTTGTTCTATTTACTTTTATTATTAAACAAGTGTGATTTAACTGTACTTCTGTCTCGGTCTGATTTCATGGTTTCTGACAGTAGGCAAAGGCCATGAATTCAGAAGATACAGTCAATCCACTTGTTGGTAATATTTTTTCCAGATTGGATTAGCAAGATCACCGCATGGATCAGTTTGGCATAGCATTACAAACGCTCCTGAGTCGCACGGCTACCTGGAATCTCCCACTGTGGCTGTTCCAGTACAACATGTATTGCAGGCCATCCTTGCTGCTGCGCCAGTCTCTGTACAGGCACCTGCCTTGAGTATTACCTCTATAAGAGGTATGTCTGGTTCCGCTCTGCTTCCCCAGCGATTTGGAGGCAATCCAGTTCAATGCAGAGGGTTTCTTAACCAGGTTAAGATAAACTTTGAGATGCTGCCCCAGGCGTTTCCCACGGACAGAAGCAAAGTAGGTTTTGTGATAGCTTTGCTTTCTGAGAGAGCCTTGGCCTGGGCAAACCCAGACGCAAAAACCTGTTGTCTTGAGTTACCCTGAGTTTGTGGCCTCCTTTAAAAGGGTATTTGACGTTCTCGTATGCTCCGCTTCTGCTGCCAAGTGCCTCATGTCCATCAAACCGAGTGCAAGAACTGTTGCCGACTATGCCATTGAATTCCGTACTCTGGCAGCAGAGGTTCTTTGGAACAATGAGGCCCTCGTGGCTGCTTTTTCTCATGGTCTCTTGGATTCCATTAACGATGAGATAGCAGCCCGAGATATACCCACTGAGCTGGAGAAGTTGATCACATTTGCCATCCTCATTGACTCCAGACTCCTGTACGTTTGCCTCCGAGCTTTGTAGTCCCACCCGTGCCTCCCTCACCTCCCATGCCTCCTGGTACCGAGTCGGTCAGTAAAGATGAACCAATGCACTTGGGCTTCACGCATCTCTCTGCAGATGAGAGAAAAACTTTAGGAGGAGGGAGAGATTGTGCCTTTATTGTGGCAAGGCAGGTCACTTTTTGAAGTCTTGTCCTACCCATCCAGCGAATGCCCGAACTTTGAGGTCCTGTAACAGACAGACCTTAGGTGGCGTTGTTTCATCCCCAGTTATCCAAAAGGATAAGCCCTTGGTTTCGGTCACCTGTTTTTGGGCTGAATCGTCCGTCGAGACACAGGCTCTAATTGACACTGGAGCTGCAGGCCTGTTCATTGATGCTGCCTTTGTACTGAAGCACTCGATTCCGCTGCAGTTGCGTGACACTCCACTTGCTGTTGAGGCTCTTGACGGGAGACCCATGAGATAATCCAATTCCAAGTCATTTCCTCACCCAAGTTTCCGCTGGTTATTGGTTATCCTTGGTTACAGAGGCACAACCCCTCTTTTGATTGGGTCCATGCTGAGGTTCTCTCCTGGTTGCCACAATGCAGTAAGACATGCTTCCAGAAGATAGCCAAGGTCCTGTGCACCTCTTCACTCTCCTCCCTGCCGGAGGAGTACCGCAATTTTAGCAATGTCTTTGACAAAGGTCAAGCCGGTAGTTTGCCTCCACACCGGCCATATGATTGTGCAACTGACCTTCAACCTGGTGCCATACCCCCTCGTGGCCAGGTTTATCCTTTGTCGGTCTTGGAGGATAAGGCCATGGAGAAGTATGTTGCAGATGCACTTTCTCGAGTTTTCATCCACAGATCCTCGTCACCTGCTGGTGCTGGTTTCTTCTTCGTGAAGAAGAAGAGTAGTGAACTGAGACCTTGTATTGATTATAGGGGAAATGCAGAAATTAAGTGTAGCGCTAAATATTAACGTGTATCAATAAAAATGTATAAATGTGTGTAAAAGCATCCAGAATACCTCAATCACAGAGGCAGAATGGATACAAAAGGTAGTGGAAAATACAAAAATAATATCTAACAACAAAGTGTACCCCCAAAATGCTATGGAGTGATAACAATAAAAAACTAAAAGTCCACATATAAAGTGTCCAATGATTGGGGGTTTTTCTCTTCAATCTTCAACCGAAGTAGAAAATACACCTCACAATAGAAGAAAACATTCAAATGGGATGGGTACTCTTACCAGATAAGTTGGACGCACATACCATACGGCAGTGCATCTGAAAGGCTTTGGGATACTGGATCCCCAGTGATAAGATGGTGCCAAAGCTGGACGGTATCCTGTAGGCCGCAAACTCCAATTCGCACGAAGTAGAAAGAGGGTTCCAAAAGGAGGTTGCAAAATAGTCGGCCGTCGTACCGTTCCAAACAGGCAGATGGTCAAGGAATGGTCAATAATGTTCAAACATGGGGAGAAAGAAAAAGGGAGCTCCACATGGCGTAGGTCAACCAAGATAGGTTTATTGGAGATAAAAAAAAACATAACGTATAAAAAAAGTGATCACAGAAATATAAAATGGCAATGTGGGAAGCAGGAGGCGCTGGCTCAAATTATAGGGCCATTATTATTAATAATATTATTTTGATTATAGGGGTCTCAATCGTTTCAGACCCCTATAATCAATATAATAATATTATGCCTATCCAATTCCATTGATTACGGAGTTATTTAACCGCCTCAAGGAACGGTTTTCACGAAGCTTGATTTGAGAGGGGCATACAAACTTGTGAGGATTAAGGAGGGCGACGAGTGGAAAACTGCGTTTAATACCAGAACAGGCCATTACGAGTACCTCATAATGCCTTTTGGCCTTTGTAACGCCCCGGAAGTTTTCCAGGAATTCATTAACTATGTCCTCCGAGATTTGTTGCAGTTATGTGTGGTGGTTTATCTCAATGATATCCTCACATTTTCTAAGTCCCTGGAGATCCACCACACAGATGTCTGTCGTGTGCTTCAGAAACTTAGAGAGAACAATCTCTATTGTAAATTGGAGAGTGCGAGTTCCATCGTGAACAGGTTAAATTCCTGGGTTATGTAATTTCCACTGCTGGTTTTTCAATGGACCCAGAGAAACTTTCAGCAGTCCTACAGTGGCCCCGACCCATGGGTTTACGTCCTCTGCAGCATTTCCTGGGCTTTGCCAACTATTATTGGAAGTTTATTCGTAATTGCTCATCTCTGCTCAAGCCCCTGACTGATATGACCAGAAAGGATGGTAGCCCACAGAGTTGGTCTTCGGAATCTGTTTGAGAGTCTCAAGGCTGCCTTTGTTTCTGCTCCTGTGTTGGCACATCCTGATCCTATGTTACCTTTTATCCTTGTAGTTGATGCTTCTGAGACTGGTGTTGGAGCCCTTCTGTCTCAACGTCCTACCTCTGAGAGCGCGTGCATCCTTGTGGCTACTTTTCCAAGAAATTGTCACCTGCGGAGTGCAATTACGAGATTGGTGACAGAGAGCTGTTGGAGATCATTTTAGCCCTGAAAGAATGGAGACATCTCCTCGAAGGTACCACTGTGTCGGTTCTCATTCTTACAGACCATAAGAATCTCACATTCTTGTCTGAGGCTAAACGTCTTGCTCCCAGAAGGAGGCGATGGGCTCTTTTCTTGTCAAGTTTCAATTACATTATCTCATTCTTACCCGGTACTAAGAATGTAAGGGCTGATGCTTTGTCACAACAATTTTCCTTGGAAAAAAACACAATAAGTGTAGAGCTATAAAAATATGGAAGCGTCCAATGTAAGAAACATTAAGCCAGCAGTTCCGAATGTACTTGAAAAAGAAGAGTCCTCCTTTGAATGAAATGAGGAGTCTTTAGGAACTAGACACTCCAAGCAGATATGTAAACCATCTGAAGTAGAGACATGCACAACACCACCAAAAATGAAGAGGCTTACCAGAATGGATGGACCCAACGGGGCATACGCCGAGTAGGGTCGGACAGACTTAGGTGGTGAGTGGCTGTAGGTGGCCCGGAGGGGCGATGTTGATGGAGTAGCCCGCACGTTGCTATGTCCCTCAAAATGATGCCAGAACCAAGAGGTAGGAAACAAACAACACGTTGTTGTATCCCTCAGAGCGGTGTTAAAAGCCAAACGATGACGGTAGCAAATGGAGAAAAGGAAGGAATGGCCACATAGTGTGAATCCGTATAAACAATAGAATTTTATTAAAATTAGATATACACTCACATGTAGATCCGTATAAAAACAGCGCTGTAGAAAAGTGGCGACAGTGGGGTCCTACCTAACGCGTTTCGTCTTCATAGACGTCGTCTGGGGGGTTCCCCCCACTGTAGCCACCAAGATATATATAGGGAATACATCAAAATTCATGAGAAACAGCTCCACGGGTGTAAAAAAAAGTCACTTCCGGTGTCACGGCAAGATGGCCGCCCGGCGTGCGTTCCACGCCTCACATTGGTTGCATTTTAGGCACCGGAAGTGAGGAAAGGGAAATATAACATAAGAAGCCCAAAAAGGCAAACCTGTTAACTGTCATAATTAGACTAATAACTGAAGCGTGCAATGTGTGAAAAGAATAGCTAGGTACAGGAATTCCGAGTGATTTGTGATAGAACTGTGCACAGCGCGGCAGTATGCGCACGCATCCGAGTGTAGTGATAAATACAGAGCATGCGCGTTATGCGCATGCGTGGTGAGAAGGAAAAACGTCTCCATGACGATGATGAGGGGGCGGAACCTCAGCTAAAGAGGTGGTAACATGATCATCCAGCAGAACAGCGTGACGTGTCCTGCACGTACGTGAAAGGAAGAATACAATCCTCCCACGGGGGGCGGGCAAATAATAAAACATAGACCCCGGAAATGTGAAAAGTGACAGGGATGTGCAGGGAAGTGGCCCCAAGTGGGGAAAAAAAACAAAAAAAGGAAAAAACTAATATGTATCAGAGGTGAATGATAATAACAGGTATATGGATAGAGTGCAATAAAGGCATCAAACATATACCAATAAATGTAAGACCCAGGAAACAAATGAAATGTGTATGTTGCCACAGAAGTGTGACTTGCAATGCTAAGTGCTGAAAAGGATATGGAATAAAAAATAAAAATAGGTAAAAAAGAAAGAGTGTAATATTACTCATATAAAAATCATATGTAAATACCCACTCATGGAGCTGACTCACATAGTAATATACATAAAATATTCGCCCAATATACGTATACATTGAATATCATGTATTTACAGTATGTATGCAACAAATACATGCATATTAATTATGGTGTTTAAGGAATAAATTAAGTAAATGTCTATAAACATATGGCCATAAATAAGATAAAAAAGGAGAGAGAAACACAATTAAAACAGGAGAAGCCTCAAGCTTTATTAATAAAAGCGTTGACGTCTACTTCAACATTGATACCTAGTGGAAAAAGTGTACGGAGCTCGTGGATCCAGAAGGTCTCTAAATGAGACACACCCCTAGTCATGGCACCACCCCTCCAGGGGGGAACATATTTGTCTATCACCACAAATCGTGTCCCCTCAATGACACGATTGTGGTGTAACTTGTATTGTCGGGGGACAGTGTGTTTAGTATCCCCACTCTTGATAAGAGCGATATGTTCCGCTACTCTTATGGCAAAAGAGCGGATAGTGCGGCCCACATACTGTTTCCCACAGTGGCATGTAATTAAGTATACAATGTGACTGGCGGTGCAAGTACAAAATTTTTGATCGAATATCTTTTGTGGGTGACTGATGATGTAAAAGACACAGTCTTCCTTCCAATGCCAGAGTTGTGTTGGCACACAATGCATTTTTTACATGAGTAAAATCCTTCCATCTCATGGAAGAGAGGTTGACGTATGGGAGGATTAATGATGTTCGGAGCAATTTTGCTCTGTAAAGTGGGGGCTCCCTTGAAAATAACTTTTGCCCTGTCGGGCAAAACAGCGCCCAAAACTCGATCATTCCTGAGGATGTCCCAATGTTTAGAAAGAATGGCTTTGATGTGCCTATGTTGGTGAGAAAAAGCCGTCAATAAGGACCACTTGAAGATATCGCTTTGTTCTCTTTTGGGCCTCTCTTCCAATAGTGATTCCCCTATTAGTCTCAAGAGCATGTTGAACCTCACGGTCAACAAGCTGAGGGTCATAATCTTTATCGATGAACTTGGCCTTCAAAAGTGCAGATTGTGCTCTGATGGAATAAATATTTGAGTAATTTCTTTGTAGTCTAAGAAATTGACTCCATGGCACTGAATCAAGCCAAGACCGGTGGTGACAGCTGTCTGGTGGTATGAAGCTATTCCGGTCTGTGGCTTTAAAGTGTGTCTGAAACTGAAAGCCGCCATTGCATATCTCGATTTCTAAGTCCAAAAAATTGATCTTGTGATTACTGGCTATATGGGATAGGGAGATACCACGATCATTATCATTCAAGTGTTCAAAAAATGAATCAAGTGATTCAGCGTTCCCCTTCCATAGGAGGAGGATGTCGTCAATATACCGTGCCCACATAACGAGGGAAGGGTCCCTGTTGGTATAGACGACATCCTCCTCCCACTTCGCCATAAATAGGTTGGCGAGGCTGGGGGCTGAATCACTTGATTCATTCTTTGAACACTTGAATGATAATGAATAGCTTCATACCACCAGACAGCTGTCACCACCAGTCTTGGCTTGATTCAGTGCCACGGAGTCAATTTCTTAGACTATGAAGAAATTGCTCAAATATTTATTCCTTCAGAGCGCAATCTGCAGTTTTGAAGGCCAAGTTCATCGATAAAGATTATGACCCTCAGCTTGTTGACCGTGAGTTTCAACATGCTCTTGAGAATAATAGGGAATCACTATTGGAAGAGAGGCCCAAAAGAGAACAAAGCGATATCTTCAAGTGGTCCTTATTGACGTCTTTTTCTAACCAACATAGGCACATCAAAGCCATTCTTTCTAAACATTGGGACATCCTCAGGAATGATCGAGTTTTGGGCGCTGTTTTGCCTGACAGGGCGAAAGTTATTTTCAAGGGAGCCCCCACTTTACAGAGCAAAATTGCTCCGAACATCATTAATCCTCCCATACGTCAACCTCTCTTCCATGAGATGCAAGGATTTTACTCATGTAAAAAATGCATTGTGTGCCAACTCAACTCTGGCATTGGAAGGAAGACTGTGTCTTTTACATCATCAGTCACCCACAAAAGATATTCGATCAAAAATTTTGTACTTGCACCACCAGTCACATTGTATAATTAATTACATGCCACTGTGGGAAACAGTATGTTGGCCGCACTATCCGCTCTTTTGCCATTAGAGTAGCGGAACATATCGCTCTTATCAAGAGTGGGGATACTAAACACACTGTCCCCTGACACTACAAGTTACACCACAATCATGTCATTGAGGGGACACGATTTGTGGTGATAGACAAATATGTTCCCCCCTGGAGGGGTGGTGCCATGACTAGGGGTGTGTCTCGTTTAGCGACCTTCTGGATCCACGAGCTCCGTACACTTTTTCCACTAGGTATCAATGTTGAAGTAGACGTCAACACTTTTATTAATAAATTCTTCTGTTTTAGTTGTGTTTCTCTCTCCTTTTTTATCTTATTTATGGCCATATGTTTATAGACATTTACTTAATTTATTCCTTAATCATAATTTATATGCATGTATTTATTGCATACATAAATACATGATATTCAATGTATACGTATATTGGGCGAATATTTTATGTATATTACCATGTGAGTCAGCTCCATGAGTGGGTATTTACATATGATTTTTATATAAGTAATATTACACTCTTCCTTTTTTATGTATTTTAATTTTTTATTCCATATCCTTTTCAGCACTCAGCATTGCAAGTCACATTTCTGTGGCAGCAAACATGTTTCATTTGTTTCCTGGGTCTTACATTTATTGGTATATGTTTGACGCCTTTATTGCACTCTATCCATATACCTGTTGTTATCATTCACCTCTGATACATATTCGATTTTTCCTTTTTTTGCTTTTTTCCCCACTTGGGGCCACTTCATGCACATCCCTGTCACTTTTCACATTTCCGGGGTCTATGTTTTATTATTTCCGACTTCCCGGCATTTGCCCGCCCCGTGGGAGGATTGTATTCTTCCCTTCACGTACGTGCAGGACACGTCACGCTGTTCTGCTGAATGATCATGTTACCACCTCTTTAGCGGAGGTTCCGCCCCCTCATCGTCGTCATTGAGACGTTTTTCCTTCTCACCACGCATGCGCATGACGCGCATGCGCTGTATTTATCACTACACTCGGATGCGTGCGCATACTGCTGCGCTGTGCACAGTTCTATCAGGAATCACTCAGAATTCCTGTACCTAGCTATTCTTTTCACACATTGCACGCTTCAGTTATTAGTCTAATTATGACAGTTAACAGGTTTGCCTTTTTGGGCTTCTTATGTTATATTTCCCTTTCCTCACTTCTGGTGCCTAAAATGCAACCAATGTGAGGCGTGGAACGCACGCCGGGCGGCCATCTTGCCGTGACACCGGAAGTGACGTTTTTTACACCCGTGGAGCTGTTTCTCATGAATTTTGATGTATTCCCTTTATATATCTTGGTGGCTACAGTGGGGGGAACCCCCCAGACAACGTCTATGAAGACGAAACACGTTGGGTAGGACCCCACTGTCGCCACTTTTCTACAGCGCGGTTTTTATATGGATCTACATGTGAGTCTATATCTAATTTTAATAAAATTCTATTGTTTATACGGATTCACACTATGTGGCCATTCCTTCCTTTTCTCCATTTGCTACCGTCATCGTTTGGCTTTTAACACCGCTCTGAGGGATACAACAACGTGTTGTTTGTTTCCTACCTCTTGGTTCTGGCATCGTTTTGAGGGACATAGCAACGTGCGGGCTACTCCATCAACATCGCCCCTCTGGGCCACCTACAGCCACTCACCACCTAAGTCTGTCCGACCCTACTCGGCGTACGCCCGTTGGGTCCATCCATTCTGGTAAGCCTCTTCATTTTTGGTGGTGTTGTGCATGTCTCTACTTCAGATGGTTTACATATCTGCTTGGAGTGTCTAGTTCCTAAAGACTCCTCATTTCATTCAAAGGAGGACTCTTCTTTGTCAAGTACATTCGGAACTGCTGGTTTAATGTTTCTTACATTGGACGCTTCCATATTTTTATAGCGCTACACTTATTGTGTTTTTTTCCTTGTAACATCTTGTTGGTTGTGTTAGCTGCTTGTTTGCTTTTCTGGCAGTGCAGAATTATTTTGTATATACAACAATTTTCCTCCACTTGCAAGTTGGAGTCGGTTCCTCCTGATCGTATTCTGGCTACGGTTCGCACCAGTCTCACTTCTCCTTTGTGTGACAAAATTCTTGCTGCTCAGGTCCATGCTCCTCCTGAGAAACCTTGTGACCGCTGCTTTGTCCTGGAGAGTCTCCATACTTCCGTGCTCCAGACTTACCATTCTCCCAAGACTGCTGGCCACCCTGGGAAGAATCAACTCTTTTGGGCCATTTCCCAACAATTCTGGTGGCCTTGTCTACGTGCTGATGTAGCCACCTTTGTAGTTGCCTGTCCCGTGTGTGCTCAGAGTAAGACTCCACGACTCCTTCCAATTGGGTCTCCTACAACACTTACCCAATGGAGAGAGGCCCTGGACCCACCTGTCTATGAATTTCATTGTGGAGTTTCCCATCTCCCAGGGCAACACAGTTATCCTTATGATGGTTGACCGGTTCTCAAAGATATGTCATTGTATTCCACTATAGAAGTTGCCCACTTCTAAGGAACTGGCTTCCATTTTTGCTCGGGAGATCTTTCGCTTACATGGACTATCCAATGTGATTGTCTCAGACAGGGGTAGTCAGTTTGTGTCCCGGTTCTGGTGAGCCTTTTCTGCACAGTTGAGAATTCAGCTTGCTTTCTCCTCTGCTTATCACCTGCAGTCTAATGGGGCCACAGAACGAGCCAAACAGTCCCTGGAGCAATTTCTACATTGCTATATTTCTGACCATAACAACTGGTCAGACTTATTACCATTGGCAGAGTTTGCTCACAACAGTACCTTGAATTCTGCTTCCCGATTGTCCCCGTTTATGGCGAATTATGGTTTCCAACCTTCCATGTTGCTTGACTCGAGTGTTCTGTAGAGTATTCCTGCAATAGAGAAGCATCTCCGTGGTCTTCGTTCCACAATTCCAGGAGGCTTTGCGACATGCTAATGATAGGTACAGACTCCATGTTGACCGCAGATGCTTGCCTGTGCCTTACTACCAGGTTGGGGACAGAGTCTGGCTGTCATCTAGCAACCTCCGACTTTGTGTTCCCTCACTGAAGTTTACATCTTGGTTTATTGGGCCTTTCCGTATTCTTCGCAGGATTAACACAGTGGCTTACACATTAGACCTTCCTTCTAATATGCGTATTTCAAATGTATTTCATGTCTCCTTATTAAAACCTTTGGTCTGCAACCACTTTACCACCTCAGTGCCTCACCCTCACCCTATACAGGTTGAGAACCATGAGGAGTATGAAGTACAGTCCATTGTTGACTCCTGTAGGTTCCATGGGCACATACAGTACCTGGTGCATTGGAAAAAGTGCGGTCCGGAGGAACGCTCTCAGGTCTCATCCTCGGACATACATGCCCCTATCCTCCTCCGTGATTTCCATAGACATTTTCCCTTCAAGCCTGGTGGTCCTCCAAGGGGGAGGGGTCGTTGAGGAGGGGGTACTGTCGGGGCTGGGCTCAGCCCTTCCTTCTTTGAGCTGGCCGCTCAGCTGTTGGCTAATTGCCAGTTCCTATCTCTCCACAGTTACTCAGCTGTTGATGATATCCTGCTCATCAGCCCTGCCTATGTAGGCCGTCCAGCCCAGAGGATCTCTGCCTTCGCCTTAGTCAAAATCACAGAGACGCTCTCCTGCATTCCTATTAAAAGAGTTGCGTGGCTGACAACCCTTCTGGCTCCAGATCCTGCTTGCTGTTTTACTATGCTCATCTCCGGCTCCCTGACATTTGGCTTGTCTGACTATCAGTTACGGTTCCTGAACTCTGGCTATGTTTTGACTACATTTGTTCTATTTACTTTTATTATTAAACAAGTGTGATTTAACTGTACTTCTGTCTTGGTCTGATTTCATGGTTTCTGACACAATCAAATCCTGTGAGGAAGGAAAAAAATTACTTTATTTTGATGAAATGCATTTGAGTCAATGGAGAGGGTGAAAAAAAGGTAATTACTGGTAGTTTTCAAGATAGCATTGGGCTTTTAATGGCTCTTGAGAGTTACGAAAGCACCTTTTACCTACCCTGGACCTGTTCTTGTGCCAAACATAACTCCTCATTAGCCTCCTTTTTTCACATAAAAAATACAATACAGTAGAACATTTAAAAAAAAAAGTGAAACTACACAAATAATTATAAATCACATGGCATTCATCACAAATTGAAAAAAATGAATATGGTTGCACTCTATACCTTTAACCTTATTAACGTGATAAGTGATCAAATATGATAAATCAATTATAACTTAAAAAGTCCCACAAATAAATGATATTACTCTATAAGTGTTCAGTGACTCTAAGTAGAGATTCCAATGACAGTCAGTCACACTTCCAAGCAACCAATCTCTAACAAATATTTGTATTTGTTTTCTATTGGTAATGCCATGCATACACGGGCAGACTTTTTGACCGGACTGGTCCGATGGGACGAATCCGTCGGACAATTTGACCATGTGTGGGCTTCATGGACCTGCGGCGGACTTTTTCAGTCGAAAATCAGACGGACTTTAGATTTGGAACATATTTCAAATCTTTCCGATGGACTCGAGTCCACTCGAAAAATCCGCTTGTCTGTATGCTAGTCCAATGGATGAAAACCGACGCTAGGGCAGCTGGCTACTGGCTATCAACTTCCTTATTTTAGTCCGGTCATACGTCATCACGTACGAATCCGTCGGACTTTGGTGTGATCATGTGTAGGCAAGTCCGTTCGTTCGAAAGTCCATCGGTAGTCCGTCAAAAGTCCGTTGAAAGTCTGTCGGAAAGACCGTCAGACCATCTGATTTTCGACCGAAAAAGTCTGCTGCAGGTCCGATGAAGCCCACACATGGTAGGATTGTCCGACGGATTCGTCCCGTCGGACCAGTCCGGTCTAAAATCCGCTCGTGTATACACGGCATTAGCGTCACTGAACACTTATAGAGTTATACCATTTATTTGTGAGACTTTTTAAGTTATAATTGATATATCATATTTGATCAGTTATCATCACATTTATAAGGTTAAAGGTATAGAGCGCAACCATATTAGTTTTTCTATTTGTGTTTGTGTGTATTCCACTTTGTGTTGCAGCTTGTTTTTTAAGATTTTTTTAAGGTTTTTTTTTTTCCAGTGCAGTCTTTTTCTTAATATTCATCACAAATTCACAGGTGGTTAATCATTCCCTATAATGTAAAAAAATGTACTAGAATGATTCACCTGCAGTGAATATTTGGTACATTTCAAATCCACTGCTTTATAGATATTCCCCTAAATGAAAAAACTATGATATATAAAGCACCCAAAAACCACATGCCCCTCAACTAAGCAGCTCAATGAGTTAAAAAGTTTTTGTTGCACCAATATTTTGCCTGAGGCAAAATATGTTTCACAAAGCTTACTTTGCATTGGGTTCATTTCTGCTTATTTCCTGTGCTTGTGACACATTAGCAAGTAAGAATATCTAAACAGATGGCAACAAAATATTGGAGGACTTCTAACCCTTCCTCGCTTTACTATTACTAATAGTGCTTCATTACTGTCTGTTTCTTCGTTAGAGATATTTTCCACACTTCCTACAGGATGTGAAGAGAAATTTTCAATGTAAGGACAAAGACAAACATAAAACTTACCAGTTTCTAATATTTCTTCATTTTATTCAAAGCCCAAAAAACTATTTTAAGTCTAAACATGCAACAGACTAAAGCAGTATTAAGATATGCTGGCAGTGCTCCATTTGTACCATGAGATGGGAATTTCGTCTTAGACAGTTCCCAAATGTTTTTAAGGGGCAAGCCTTATTTATGCTGCCTTATACTGCTATAGGCACTAAGAAATACTGCAGTACTGTAATGCAGAATCAGTATACCTATGCTTCTTTAGTGTTTGCCTTGATACTCATATTTCCAATGGTCATTCAAGGTGCAGGCTTCCACAATACCAGTTTTATTGCAGTAAAAAAATAGCTACAGCTGGTAAATGATTGTTCCTCTGAAAATAGGCCCTAGGTGTTTTCTGGTAACCACACATAAAAGGATCAGTGCCCTGGCTCTCCAGCGTGCAGCCATCACAGGGTGTTTTTAACCCTTGCTGCAGCACATAGTAGCTAAAAACAACTAACTTTACATTTAAATCAACATGATACATTTTAGATGCATCAAAATAAAAAGGCATTCAAAGTTTTATGGTAGGTTTTCTTCAGCAAGCAGTCAAAGCCTGAGTGGAAAAGCCTGTCTCCTATTGCTGGAATGGGTCAGATCTCTGGACACTCATGTTAGTTCTATGGTTATCTTATGCTTATTTTCCTTAGACTACAATTTATCTGTAAGTTTACAAAGTTAGATAATCGATAATGCAATAAATATATTTTCTGCCCATAATTTATACTAATTAATATCTATCCAAGATACCTCCATATTTTAGTCTATTTGCACTGCCCGGACAAATGTAATGCCCTGTGCACACGGTCGGATTTTCTGACGGAAAATGTGTGATCGGAGCTTGTTGTCGGAAATTCCGACCGTGTGTGAGCTCCATCGGACTTTTTCCATCGAATTTTCCGACACGCAAAGTTTGAGAGCAGGCTATAAAATTTTCCGACAACAACATCCGATCGCGTTAATTCCGAGCCGTGTGTGGGCAATTCCGACGCACAAAGTGCCACGCATGCTCAGAATAAATTCCAAGACGGAACAGCTCGGTCTGGTAAAATTAGCGTTCGGAATGGATATAGCACTTTCGTCAGGCTGCAATGTTTTAAATTGTTTAATGCAGCGCACTCTGTTCTTCTTTATAATGCTAGAAGAATGAAGTAGTTTTGCTGCTCATATTCACACAGACTTCTCACAAACTTCTTTCTTTATTATTTATCATGATTTCATCAATATATTTTGATTTGTCACATCTGACCAAAAAGATATAAATTTATTTTTTATTGTTTGTATTTTTTTCAAGCCAGATCTTGTTTTTTATTTTTTATTTTTTTTACTCCAGAATATTTTTGTGTGTGTTTTGTGTGTCAAGTTACCACAACACCATTATTATCTTGTATTATTTAATCTCAAGAAGGTTGCTTGGTGTTGGTGTCTCTTATTAATTTCACATTGTATTTTAGAAATGTACCTGCCTCCTCACAAACAAACTGTCCTTTTTGAATGAAAACACACACAGGCAAGTATAATTGAAACAAAAAATTCTTTATTAAGGGCTCAGAACCAAACAAAGAGGGAGGCAATGCTGGATAAACATCAGAAATTGGCGAAGCCTTTGGCCCCCAGGGCACACATCAATTATTTTACAGCAAAATTGGTGGCCTGAGGAGTACTTATCTAAGGGAGTTCAATCTGGTCCAGAAGTCCAAGAGATCATGAAAGCAGCAGATGACATATATGTTCCCAGGCTGTGGTCATACAAGAGGCTGCATCTTTTGCCAGACCAGACTGAACCCAGGGCCATCACTCTCTGGTCTTCCTTACACGCTTCCTTCCCGGCTGTGGCTCTGGTGTTGGAGGTGTGGCAGGAGAAGGAGTAGGACCTGGAGGAGGAGGGGAAGGAGTAGGACCTGGAGGAGGAGGAAGAGGACCTGGAGGAGGTGGAGGAGGACCATGGGTGAGCTCACAAATGTGGCTTTGGCATGTGAGTTGGCCCCTCAACCCCTTATTTATAGCTTCTACAATTACAAACTCGCATAAGAGGCGTTGGCCCTCCTTCATTTGCATCACTTTGCATGCAGTTAGCTCACCAAAATCCTCTTCCACACTGTGGGGTGTTCTGAGGGCCTCAGTAGCCTTCCAAAATAGGCCTATTGCTGCCTCCTCCAGGTTACTCCTCTTTCTGCCACTTTGTCTTTGAAGGCCGAGGGGGAGGGACCTGGGTATCGGGCAGCCTGCTTGGCCCGGCCACCTCCTGGCTGAGACTTTCCTGTGTATGAAAAAGGGACATGGTTTTAGTTTTTGGTTCCTAAATCACAATCATAAATTAGTACTCCAAACTAACATATATTTAACATCATTGATTGGACAACCAGAAATATTTAGAAGAATGCTATACCTGGCTCAAGCTGGGCTCCTCCACATGTTGCTGCCTGGAAGGCCCAGGTTGGGCGTCAGAAGCCTCAGCTGGGGGGGAAGGAAGCGTGGAAGGAAGACTGGAGAGTGCTGGCCTGGGTTCAGTCTGACCTGACAGAAAATGCAGCCTGTCGTAGTACCACAGCCTGGGGACATAAATGTCATCTGCAGCTCCTGATCTCTGGAAATCCTGGACCTTCCTTAGATAAGTGCTCCTCATGCCACCAATTAGGATCTTCAAATAGGTGATGTCTGCCGCAGGGATCACCGGCTTCACAAATTGCAGCAAATTATCCAGCGCTGCCTTGCTCTTTGTTTGGTTCTTATAATCAGGGTGGTTTACCTGCCACAGGCAGGGCAGCTCCCTGAACATATCTATGAAGATTGGCATAAATTCCTGATCATTGACTAGATCCATTTTCCCTGCAAGACACAACACCAGACAAACCCTAATGTCAGCATAAAGTCTTCTAAACTTGTCCAAATACAGGCCTCAATCTAGAAGCAGTATAGGCCCAATTTTAAATCTTACCTTCGTTATCACGATCGGCGCCTCCGATACTCCTTCCTCCGCTCACAGATCGTATGTACTACGCACGCGTCTTACTCTTTATATACACTGCGCATGCATGAAACGCCACCCGCCCCTGATGTTATTTCTAGTCTATTCCCTGCCCCTTCTCGTTTGGGGCAGTGGGGGAAGAGCACATGGCAGAGACAGAGCAGGTGTCTGATAATTACACCAACGAGGAGGAGGAGGAGGAGGAGGAAAGCCCGGAGACAGAAACGCCTGGATCCAGAAGGAGACGATTTAAGACCTCAAATATGTCCTTTGGGAGATGTTGGAGATGGTGGACATCCTGAAGAGGGCCGACTATGACGGGAAGTATGGACCTTACGCAAACCCCAATGTCAGAAAGGCCAAGATAATGGCGAAAGTGGTCAAAAGTCTGCACCGGAATTTTGGGGTACGACGATCCAAGGATCAACTCAGGAAGCTGTGGTCAGACCTCAAATTAAGGGAGCATGAGCAGTACAGAAGGATCAGGAGAGTGCTGCAAAAAAGTAAGTAGTTGTCCTGTGTTCCTATTCGTTATTTTTATTACATTTGTGCTGCTCCATGTGCTTTTCTTAACTGTTGTACAGTTTAAAATGGCAACTTTCATGTTCATGGGCACATTGTTCGTTTGTATGAAACATTGTTCGTTCGGCATAGAAAACACCATTGTTTTGGCCATATGCATTTGAATACATTTTTGCTAGCCTCCTTCTCTTAAAATAATTTTGTTGCGTAGATGGGTTTGTAACTAGAATGAAATGCAAACTAGATTCTGTGTAAGGAGAGGACACTCAGCAGCTGTTTACACATCTGGACACTGGAGCACTAGTGTGGGACACAACAACACCATTTTTATTATGGGGCCCACACAGGTGCTCCAGTGTATACTATAGGGGTGTCTCCATCTGTGAAGCTTGTACAAAACAGGTAAGTATTCAAGCTTGACAAAGGACAAAAATATTTCTTCATCTTGGAACTCTGCCAAAATAGACAGTTGTACCTCACTTCCAAGCAATGTTTCATATTCCTATTTCTGCCATGAAATATCTGTGTGCTAAGTATACCAATTTTTTTTTAACATAGGGGAGAAAAGACTCGGAGGACACCACTCATCCGAGGAGACCACAGACCCCCCACCTCAGGAAGAAGGTGAAATCCCCCAAAGCCAACCGGAGGAAGAGGAAGGAGACGTGGTGGAAATAGTCACAACAGGTGATTGTCTGCGACCACAGGCTCAGGTAAGAGATGGATGCCGGCATATTTATAATACTTGGTGTGTTTTTGTTTCTATATTTTTAGGTGATCGTGATGTTGTGGATGAAGGTCATTTCACCAGTGAAAGTGCCCAGATCCTGATCGGGGAGATCATGGGGTGTAATAGGGACTTGGAAAACATCCTGAAAAACATCAATGATGTTCAAAACAAAATGAAGAACATCATTGATGTTTTAGGGAGAGTTTAACACCTCCAAATCCCTTCCCTCTTTTGTGCTTTTTGGAATCTAAACATTTTTCACATTTTTTTACATATTATCGAAAAGCCAAATTTTAAAGATGCACACAGTGTGTCAACATGTGCTATCTGCCATCACGGGAGATCAATGTAGGCGTTTTGGGGGTGCAACCCCTTCCTCAATAATAAAGTAGCTGAGAGGAAGGGTTAGCACCCACAAAACACGTCCCTTGATCCCCCGTGATAGCAGCTAGCACATGTTGACATTCGACAATTTGTGTGCATCTTCAAAATTTGGCTTTACCAGGGGTGACTTCACCCCATCTGAATGCAATAAAGTTTATAAATACTCATGTCTGATATTGCCTTCATTTTATAACAAAGGTGAACTTTGTAAGTTCCAGATTTGTGTATTTCTTGTTGGTTTTAAACATGCCTGTTTTACCTTAAATGGACATTTCTACTTTTATTAATGTGACCAAAAAATTGTTATACAACAAACATGTTGGTTTGTTTTAAAAAAACTTTTATAAATGCACATGTGATTGTGCTGGTATTAAAAAGATTGATAATCAAGAATGTGTGGATTATTGTTTCAATGCTCAAACGTTTTTTGTGGTTAAATTGTGGTTTTCTGTGACAATGGTGGTTATTTCCTAAGGGCAAATCCACTTTGCACTACAAGTGCAGTTTCAGTGCAGTCTCAAGTGTACTTGTAGTGCAAAGTGTCTTTGCCTTTAGTAAATAACACCCAACAGTGCTTTTGAATGTTACACAATCACGCCATTTTCAGGACTACCCACATTTCAGTCAGGGTCAGCTAAAAGAAAGACAAGCAGTAAATGTCAGCAAATATTTTAGTAGTTAATTTTTTTTTTTTATTTTAAAAATGTCTCAGACATTGTCTGGCATATCGATGGCCCCCCTACCCGCAAAGTATTCAAGGTATCTTAGACGGACCTCACGGGCACTCGGGGGGGCAAGCCAGGACGGCCAGCTTCAAGTGCCGTCAGGGTTGGTTCATTTACATGAATTCCGGATTTAGGCCCAACTGAGGCAGCATAGTTCCAAGAATTTCTTCTTAAAAAGTTGTGGAGAACACAGCAAGCCAGTATGATGTGATTCAGTTTATACTCCACCATGTGTATGGGTGTAAGAAATAGGCAGAACCGGCTGGCCATGATTCCAAACGTGTTCTTCACCACTCTTCTGGCTCTGGCCAGCCGGTAATTAAAATCCCTCTGGTCCAGGGTGAGGGTCCTCATAGGGAATGGCCGCATAAGATGGCCCCCAGCGCAAACGCTTCATCCGCAAAGAAGACGAATGGGAGTCCTTCCGCATTGTCTTCTGGAGGTGGCAAGTCCAAGCTTCCATTCTGGAGACGCCTGTAGAACTCCGTCTGGGTGATGACTCCACCATCTGACATCCAGCCATTCTTCCCCACGTCCACATACAGGAACTCATAAGTAGCCGACACCACCGCCAACATCACAATACTATTGAACCCCTTATAGTTGTAATAGTGTGACCCCGAGTTGGGTGGTGGGACGATGTGGACGTGTTTCCCATCAATTGCCCCTCCGCAGTTAGGAAAGTCCCACTGCTGGGCAAAGTGGAAGGCCACAGTCTGCCATTCCTGTGGGTTAGAAGGAAACTGTCAAAACTGAGTCAAACAAGAAAAATAAATGAATCATTTTGCACATAAACATGGAAAGCAGATTAGACACAAACATTCTTGGCCAACATCAGTATAACATTTATTTTAGAGAGTATTTAAAGACAAAAGGTATAAGGTCCACCTATCAGATTCCTCCTCCCCCCCTCTCTGGGCCATTTCTAAAATTTTATGGGGGGGGTATGTTTTGGACAGGTAATCCTCTCCACTTCATTGAGAGATGAATGCCTAAATAATGTGTATTAGTTTGGCCAGCCCCTCCTTACTTACACTATTGGCAGCCCACTGGACAGGTAAGAAGTGTCATAATACAAAGAGATAAATACACACTGTACACATTTAAGCACATTTTGACATTCTGCTATTACCTATCAAGATAATAATAGGATACTAAAACTTTAAACAGTACCATTTGAAAGTATTCAGGCAGGCCCTTGCACTACATGCTTTGGGGAATTCATCCATAAATATGACCACTAAAGAGGTGGGTATAGTGTGTATGGGTTTGGCAAAGTCAGCAGATAGAGGATTGGTATCAGCTGAGTTAGCAGTTGGGGGGAAGGAGGGTTCCAAATGATTTTGGGACACAAAAAAAAGCGTCTGGCACCCTGACTGAATTTAAAGCTCAAATCACATTTTACCACATTTCAGGGGGTATTTAGGGTAAAGCACTACTATGGAGCTGACAAAATACATTGTTAAGTGACTACGTGAGGTGAATATAGGGCTAGGAGAGCATGCTGGTGAGGTAAGTGAAGGCAAATATGTATGAAGGACAAAAAAAAATTACATAAAAATCCAGCATGAATGAGGACAAAGGAGACATTCACAGCATATTACAATCATGGTAATTAAGGAATGCGGAAAGAAATACAATATATTATCAAACATTAAATACAATAACATTTGATATTAAAGGATAAAAATCTTACCTTAATATACTCCTTCTGCAGGACCTGGATGATGGCAGAACAGGTCTCTGGGACAATGATCCCCAGAGCCTGGGGGGAGATGCCTGTCTAGAACTTGAGGTCCTGCAGGCTTCTCCCCATCGCCAAGTACCGCAGGGTGGCGACGAGCCTCTGCTCCGGAGTGATGGCTTGCCTCATGCAAGTATCCTGCCTGCTAATATAAGGGGTCAGCAAAGCCAACAAATGGTGAAATACGGGGTCTGTCATCCGGAGAAAGTTCCTGAAATCATCAGTATTATTCTCACGGATCTCACGGAGCAAAGGCATATTACAGAACTGGTCACGCTGAAGCAACCAATTCTTGGTCCATGAACTCCTCCCCACCCTGTTCATGGACTGGGCTTGTGTCAAGGTAAGGACCCCAACACCAAGCCCCCGCACAGCACGAACTCTACGAGGAGTACGTATACGCAACATGGCTAGAAAATGGTCGGCTGCTCAGAATGAAGTAAGAGAACACACTGAAGAACAGCAAGGCCTGTGAAAAGCGACCTAAAAAACAGTAACAAATGAACAAGAACACAATGACAGAGTCAAGGGTAACTCGCTGCACGCACTGAGGACCAGATACAAACCCACAAGCACAAAATGAACAGCAGAAAACGATCTGAAAACCACGCGTCTGAAAAAGCGCAAATCGTCTCTCACCAAATTTTTACTAACACGAGATTAGCAAAAGGAGCCCAAAGGGTGCTGCACTTGGTTCTGAACTGCCTTTTACTTTTATAGTCTCGTCGTACGCGGTGTACGTGACCGCGTTCTTGGCGATCGGAAATTCCAACAACTTTGTGTGACCGTGTGTATGCAAAACAAGTTTGAGCCAACATCCGTCAGAAAAAATCCATGGATTTTGTTGTTGGAATGTCCGATCAATGTCTGATCGTGTGTATGGGGCATAAGTCTTCTGACTTCTTTAACCTCCTCTAAACATAAAGTTACACAATAATTACTGATTTTACAGAACAATATCACAGGTGATACATTTTGAAGCTTAGTTTTGCACCTTCTAAGGTCTCATGCACACTGAACATTTAGACTCGACGCATGAGACTCCAGCATTTAGGTGTAGGTGGATGGTACAGGTGCACCATTCAGCCCCCCTGCCGGCATCCTGTAAAAGTCTATGGGAGGCTGACAGCTGCTGCAGCTGAATGAGGCTGGAGGGTTTCAGTGAGCTCAGCTGTACTTATGTTTAAGGCAGTTTGTGCCCAGGGTTGAATGGTACAGTGGTGTAGTGGGTAGTACTTTCGCCTAGCAGTAAGAAGGGTTGCTGGTTCAAATCCCAACCACGACACTACCTGCCTGAAGTTTGTATGTTCTCCCTGTGTGTGCGTGTGTTTCCTCCGGGTACTCTGATTTCCTCCCACACTCCAAAAGACACGCTGGTAGGTTAATTGGATCCTGTCTAAATTGTCCCTAGTATGTATGAATGTGAGTTAGGGACCTTAGAGTGTAGGATCCTTGAGGGTAGGGACTGATGTGAATGTAAAATGTATATGTAAAGCACTGCATAAATTGATTGTGCTATATTAGTACCTTAAATAAATAAAGAGGGGCTCTCATCCACACTTTAAGTGTTTTGTGCAGCATTATGCAGAGGACATATCAAAGGACAACATAGGATGTATAAGGAGGGCACAACTATTTGGACCCAACAACATGGGCTTGAGGTCACCCCTCCCTCTAAAAAAAAAAAAAAAATTGACTTCGGAATTAAAGGCTACTGTACCTTTAAATAATTTAAACTGTGCTTGGGCAGGAAAGGCGAGTATCATGTGACCTTAGGGGTATTTGGGAAGGTCACGTGACACTATGAAAGGTTCTGGAACAAGCAGGGGTCGTTATATAAAGAAGCCCCATTCTGGATCAGCTGCCAGTGGGCCTGTGATGGTGCGGCGAGCTCCCCACTCCCCCCCTCCTTGTTGCAAGGCACATTATATGGTATTGTTACCCTTTATGATTTATGCTATTTCTGCTTAAGTATGTTTTTATTATTTATATATATTTATTTACAACAATAAACATGCCGCAGCCAAAATTTTGCCCTCAAATGTATCTGTGCTTTATTTATTTATTATATGTTAGTATTCAGGAGAGGGAATAAGGTGTGGCCTGTATTCCTTTGTTACAAAAACAATTATTTTATAAAATTTCAGTCATGACATAAAACAATCATCTTTACAATAGTGTGTCCTATTCTTAATGACATAAATCGAATATTTAAAACGTTTTTTTTTTTTTTGTTTTTTTTTAAGTGTTTTGCTTTTAACTATAAGTATCAGAACTAAATTACCGCATCCTCCTTACTTTGAAATGAACAATTAGGTTTATTGATTTTCTAGATGAATTAGATCAAAATCAGGAGATGATCAATTTAAAAAAAAAAAAAATCAAAGAAAGAAGCCAACCATCTGTCATCTGCTTGTATTCACCCTCATAAATATATCATTACAAGCCTGTGTCTGAAAGTGAAATAATAAATATTCTCAGAGCTTAAAATCTTTCTTAAACTGTGTGTTTGATGTTATTCAGACACTGTGAAACATCCTAATTAACCAATGGAACAGAAGATCACTTTTCAAAGGTTTTTAATAGATGGAGAAGAACTTTACAATGAAATGCTGACCTTGAAGAAGACTGACAGAATATTGTAAAAGTAGAGGTAGTTCTAATGTACTTTCTCTGCTAAGCAAATATGACACTCACTGTAAATACATTTTGTGTAAAATGAAAGTTGAGGTGTTAGATGTACTGGATATAAAGTGTTTGTAAACCACTACAAATATTCAGTGAATTGACTAGCCTCAGGTGATACGCAGAGACACAGTTTCATAGGGAAACATGCATAACTGAGGCAATCAATCATAGTCTGTGTACTGAAGCTCCCCTCATTAGTCCCTATCAAACCAACCCATCAGAAATGATTTATGCAGATAGCAGAACAAGGAAGCAGACAGAAATCACACTCAGTGCTTTGGATTGAGGCAAGTACACAGTATAGAAAGATAGGCTTTGCTCATTTTTCATGTCTGAGGTTTACAACCATTTTAAACACAGACATACACCATATTACTATATTACCAAAAGTATTGGGAAGCTCGCCTTTACACGCATATGAACTTTAATGGCGTCTCAGTCTTAGTCCGCAGGGTTTACTATTAAGTTGGTCCACCCTTTGCAGCTATAACAACTTCAACTCTTCTGGGAAGGCTGTCCGCAAGGTTTAGGAGTGTGTCTATGGGAATGTTTGACCATTCTTCCAGAAGCGGATTTGTGAGATCAGGCAATGATGTTGGACAGGAAGGCCTGGCTCAAATTCATCCCAAAGGTGTACTATTGAGTTGAGGTCAGGACTCTGTGCAGGCCAAACAAGTTTCTTCACTCCAAACTTGCTCATCTGTGTCTTTATGGACCTTGCTTTGTGCACTGGTCCAAATCATTTGGTGGAGGGGGGATTAAGGTGTGGGGTTGTTTTTCAAGGGTTTGGCTTGGCCCCTTAGTTCCAGTGAAGGGAGCTCTTAAGGTGTCAGCATACCAAGACATTTTGGACTATTTTTTGCTTCCAACTTTGTGGGAACAATTTAGGGATGGCCCCTTCCTGTTCCAACATGATTGTGCACCAGTGCACAAAGCAAGGTCCATAAAGACATGGATGAATAAGTTTGGGGTTGAGGAAATTGACTAGCCTGCACAGAGTCCTGACTTCAACCCAACAGAACACTTTTGGGATGAATTCGAGCGGAGACTGCAAGCCAGGCCTTCTCCTCCAACATCAGTGCCTGACCTCACAAATTATATTCTGGAAGAATGGTCAAAGATTCCCATAGACACAGTCTTAAACCTTGTGGACAGCCTTTCCAGAAGAGTTGAAGTTGTTATAGCTGCAAAGGGTGGGCAAACTTAATATTAAACCCTATGGACTAAGACTTTGATGCCATTAAAGTTCATGCGCGTGTAAACGCAGGCATCCCAATACTTTTGGTAATATAGTATATATCTGCCAAATTAGGCTCCACCCACGGTAATGGTATACCGTATATACTTGAGTATAAGCCGACCTGAATATAAGCCGAGGCACCTAATTTTACCACAAAAAACTGGGAAAACTTATTGACTCGAGTATAAGCCTAGGGTGAGAAATGTGCAGCTAGTGTAAGTGGAAAAGAGGGTCAACAATGCCCATTTGCAGCCTCACTGTACCTATTTGCATGCCTCACTGTGCCCATTTGCAGCCATAGGTCCCCCGAATGTCAAACTCGGTAGTTAAGGGTTCCTAGATGCCCCCTAGCTGCAGCCAAAATTTGGGGTCCCAAAGGCTCCCAAAATGACATTGCTGCAGATGGACACAGTTGACCGAATTTGGGACCCCGTATTTTGGGGCCAATTGGTGCTAGGAACCCCAAATATTGTGTGCAAACCCAGTGGAACTAGCACTACAATATACGTGGAAAAAGAGATGTGTATATATCGCGCTGTCTTCAATAGGTTAAACCAAATAAGCAGCTGACACAAGTGATCAAATCTTGCAGAAAAACATGAAATGTGGGAAAGTGCAGCGCTAGAAGGTATTTAAATAGTCTATAAGGCTATTCAATATATTTCTACTAGTGATATTGCAATCAATGAATTCATATATATATATAGAGACGTGATACCATATAAGAAATACATATAGTGAAATAAACAAAAATAATAATCTTGGTTGTATAAGCTTAGTCATACATATAGTGAAATAAACAAAAATATTAAAAATCTTAAAAATATTGGTCTTGGTTATATAGGCTTAGTCCTTTTCATTCTTTTTCTTTTTCTGAATTCCTGTCTATATTTGGGTGCATTGTTTATATAATTTTATCTAATTTAGGTATGTTTACAACGGGGCTCTATGTTAAGCCGTGGCTCCAGATTTAATATTTTTTGTTATACATACGTATTTTCAATACGAACACTATCATTATTGTTTCTAGTTGAAAATTTATCTGGGGGGGGCAGGAGGAGGAGCCTAGCGGAGCAGACATGCATTGTTAGAGCTCCACACCGCTGAGGAGAGAAGAGAAGGACAAAGCGGAACCTGCAGGCTCAAAAGGTATCCATTTGAACCTTTTTGCCCCAGGGAACAAACTGTGAAAGTTTGGGCAGGAAATATGGTACTGGGAGGAAACCGTGGCAGAAATAAAAATCACCTCACAAAGAGCTCACAGGCACTCACTGCAGCTGAAGCAGCTCCAGTCACCTCACAAGATACAGCATCAGGGTGCTCTCACAGACAGAAAATGTCACAGCAAGTCTCTCCATTTGAGTCAGATACAGAACAAATCCTCTCACAAACTTCTCCACAAGCCTCCTCAGTATCCCCAGTAATATTATTACAATTTGAAAAGATGCTTCATAAGGCTTTAAAACAAACCTCAGACCAAATAACAAAAAGCCTAACCAAAAAAATAAGAGAGCTGGGAAACTGCACCGCAGCCTTAGAAATAAAAATGGATGAAATTGAAATTACAACCCAAGAAAATATAACAGAATTGGAACAATTAAAAAAAGAGAATTTAATACTTCAAACTAAGCTCGAAGATTACGAAAATAGAGCCAGACGTTCAAACTTGCGCATAAGAGGAATACCTGAAACTGTGACAGACCTGCAATCTACTATTACTGCTCTATTACAAGAACTAAAGCCAGATATCCCTATTGAACGTTTGGAACTGGACAGAGTACACAGAGCCCTCACAGCCAAAAAGAAAGATGGACCCCCACGTGATATAATCACAAAATTTCATTATTACAGAACGAAAGAGCAAATACTAATTGCTGCAAGAGAAAAAAAGGAACTTAATTTTCAAGGACACAATTATCAAATTTTTGCTGACCTATCCCAACTTACTATTACTAAAAGACGATCCATGAAACCCCAACTAATGGAACTGCAACGCCACAACATTATGTATCAATGGGGCTTCCCCTTTTCAGTCAGATTTAACTACCAAGGTACAATTTACAGAAGCAGATCAGCAGATGAACTACAACAAACCCTTTTAAAATTAAATCTGACAGAACCCACAAGCAGCAACACTCCCACACGCAGAAGAATGGCATCATCTTCACCTTCAGGCAGCACCCAGAAAATTTCAGAACAAAATGGGAATCATCATTCTCACAAAAGAGGCCGTTATGCCACATCATCCATGGACCAAGAAGATTCAATGGACTGACATCCTAATTCCTGATATCTCTTTATTTATTATACTAAGAGATGGTTCTCTATAAAAAAACCTGTATTTATAACTGAATGTAACTGCATTCTGATAGTCACACACTGTGTGGGATCATGTTACATTCCAGTTATATTTCTTATTACTTCTGATTCATATAGCCTTAGAATATATAAGTGAAATAAGGAAATTCTTGTTCAGTTATTTATTATCAGGTAATAACAATAGATTTATTACTTTTTGGGACAAATATGTTCAATAATCCAGAAGTAATGGAAGCTTTTTCTTTCTTTTTTTAAAACAAATATATTATTACCTAACTAGTTCCTAGAATTATGTTTTTGTTTATTCTAATCTGAAGCAATACAACCTCAATTTTATGAGTTAACATATCTAAACAGTTACATATGAATAAAATATGTAATTGTTTACTCTAAAAGGGTTAAAATCCAAAAATAATTCAAACTATCTTCATCAATACCAAAGTTATTAACAGTACCTTTCTAACTGAATTATTTAGCCTAGGGCAAGACTAACCATATACAACCACCCTGGAATAAATAATTTCAACAAAAACTATATTCTGCACTCCAATTAATGAAACATCATTTTGATGTCTTTTGACATAGCACTTCTCTCCTGTAAGCGGAAGATCCGTGTACCCCCATTAGCCCTCTTCATTCTCCCTCCATATTATGTGGGAGTGTGACGAAGGCACTTATTCCCCTGAGAGAGATATTTATTCTCTTTCACGGGTAAATTGTGATTACTTGCAAAAAATAATTTATACAATGTATCATCTAATCTCATATGTTTTTTGTTTACTCTTTACTCCAGAATTCACTGGTTTCTTTTCTATCTATTCATCTCTTCAGTCCACACAGGTTGATCTGCGCAGTCACCTCTGCATAACAAAAAGTAAGTCAAAACTATTTGATCTATTGCCATGGCACCACTGAATATACTTTCCCTGAATGTTCAGGGAATAAATGTCCCTCAAAAAAGGACCAAAGCCTTCCGTACTTTCCATAACAAGAAGGCTCACATAGTATGCCTCCAAGAAACACACTTCACCAAAGATTCTACTCCAAAATATATTTCTCCTTTTTATCAACAAATTTACACGGCTTCTGCCTGTACCAAGCAAAGGGGAACTCTAATTGCATTTCACCGATCCACACCATTCACCTTATCATCAGAAATTAAAGACCCAGAAGGTAGATACCTGATACTCATGGGTTATATAATGGATACAACAATCACGGTGATTTCCTACTACGCTCCTAACAAACAACCTACACCATTCCTCTCACATATATTACAAGTGATTAATACACACAAAATAGGAACAGTGATAATGTGTGGGGATTCGAACCAGGTCCTCCTCCCATTTCTAGATAAATCACCTTTTACACCATCCAAAATAACCTCTAGATTACCTTTTTCTCAACTTCTTTCCAAATACAATCTGGTAGATTCACGGAGAGAAAGTAACCCAATGAAAAAGAAATTCACTTATTTCTCGCACCCTCATCAAACCTTCACCAGAATAGATCATATTTTTCTAACAATAGGAATGATACCAGAAATTATTGCATCAGATATAATTTCCGATTCTGTGGTCTTACCATAATGCAGTATACACTACTATAGCCTCAGCCATACCAAAAGCGCATGACCCAACGTGGTACTTACCGGACATAATGCTCAAACACCCACTACATCAGATGGCCATTGAACAAGCTTTAAAGGAATACATATCAATTAATAATACAACAGACATCTCCCAAATAACACTGTGGGAAGCTCATAAGCCTGTCTTGCGTGGTACAATACAAAGACAAATGGCACTATTTAAACGGGAACGCAAAAATCTAGCAAAAAAACTAGAACTCAATTTTAATGCAGCCTACATATAATTTCAAGATAATCCATCCCAGAGTACAAAATCTCATCTGGAAAAATCTAGATTGGAATACGATCTATTTCTCACTGAGTCAGTTGATAAATCCCTCAAACGCTCCAAACACAATTTCTACATGAATACAAACAAACCAGGTACATATTTGGCTGGGGCATTAAATTCAACTAACAAATCTTTCAAACCAATACGTTTGAAATTATCAAAAAATGTTTACACTTGTAATCCAGTTAAAATAGTCCATAAATTTCACTCACATCTCACAACTTTATACAAGACAAACAATGAATTTAATCCTACAGAGGCTGAATCCTTCTTCTCAAAAATAACCTTACCTGAGTTATCTCAGAATCAAAAAAGCAGTTTGGATGAGCCTATAACTATAGATGAAGTTGCTAACGCCATAAAAGACCTAAAACTTAACAAAAGACCAGGCCCAGACGGCTACTCGGCTTTATACTATAAAACATTCTCAGAAATACTCTCTCCCATTCTCACTGAAACTTTTAACAAACTTCTAGATGGACATTCTTTTCGGCAAGAAACACTAATGGCAATTGTTTGTATGATCCCAAAACCCCTTTCTGATGATACTTCCTGTGTGAATTATCGGCCTATCTCTCTGTTAAACCTCGATATTAAATTATTAGCAAAAATAATAGCAAAAGGCCTCAATAATATTATAGGAAAATTAATACATAGAGATCAAGTAGGCTTCATGCCAAATAGACAGGCAGGCGATAATATACGCAGGGCAGTGTTATTGGCACATATTGCTAAAAAACGGAAAATCCCTTTATGTTTTCTATCTCTCGATATTAAGAGGGCATTTGACACAGTATCCTGGCAATATATGCAATATTCATTACAAAAATGGGGTTTTGGACCCCACTTTTTAACATGGATCAAAGCATTATATAATAAACCCAAAGCCTATATAAAATATGCTGGATACAAATCTGAAGCCTTTAATATCGAAAGAGGTACCCGACAGGGTTGCCCATTATCTCCCTTATTATTTGCCCTTATACTCGAACCCATGGCCCAATACATCAGAACAAACCAAACTATAACTGGCATTGAAGTAGGAGGTATTACACACAAATTATGTATATTTGCAGACGATATATTACTTTTTCTATCATCACCACAGGTCTCTGGTCCTAACTTAATACCAGCTCTTGATGGATTTGTAGCCCTATCCGGCCTTATGATTAATCCTAAGAAATGCCTAGTGCTTAATATTTCACTCACAAACATGGAATTGATCCCGGCTAGGGCTGCACTCCCATTCACATGGGCAAAAAAATCAATCCCATATCTTGGAATTCATTTAACAGCATCTCATTCTGACTTATTCTCAACCAATTATCCTCCTGTATTAAGACAGATCACAAATCTAATAAAACAACGGTCGCAACTTCCTTTATCCTGGATAGGGAAGATTAATGCAATCAAAATGACTATTCTACCCAAATTGCTTTATCTATTCAGAGTCCTCCCTATTCCAATTCCTTCCTATTTTTTGAGAATAGTACAAAAAAGAGCAACTTCGTTTATATGGGGCTCTTCTAAACCACGTATACCTATACACACACTACATCTTCCCAAAAATAAAGGAGGCCTGGGATACCCTAATTTTACTAACTACTACAGAGCAGCACATTTGGCCAGTCTGTCCAAATACCATGCAAAACAGGAAATCCCATTATGGGTATTTATAGAGGCTTCAGAAAATGACCCTCTATTAATATCAAATTTATTATGGCTTGATCCTAAAGACCGCTTTAAAATTCATAATCCCATAACTAAACACTTCTTATCTCTCTGGGATAAACTAAAAACCAAATATCAGTTACAATCTCCACACAATCCTCTCCTTTCTTTTATCAGAAATCCGGCCTTTTATCCGGCATGGATCTACCCAAATTCTTTTAAAGCTTGGACAACATCAGGCATTCAGACACTAAATGACTTCATAGCATCTAAATCATTCCTTTCATTCCCATCGCTTAGAGAAAAATATGATCTACCAAACTCTGAGATATTTAGATATCTCCAAATCAAAAATTTCTATACACCATTCCTAAAGGGGGATACACCATTATCCCAATTATCCATTTTTGAATCAATCTGTACAAAAGATCCATTTGCTAAAGGTACAATTTCATCACTTTATAATCAATTATATGGAGTAGCAAATCTTAATAGACCCTCTTACGTTCAGAGGTGGGAGGAGGACCTGGGACGCACTTTAGAAGACACGGACTGGTCTAACATATGGCTCACATCTAAGTCATCTTCACCCAACATCTTAGCACTGGAGACAAATTATAAAGTCCTAACTCGCTGGTACCTTGTACCCGCTAGAGTGGCAAAATATTCACCTAATACCTCAGCTCTTTGTTTTCGAGGATGCCCAGAAATAGGCACATATTTACACATATGGTGGACCTGCCCAGTAATCCAAACCTTCTGGAAGGAAGTCTTCGTGATTGCATCTAAAATATTTAAAAAAATAATACAACCAGATCCATATTTAACTTTACTTAATCTACAACCGGAATGGTTAACACTCTCTCAATTCAAACTTATGATCCAACTAATAACGGCTGCAAAACAAACAGTGGCCAAGGCATGGAAATCTCCTACATTGGTACTAGCAGAAACAATTCACAGAATGAATAATACAATGTCCCATGCTAAGATGGTAGCCATCGATCAAAATCAAATTCCAAAATTTGAAAAACTTTGGCATCCTTGGATAAAACAACAGTTCCTGTCAAACTTCAATGACTCTGTCCTGTTGCCATGGTAACAGATTAAATGACTTACAGAGACACCCATTCTAAGGCTTCAAAGAGAACTAAAAAGAATAATAAACTGACGAGCGGGACAACCTTGTGGACCATACCTTTACCTTTCAACCCTTTTTCTTCTTTCTCTTTCCTTTTCTCCACCTTACGATTAAAGCTCATTATCAGAATTTATTTGACCTATATACACTCTACTTGTAAACAATATGTATAGTAGGTATAAATCATTTAAATACCTACAAAAGTAACTAAGGAAATGATATATATCTTTCATTTAGGTTTACGTGAACCCAATGTTTAATATTTGAAATTTCATGATATTTACCTATATAAACCCTACTGTAAAACAATGAGCTTACTTAATAGATCCTTGTAAACTTACTTCATGTATCTTTATAATATTGTATACTCAATAAACTTCTTTTGACAAGGAAAATTTATCTGGGTTACTTTCACCCGTTACAATTACCATTCTCAATTATAATATTCATTATTATTATCAAATTTTTATAAACATATCTTTGTAAGGTCCGCTAATCCTAACATACACATACATACTATCATGTCATCACAGTTTTTTTATCTCTAAGAAGCTGTGGGATATGAATACACTGCTTTTATAACATGTTTGTATTTTCTAACCCTCGGACTGATGACTCTTATGTTTACATACGAATAGGTTATTTTATTTATCACTCTGATATGCGTATGTCAGTTTAAAATGTAAGGTATTTCGTTATTGGTTTCTTTGTTCCTTTCTTACATATAAGATTGGGAGGTAGCGTCATGCCATCAGTACACATGATATTTTCACTATGCGTTTCATTTGTCTTCATCCACATCGAGGCTTGACAGTCAGCGTCGTGATGTCATGATGCAAGCTCCTCAATATAGACGATCTGAATATGTACTTCCGCGTTCCAGCCGTGTGCTCCGGGCACTTCCCCTTATTAGGGGCACGGCTTGTAACACACGTCGTCAGTACCATCTACCTCTCAGCTGTGTGTTCCAAATGCCCCCGTTCCAAAGGCCTGCAACGCACGCTGCTAGCGCCATTTTGCATACCCGGAAGTTGCTGTTATTGAACAGCGTAGCTTATTGGAGCCACGTCTTAACATGGGGGTCCTTCTTAGTGTAGATATAAGGCAGTACATACAGTGGCACAGTACCCCAGATGATGTCCTAGAGGATGAAATGTGTCGGGGCGGACTACTGACACCACTGGCACTGCCATTGTTTTATTTACAAAGCGCTTTTTTACCTTCAGAAATGTGAGTGTTTTTACCCTCAATAAATATGTTACGAGTTTTTATACAGTATCAAGCTTTGTGCTCTTATATTCTCTTCACATATATCTTTGATGTCTGATTGGACCTATCTTTAAAAACGCATCATTACAAGCACCTGGAATTGTGTCCTCTGCGGTAGCTCTCACCAAGGATCCCCACTTTACAAGCCTGATTGACCCAGTGGGTATATGCCCATCTGGGTCCAATCTCTCTGGTAAGCCTTTACTAAGAGCGGTGGTGGATCTCCTATCAACACTTTCACTATTTTTTGTCACTTTTGTGTGTCACCTTCTATATGGATTAAGCCTATATAACCAAGACCAATATTTTTAAGATTTTTAATATTTTTGTTTATTTCACTATATGTATGACTAAGCTTATACAACCAAGATTATTATTTTTGTTTATTTCACTATATGTATGACTAAGCTTATACAACCAAGATTATTATTTTTGTTTATTTCACTATATGTATTTCTTATATGGTATCACATCTCTATATATATGAATTCATTGATTGCAATATCACTAGTAGAAATATATTGAATAGCCTTATAGACTATTTAAATACCTTCTAGCGCTGCACTTTCCCACATAGCACTACAACATATCCAAAGTTGGGATTCCTAGCACCAAGTGGCCCCAAGATATGGGGCCCCAAAGTCGGTTCGGAAAATGTCAAGCACTTTTCTGCAGCAGAGAATGACATTTTCCGAACTGACTTTAGGGCCCCGTATTTTGGGGCCACTTGGTGATAGGAACCCCAGCTTTGGAGATGTTATAGTGCTAGTTCCACTGGGTTTGCACACCAAATTTGGGGCTCCTAGCACCACGTGGCCCCGAAATACGGGGCTCCAAATTCAGTTCGGAAAATGTCATTCTCCGCTGCAGAAAAGTGCTTGACTCCAGTATAAGCCGAGGGGGGCACTTTCAGCACAAAAAAATGTGCTTAAAAACACGGCTTATACTCGAGTATATACTGTATCTGTTATATAAAAAAAATACCCTTAAAAGATCACTTCCTTCAAATCTGAACTCCAGGCAAACATATACCTGTAAATGCATATATGAAATATTTAAAAGATAGCTATTTTACCTGCCAAAAGAATTGTCTTGCCGTCCATCCAATCATGGAATTTACACAGCTCTGCCACACAGAACAGTCCTTCCTAGAATAGGAGAGGACCTGCAATTTTTGTGCTGCAGTTTCAATTTCACTTATAGGTCTCCTTCTCACCTCCAACTTGTGATCTGACAGTAAATGAAGAAGCAGCACACCAAGGAGGTTATTTCTCCGTCACTCTGTTCTTTCCTGTCAGCATGCTCCTTGCACTGCAGAACACCTGACTGGTTCTTTGTGCTGCTTCTACCCCCTCCTCTCTAAGCTATGCTGTTCAGACTGTAAAGTAGACTGCAAAGGGTTACTAGCAAATCAAATTACATGGTTTTAAAAATACTTTTAACTGCTTGCTGACCAGCTGCCGTCATTATACGGGGGCAGGTTGGCTCTCCTGCGCGAATAGCCATCGGCTCGCGCAGGCGCAGTTGCGGGCAGGTGCGCACCGCAGGCAGTGCACGCTTGCGCACGCTGTGGGAGTGTGCCCGTGGGTCGAGTGGACTCGATGTTCGCTGGTGACCAACGATCGCCTAGTACTGAGGCAGAATGGGGATCTGTCTTTGTAAACAAGGCGAATCCCCGTTCTGACAGGGGACATGACAGAGATCTACTGTTCCCAGTCATCGGGAACAGTGAACTCTGTCATTTCCCTGGCAGCCCATCCCCCCTACAGTTAGAACACACCCAGGGAACACAGTTAACCCCTTGATCGCCCCCTAGTGTTAACCCCTTCCCTACCAGTGTCATTTTTACATTGATCAGTGCATTTTTATAGCACTGATCAATGTAATAATGTCACTGGTCCCCAAAAAGTGTCATTTGGGGTCAGATTTGTCCGCTGCAATGCTGCAGTCCCACTAGTACCAAAAATATATAGAAGAACATATATTGGCCTAAACTTTTTTTTTATGGATATGTATTATAGCAAAAAGTTAAAAAAAAATATTTTGTTCTTTAAATATGTCGCTCTTTGTTTATAGCGCAAAAAATAAAAACTGCAGAGGTGATCAAATACCACCAAAAGAAAGCTCTATTTGTAGGAAAAAAGGACGTCAATTTTGTTTGGGTACAGCGTTGCACAACCGTGCAATTGTTAGTTAAAGTGTCACAAAAAATGGCATGGTCATTAGGGTGGCAAATCCTTCCGGGGCTGAAGTGGTTAAATGTGTAATAATTTTTACAAACACATTTAAGGTAATTCAGGTCTTTTTTGAACTTTTGTTCATTTTAAAATAGTTAAAGCATCTTTCAATTTGCTACTCTGGATTTATGGCCGTGTTGGCAGCCAACTTTTGCCATTTACAGTATACACTAAATTACCAAAAGTATTGGGACGCCTGCCTTTATATGCACAAGAACTTTAATGGCATGCCAGTCTTAGTCTGTAGGGTTCAATATTGAGTTGGCCCACCCTTTGACGTTATTTGCAAGTGGTGAGTTGACTATAATTGAGCATTGGGTTGTGCCACATCCAATAATATAGAAAAGAAACAAAATCCCCTTGTGGTGGACTTTTAAGGCACAGAAATCGTTTGAGAAAAATTAATCTAGTTTGAAAAGTATTTATTCAATATAATAGGTACAAAATATAAAAAAACACATAAAAAAGATACAATAGAACAAATTTACAGTGCTGTCATCACAACATAGTACAGGTAGTAAACCAGTAATTCTTGCACCCAATGCGTTTCGGAGCACATATGTGTATCTCCTTCCTCAAGAGTATAATTAAGCGAGAATACTAAGTGTTATATATATTGAGATGACAATCCTTTCAGACCATGCAGATTAAATACATATGAATGCAAAAAGATGTTTGCTTGAGCCGGAGGTCCAACACAAGTGGCGTCCCTCAAAAAGAGGGGTGCCTAGCCTGAAAAGCTGACCCAGTTCCCCCACACATAAACCAGACCAGGAGGGGAGTCCAGGGGACCCACTGGGGCAAAAAGAGGAAAAAGACCCTGCCAATGGTGAGTAAGAACCACTTGAGTGTGCAAAGAACGTTATTTGTTGTAGAGAGCACAGTCACCACAACTATTGAACTTCCCGTCCAGCACAGAACATTTTTTTTAATGGATATGTAGTACAGCAAAAAGTAAAAAAGAATAGTTATTTTCTTAAATATGTCGCTCTTTGTTTATAGCGCATATAATTGAGTCTTTACGGACTAAGACTGGGATGCCATTAAAGTTCATGTGCATATAAAGGCAGGCGTCCCAATAAAAACTGCGGAGGTGATCAAATACCACCAAAAGAAAGCTCTATTTGTGGGAAAAAAGGATGTCAATTTTGTTTGGGTACAACGTCGCATGACCGCGCAATTGTTAGTTAAAGTGTCGCAAAAAAATGGCATGGTCATTAGGGTGGCAAATCCTTCCGGGGCTGAAGTCGTTAAATATGTAATAATTATTACAAAGACATTAAAGGTAATTAAGGTCTTTTATGAACTTTTGTTAATTTTAAAATAGTTAAGGCATCTTTCAATTTGCTACTCTGAATTTATGACCGTGTTGGCAGCCAACTTTTGCCATATACAGTATACACTAAATTACCAAAAGTATTGGGACGCCTGCCTTTATATGCACATGAACTTTAATGGCATCCCAGTCTTAGTCCGTAGGATTCAATATTGAGTTGGCCCACCCTTTGAAGTTATAACAGCTTTAACTCTTCTGGGAAGGCTTTTCACAAGATTTAGGAGTGTGTCTATGGGAATATTTGACCAATCTTCCATTAGCCCATTTGTGAGGTCAGGCACTGATGTTGGACGAGAAGGCCTGGCTCACAGTCTCTGCTCTAATTCATCCCAAAGGTGTTCTATTGGGTTATAACTTATAACTTCAAAGGGTGGGTCAACTCAATATTGAACCCTACAGAATAACATTGGGAAGCCATTAAAGTTCATATGCGTGTAAAGGCAGGTGTCCCAATACTTTTGGCAATATAGTGTATATAAGCTGCCTTATGGACACAATTGCCTGTTAAAAACATTTCTGGGTACAAGTGCAGGAGTAGTAAATGTTCATGTTTAATTTTTTTTCATAATATGTTTGGGTGATTCTTTGGGGATATTTTGAGGTTTCAGGCTTCATTGACACCTGAGCGTTTTGTAGCTTGAAGCTCCAAAATGTTCAACATCCAAAATCCCATGGATTTTATTAATTAAACAAAATGGGGTTTTCTGGAATTTTCTACTTTGTTTGCTCAATATTTTGGTGTAGTTGTAAAAAACTGAGCAGGTCCTTGCTATTATATTTTAATAGTAACTGGCACACAATTTTTTACTGGGTTTAGAAATTGTCCATCACACATTGTGAATAATTGTTACCAAGCATTATACCTTGCAATAAGGCCATTATGTGTGCTTGCTGTGATCAAAAGTAAAATATAAGCCTACTAACCTTGATATTTTAATGAAATTTCGATGATTGGAGTCATAGAAAAGGATTTGAAAGCCTGGCACTCCAGGTACTTCTCCTGGTTCGGACGAGCAGCTATTATTAAAATGTCAATCCTGCTTTTCCTATTATGCACACTGCCAATTAAAATACCCCAGAGTTTCTTTAAATCTCTCTATTTAATCCAATTGAAACATACTGTATATGGGCTCACAAAAAATCTAGAATTAAATATTCACTTCTGACCAGACCTAAAGAACACAGAGGGATTACCTGACTTCAAATATTTTTACTATGCCTCACATCTCACAAAAAGTAATTGATTGGCATTGTCATGATAATTCCAGGGATTGCGTCTCACTGGAATCCGGTATTAGCCCTATCCCTCTGCGGTTCTCTCCTTAGATTCCGTGGGCTAGCTACTCTTCCAGCTTAAAACATCACCCTGTAACAGTGGTTATCGTATACGTTTTTCACACATTAGCAAGAAAAACAGGCATCTCCTCCCCATTTGGTCCGCTCACACTCTTGAGGGACAATCCAGACTTCCCCCCCTGGAGTTGGGAATCTTATGCTACAACCCCCATATTCAAACAAACTACTCTGATGTGGAGTGATGTAGGCACTCTTATACGCAATGCTGTTGCTTACCCCCTTCTGGAACTGGGTTCGAGAATTAATCAATCAAATCACAGAAACTAAAGTTAACCTCAACGCAGTCTTCTGCTTACACCATGAATTTCCAACTTAAAAAATACAAAAACTCGGTAGGCGTGGCTTGCGTGCGCTGCAGATGGCTGCTTGATCGGTAAGCTCCGGAGCACCAAGGGGGAATACTGTGACTGGGGGGACACTCACAGCGACTGGATAGTGCCATCCTGCAGCCTGTCTACCTCTTCACCAGCCTGGCCATGACGAGGAAACGCAAGGAGGACAGGCGACCACAGAAACTGACAGAGTTCTTCCTCTGGTCTTCTTATGGAAGTGGCAAAGATGGTACAGACTCCTCAGCCCCCGCTTCGACACGCAAGCACAGTGGTCACTATACTGACCTGCCAGATGCACAATCGGTGGTCAAGAGGTCTCCTGGAGATGCATCACCCCACTGGCTCTCCCCATCACCAAGTTCTCCCTGTGCCAGCCTGGCTGGGGATGCATCACCCCACTGGCTCTCCCCATCACCAAGTCCTCCCTGTGCCAGCCCAGCCAAAGCCAGGATGATATTGGACTGTGACCCGTGGGTCAGCTTTGTAAGTGCAGGGTAATCTTCCTCTCCTCCCAACAACACACCAACACACTGCAAGCCTCCATAGCCTCCTTCTCCACTGCCAATCAGCCTGTGATGGACACCCTTCTAAAAGAAATGCTGGTATCTCTGGTATTACATGCTGATATCACAAATTTAGCTCAGAGATTTTCTGCTGAAGTTTCCTCTTTAGAAGAACATGTGAATCTGGTTGAAAATGCAGTCAGTGAAATAACTACCACAGTTAATGATCTGGTGGACACCAATGAGGTAGAGTTAGAAGAGAGGTAATGGCTGCGAGCAAAAATTGCTGATCTGAAAGATCTCTCCAGACACAACAACTTAAAACTGCGTTGAGTACCTGAATTGGTGCAGGCTCAGAGCTTAAATCACTATGCCTCCAACATGTTTAGAGGCCTCCTCCCTGACCTTCCACCCATTGAACTGTCTATAGATCGGATTCACTGCATCCTAAAACCTTTGTTCCTCCCTGATACTGTCCCTCGAGACATGCTCAAAAGAGTACACGTCTACTCCACCAAAGAGCAAATTTTGAGGAAATCCAGAACCCGGGGGAAACTCCCTGAACCTTACACCAACATTCAAATATACGCTGATCTGTCAAAGTTCACGATGGATCTACGTAGGAAGCTTACTACCATAACCAAAGCCCTACACAACCATAATATTTGGTACTAGTGGAGCCATCCCACTAAGCTGACAATTGACCAAAGTGTCAGATCATACATCATTGCCTCCTTAGAATCCAGTCTTTCTCTACTCCATCAATGGGGTATCATTCCAGACCCCACTCCCTCAGTGGGTCCACGCAGACCCACAGGTCCAGTCCCACCATTGTGGCACAAATCCAACCACAACTACCACCCTAAATTCTAATGTCCCCCTTGAAAACCCAGTCAACACAACTTTCTCCTCATTCCTCATAGTGCTCTGCAGACGCAGCGATGAACCCGGTTGGACTCTTACCCCCACCTTGTGATATGCAGCTCTACACCAACAATTATTGCTGCTCAGTTTTCATCTTTTTTGTTTGTTTTGCAGTTTTTTCTTCTATCTTTCTCACCAGTATCCACTTCCTCACGTCTACGCTGAGACACCTTCACACTTCAACAAATTACCACCCCATCAAACTCCAAGTGCTTTCCCAGGCCAAAGATGAACTTTTGCTCCAAACTGTGAGCACGTCTAATACCCAGCTCACCTACACTATATCATGGGCATCAAAATAGTATCTATAAACACTAAAGGCCTTAACCACCCGGCCAAACGAGCTTCTCACTGGCAAACAGCACAACACTTGCAATGTGACATCATCTGTGCCCAGGAAACCCACTTTAACGCAGATTCAATCCCTCTATGCAAGCATAAGTCTTTCCCTCACACATTCCTGGCATGTAGCCCAGAAAAGGGGAGTTCTACTAGCCATTAAAAATTCCATCGACTTTCACCTGATGAACCAAATCGTGGACCCTAATGGTCGATATCGTGTTTTGGCTTGCAAACTCTGCTCCATACACCCTGGTTTGTCTATACGCTCCAAATACCAAACAAATCTCGTTCCTTAACAAACTTATGAGGAAAATCAAGAAAATCTTTGCTCATGTGCGGGAACTTCAACATCGCCCCTGACTACAACCTCGATACCTCTAACAGAAACCTGAGACACACTTCCCCAATACATTGTTTTCTCCATGACAACGACCTTATTAACGAGTGGTGGCACAACACCACTGAATAAGACTTTATCTTCCACTCCACAGCACACAACTCATCTTCACGTATTGACTTTTTCTTGGTTGATAAGTCTTCAGCAGACCTCAGATTCAACTATAGAACCTATCACGTGTTCAGACCACGCACCAGTAAGCTTCACAATCAATTCGACTAAACCACAAACAACCTCCAAACTTTGGGGAGCCAACACCTTCATCATGAAATCCCCTCCTTATACTAACCTGTTTCAGCAGATTCTTCCACAATGCAGGCTCTGTGGACAGTCTGGCCACCCTGTGGATGGCCCACAAAGCTTATATAAGGGGGGTTTTGATAAAATAAAGCTCAACTGCAAAAAGGAGAAGGACTCAGCAGATTGACGAGATCCTCACACAAATTGAATCCACTGAGACCCTTTACAAGACTCCACCTACCCATTACCTTAGATTAAAACTTCTAGCCCTGAGGCAAGAGCTCCACTCCTTGTTGCTCAATCCCTTCGAAAAATCCCAACGTACTCTCAAAGCAACTTCATACTCCACTAACAACAAGGCAGGTAAGCACATGATCAACGCATCAAGGCTAAAATTCCATTTATCTTCCACCCCATTAACAAAGCTAAAATTATCAACCCCCATAATATGGCCAATGCCTTTAGCTGTTACTACGAATCCTTATACAATCTTAAAGATGATCCATACACCCCCCAACCTTCGCCTACTCTAATACTTGAGTTCCTTTCCAAAATTAAGCTCCCCTCCTTCACTACCGAGCAACTCTCCTATCTCCATACAAGAAATCTCTCAACATATTGAATCCCTCCCCAATTGTAAAGCACCAGGGCCTGACGTACCCTCAGGGGAATACTATAAACAACTCAACAACATCCTAGCCCCATATCTTTGCGATCTGTTCAATGATGCTGTCTCCTCCTCCTTGTTCCCAGAAGAAATTAAGTGTTAACGGCTACGGTTATGGCTATCCACAAACCAGGGAAAGACTTGACGACACCACAGAACTTCAGACCCATATCTCTGCTCAATGTGGACCTGAAACTATGCGCACAAATTTGGGGTTCCAGACTAATGACTATAATTCAATTCCTTATAGGCCCAGATCAAGCCAGGTTTATTAGAAGACACCAATCCTCTGTCGCCACTAGGCACTTGATTAATATTACTCACTGGGCACGGACATCTGGAATGCCTTCTCTGCTCCTCTCTCTGGATGCAGAGAAGGCGTCCAATAGAGTCCACTGGGGCTACTTAAAGGTTGTACTTTTCAAATTTGACTTTTCTGATAAGATTCTCTCAGCCATTATGGCACTCTACTCTGATCCTTCAGTGCATGTATATGTAGCAGAAATGGTATTGTCCTCATTTCGTATAACTAATAGAACATGCCAGGGATGTCTCCTATCCCCACTCATATTTGATCTAGCTATGGAACCTTTAGAAGAGCATGTTAGGTCCTCAAAACTGATCTCAGGCTGTCATATTGGCGATTTAGAACATAAAATCAGCCTATTCGCTGATGACATAATTTTGATGTTGACAAACCGCCACTACTCAGTAGCTACAACTCAATCCCTACTAAACATGTTTAGTGATGTCTCCTATTATAAAGTAAATGCTTCCAAATCACATATACTAGACCTGGTTGTAGATAGCATCACAAAGAACCTCCTAGCCATGTAATATCCATTTCAATGGACAGAATCGGTCATAGCGTACTTAGGGATTACACTAATGAAAAACCCTAATAACATATTTAACCAGTTAAAGACCGCCCGCTGCAGTTGTACTGTGGCAGGTTGGCTCTCCTGCATAAATCACTGTGTGGCTCGTGCAGGCGCAGTTGCTCTCATGCCCGCTGCACACTGCGGGAGTGTGCCCGCGGTCAGGCGGACATGATGTCTGCCAGCGACCCACGATCCCCTAGTACAGAGGCAGAATGGGGATCTGCCTTTGTAAACAAAGCGGATCCCCATTCTGACAGATGCCATGACAGAGATCTATTGTTCCCAGTGATCAGGAACAGTGATCTCTGTCATGTCCCAGTCATCCCATCCCCCTACAGTTAGAAAATGCTGAGGGAGCACACTTAACCACTTGATCACCCCTAGTGTTAACCCCTTCCCTGCCAGTGTCACTTTTACTTTTTTTTTTTGTTTCAAATTGTTTATTGAAGTTTTCAAAAAGGAAAGCATAGTGCAACATTGAAATGTTACAAGCATAACACGGTTTAAATATATACAGTATATTTACATTACAACACAAAATGTTCAGTAATCAATAGACTACACAACTAAGAGGGAAAAACAAGCCAAATAGAGGAACAGATAAGGAAGTCGACATGAATGGTAAGAGGACATCTCCACTGGCTGCTATTTGAGTATGGTACGATGTCTTTTGTGTATAACTTATTGAGGGTGAAGTACAGGTATATTCAGGTATGCTCCCCCGACATCCGAACACCCCTGTTGGGTTCAAACTGTGTCCGGAGAGGGGAGCTATGAATCTCGGTCGGTAATAACAGTAAAGGAGTATTTCACCTGTACAATAATTTGTTGTATGGTATGCCAGTGGGACGAAAATAGAGTTGGGTGGTAAGCTCCAAAAAGGGTATAAGCAGGGAAACCTCTGTGGTACTACATGACGATATAGTGAAAGGAATAGAAGGGCCAGATGTCATCCAGATAATAAGAGGATTATAGCAGGTAGGGGTAGTATGGGAAGATGGGTAGAGGTAGGTGGGATCATGTATCTTTCAGGTGCATCTTAAAGGCAGAAAACAGTTTGTGTAATAACCCAGATAGAGTAAAGGTGTGTCGTTATAGAGAGTTGCAGTAATCGGCAGATTCTTTAAAGTGTGACCAGCAGGCCCAAGTTTGTTGAAATTTTTTTGGGTTCTCTCTAGCCTGGTGAATGAGGGCTTCCATTTCTGCTATGTTATTTATGCGGCGAAACCAGTGAGAGGTAGTAGGGGTATTGGTCTGTCTCCAAAACATGGGTATGCATTGTTTGGCGGCGTTGATGAGTGGAGGGCAAGGGATTTTTTGTAGGCCGAGTAGGGTATAGATGTGTGGTGGAGCATATATTGAGCGGGGGTAAAGTCCAGTGTGTAAGTAGTAATGTGGGTTATGAGACGATGTACTTCTTTCCAGAAAGGTTGTATGAGTGGGCACTCCCACCATATGTGAAGTAAGGATCCTTGAGACAAATTGCATCTCCAGCAGAGTGGTGAGATGCTAGGGTGGTATTTGTGTATTTTGATCGGGGTTCTGTACCATCTAGAGTATAGCTTATATCCATTTTCTTGTGCTGTGACATTAATGGACCCTTTATGAATGTGCTCAAAGATCTGTTCCCATTCAGTGTTAGATAAGTCTAATGAAAGGTCCAGTTCCCAACGCTGGCTAAGTGCGTTAGATTTAGGGCTACAGTCTGAGAACAAGAGCGAGTACATGGTTGAAATCAGATGTCTTTGGGGATCAGTAGCAGTGCAGATAGCTTCAAAGGGGGTGTGTTCCCTATGCCAGTTAATCAGAGGTTTAGAACTTTGTATGAAGTGCCTAACCTGTAAATATTTAAAGAAGGGGATGGTTTGATTGGGAAAATGGGAGGATAGCGCTGCATACGTTGTGAATTCATCCTTATGGAAAAAGTGTTCAGCCCTAAGAGAGGGTAGCCATCGTTGGGTATCAGTATTGGAATTCGAGAGGCCAGGAAGGAAGTCAGGATTTTGATCGATGGGTGTCAGAGGTACGGGTGAAGATGCTATGTTACTTTTTTTACATGTCATCCGAAAGTGGAGAAGGGTAGAGTGTATAAATGGGTGGTTAGTGCATTCTTTGGGGGTTACTTTCTGTGATATCCATGGTAGATGAGAGATCGGAATCCCTGCAAACGTTTTTTCAAGTTTAACCCAAGCTTTAGTGTCTGCGTGGATTTGCCAGTCGACTACTCTGGTCAAATGGCAGGCACAATAATATTTGTAAATGTCCGGGAGTCCAATACCCCCTTTTGATTTAGGTTAATCTAGCCCAGCTTAATCTGGGTGCTTTTGTTGACCAAATGAAGTTTCTGCAGAGTCGTTTGCAGGTTGCAAAGAATGTTAAGGGAAGACGGATAGGCAGGGTTTGAAAGAGGTATAGGAGTCTGGGTAGGATATTCATTTTTATGATGGACGCTCTTCCGAACCATGAAAATATGCCCACATGCCATTTCTGGAGGTCTTGTTGAATAGATTGGAGAATAGGTAAGAAGTTTCTGGAGTATAAATTGGATAGGTTTTTGGGAATCTGAATACCTAGATAAGTGATAGCGTGGGGCTCCCAATCGAAGGGAAAGTTTGCTTGGCACTGTGATACCGTGGTGGTAGGTAGGGAAATGTTTAAAGCCTTAGATTTTGGGAAATTAATTTGGAGGTTGGAGAGTGATTTGAACATAGTGAGGTCTTTTAGTAAATTGGGTATAGAGGTGATTGGGTCTGTAAGGAAAAGCAAGACATCGTCAGCATAGGCTGCTATTTTATAATGTTTGTGGTTGATGTTGACACCCTTGATGTCAGGGTTGGCTTGTATTTTACGAAGAATCGGCTCCATAGTAAGAATAAAGATGAGGGGTGATAAAGGGCATCCCTGGCGTGTGCCATTCCTAACGGAGAAGGCGTCCGACAGGCACCCATTGACTCGAATGCTAGCTGATGGCTTGGAACATAGTGCAAAAATTAGTTGAAGCAGGTATTCTGGGAAACCCATAGCCTTAAGTGTCACCATCATGTAGTCCCATGCAACTCTGTCGAACGCCTTCTCCGCATCGAGGGACAACAGAAATCCCGGCTTCAAAGAGAGCGTTAACCAGTGATGTATGTTGAGGGCCTTTAAGGTGTTGTCCCTGGCTTCTCGTCCAGGGACAAAACCTACCTGATCCAATGATACCAGTCTAGGGATTAGCGGAAGAATACGATTTGCAAGAACTTTCGCATAAAGTTTTACGTCCACATTCAGGAGAGATATGGGTCTATAATTTGATACTAAGGTGGAGTCTTTGCCGGGTTTCGGTATAAGCGTTATGTGAGCAGTTAAAATATCTTTGCTGGCTTGAGGCGAGGAGGGTAGAGAGTTGAACACTTTTAGGAATCTGGGGATTAAAATTTCAGTAAATGATTTATAGTAGCTTACGGAGAGGCCATCAGGGCCTGGGCTCTTGCCTGTTTTCAATTGTTTCAATGCTAGCATAGTTTCTCCAGCGGTAATCGGGTGATTTATCTTAGCCGCATCATCTGGTATAATAGGTGTGGGGCCATATTGAGTTAGAAAACTTTCAATAGCCTGTGTTCTGTCAGGCGTTTGTCCAGTCATGTTTGTAGAAGGTAAGTTGTACAGTTTGGTGAAGTAGCTTACGAATTGGTCTGCTATGCCGTCTGATGTGACAATTGAGTTCCCAGAGGGGTCCTTGATGGTGTGAATGGTGTATGCCGCTTTTTTAAGTTGAAGGGCTCTGGCTAACATTTTACCGGATTTATTCCCGAATTTGTAGAATAAATGTTTTGTTAGAGTAAATTTGCGTTTCAGCGTTTTTCCTAGTTCTTCTAATAGTTCCTCTCTGGCCTTTTGTAGGTCTTCAAGGGAGTTTGTAGCCAGGGTTTGCTTGTGGACTTTTTCAAGAGAATGAATGCGCTTAGACAGCTCCTCAATATGCGCTATTCTAGCTCTTCTTCTGTTCGCGGCTAGTGAGATGAGTGCACCTCGGATGACGCATTTATGCGCCGCCCAAAGAGTGGTTGAAGAGATGTCTGCAGATTCATTCTCCCGAAAATAATGTGTAAGGTGAGTATTGATCTTCTGTGTAATTGCAGGATCTGTCAGCAGTGAATTATCAAGGCGCCAGATTGGGGAGTTTGTCTGTGAAGTCGGGAGAGTCAGGGTCATGGAAATGGGATTGTGGTCTGAGAGGAGCATGGGGTCAATGGTAGCTGCCTTAAGGAGTGTCAGGTCATTCTGTGAAATGAAGAAGTAGTCCAGTCTGGAATACTTATTATGTGGTGAGGAAAAGAAAGTATAGTCCTTTTCCTTGGGATGGAGAGTACGCCATGTGTCGTGTAGGGTTAATTCGCTTAGTTGAGTCTTGATTGCTCGGAGGGCTCTGTATGTCAGGGAAGAGGATCCTGTTGATGTGTCTTGGGATGGTGATAGTGCTACATTAAAGTCACCCCCTACTATCAGGATACCATTCTGGAAGGAGGTGAGCTGGTGTAGAGTTTTGCGGAAGGTGGTTACTTGATGTGTATTGGGTGCGTATAAATTGGCTAGTGTAACAGGTCTGTTGTGTAATGAACCCTTGAGGAATAAGAATCTGCCCTTTTCATCTCGATCGACATCTTGTATTTGGATGGGACAGTGTTTAGATAATAAAATTGATACGCCTTTGGTTTTTGAATCCTTATTGGAGGCATGGTATGCAGTCGGATAGAAGTTCCTATGTATTTTCGGAATATTATCAGATCTAAAATGGGTCTCTTGTAAAAAAACTGTGTGTGCTTTAGTCCTTTGAAGGTGGAGCATCAGCTGGGATCTCTTTTCTGGGGTATTAAGTCCACGGGCGTTCAGAGAATAAAATTTAACACTGAGTGTGGGTTGTACTGCGTTGTGTGTTGCCATGATAGGGTTAATGATCTATAATTGTGAAGTGGGGAGTAAGGGTAAGAGCTTCAAGGAACGGAGAGGATGTTAAAGAACGTAACCGTCAAATAAGGGGGTATGGGGTACTCTTAGTTAAGTCACCAAAGAGAGGGGGTACCAGCCCACCCGTTTCACAATTGGGGAGTATCGGTGAATTACGGTGCCCAGTCAGTGTGTACTGGCCTAGAGGCGTTCTACACTATATTCTGGGGCCGTGTGGGGGTTGGCGAAGATCTGACGAGGGAGAGGTATATGAAGAGAGTGTCTGCCCACTGTTATAGGGTAGTGGAATGTATAAGTGGAGGCAAACATATGTGAGTTACGGGTATGGAACAACCAGGTAAAAACCAAACAGGTGTGTAACGAAACATGCAAACAAAGAGCATTTAATGGTAACAAGGTGAGAGAGTTCATTATCTAGAGGTCGGCCAGCTGGGGACGTAGTCAGTCATATGGGCAATAAACATGTGAAACATGAGCTAGTTGCCACCCTGCCACCCCGGGTGATGAAGTATTGCATGTAATGTAGAAACCTTAGCAGTGTGTAGAGCATATATAGGATTAAACCTCA